>NW_026970288.1:0-330311 GCF_028390025.1 Pseudophryne corroboree | reverse complement strand
ACGCCTAGATGCACACTCCCGCAGCCTGCCGTCACCCCCTTACAGAGCCAGAAGACAGGTGAGTAGCAGAAGAACAGAAGACTTCTTCTCCAGTGATGGCATTCTGAGGTACCGAGCAGCGAGCGGAACGCTGCGCGCCATGCTCCCACACAAACACAGGCACTGCAGGGTGCAGGGCACGGGGGGGCACCCTGGGCAGCATACATTCCTCACAAAAGGCTGGAAAAAGTGGACATTAGTGCCTGGGCACTGTCCTTACCCCGCTAGCGTAATTAATTATTTCTGAGCGGGACAGATACGCGCCATTACAGCGGCGGGGCTTCTTCCTCACCTCACCAGAACATCTTTAGAGCATTACAAGTCTATCACTATAGAGTTTATTATTTCCCAGACTGTGTACTTTTGGCGCTGGATTGTGAGCTGAAAAATCCTCTGTGTCCCTCTGACAGATTTACTGACGGTCTGTCCCCCATAAGCCGGTGTGTCTGTGGGTACTTGGTACATGTGTGTCAACATGTCGGTGGCTGAATGTTTTTCCCAAGAGGAAACTATATAAGGAATGCAGACATATGATAGTGGCCCTGTTGGCACCACCAATAACTGACTGGGTAAAAGTTTCAGTAATATCAGAGTAAGATTGGATAAATCTGTGTCCCAGACACAGACGTAGAGAATAGATGTGATGTTCATGGCTATGTTTTTTTTTCCCTCAGGCCCCGCGGGGTCGCAAAAATGTTATTTTGCCCAGTTACTACACACTGATACTGACACGGATACTGATTCCTATGTCGACCATAATGTTTCCTGATTAGATCCAATATTGGCAAGGAGCATTCAGTACATGATTGTGGATATTAAGGACATATTAAAATCACTGAAGACCCTGCTGTTCCTGACAAAGGGGTCTATATGTATGTATATATAGATATATAATGAAAGCTGATGTAACGTTCCTCCATCTCTGTTTGAGAAAGTCTGGGCCTGCTCGACAAGATGGTTTCAAATCCCCAAAAGGATTCTGGTTGTTTATTAATTTCTCGCCGCGGACAGAATAAAGTGGGAGTCACCCCCTGTTCTGCCCTGTCACAAATCCAGCGGATCGTATGCAGGAAGCTACATTATTTCTAGTTATGTAACCACGGGTACATTACTTAGACCTGCCATTACATGTGCATGGGTGAGTAGTAGTATTCAAGAATTGGTCGAATACCTTGTCATCCGATATAGATACCTTGGAGAGATGGGATACTCCTTACGTTGTATCATATCAAGGACACTGCAGCATACTTACGTGAGACTGCAAGGGACATAGGACTCTTGAGTTCACGGGCCAATTTCATGGCAGTCTCGGATAGGAGGGCATTGTGGATTCACCAAGAGAATGCTGATGCTGACTCCAAGAAGAAAGGGAGTCTCTTCCCTATGAAGGTGAAGCCTTGTTTGGTGACTGCCTAGTTAATTTGATCTCGGCAGCTCCCGCAGGTAAGTCAACCTTCTTGCCCTATGCTCCCTCCTAACGGATGAAGACGCATCATTATCTGATGCAGTCATTTTGGCCCAATAGATATGCAAGAAGTTAAGATTCCCCTTTCTTTGCAGGTAGAGGAAGGAGAAGAGGGAAGAGGTCTGCATCCTCTTCAAGATCGCAGGAGCAGAGATCATCCTCTGCTTCTGCCAAATCCACCGCATGACGCTGGGGCTCTCTTGCAGGAGCCCGCACCAGTGGGGGCACGTCTAAAACTCTTCAGTCAGTTCTGGATTCATTCGGACATGGACTCGTGTGTTTTACAAATAGTGTCCCAAGGGTACAAACTGGGGTTTCAAGACGTTCCCCCTCACCGATTGTTCAAATCGGCTTTAGTCAGCAGGGAGAAGGTTTTTATTCAAGCCTCATCGTGGTCCCTAAGCCGGACAGCTCAGTCAGACCAATCTGAAATCTGAAATCCCTCAATTTCTACCGAAGGAAATTAAATTTCAAGATGGAATCTCTCAGTGCAGTGATCTCCAGTCCGGAGGAAGGAGATTTCATGGTTTTGGTAGACATAAAGGATGCCTACTTACATGTTCCCATTTAGCCTCTGCATCAAGCTACCTGAGGTTTGCAATTCAGTATTGTCATTACCAATTTCAGACATTGCCGTTTGGTCTGTCCATGGCTCTGAGGATTTTCACCAGGGTGATCGCAAGCAAGGAGTAACAATTATCCCGTACTTGGATGATCTCTTGATAAAGGCGAGATCCAGGGACCAGTTAGTGCAAAACATTGCACTCTCCCTGACAGTTCTTCAACAACATGGTTGGCTCCTAAACTTGCCAAAATCGCAGTTGGTCCCAATGACGCGGTAGTTGTTTTTGGGAGTCATACTGGACACAGAAGAGGTTTTCCTCCAGTGGAAAGGCTCTGGAGATCCAGAGTCTGGTCAAACAAATTCTGAAACCAGCAAGAGTGTTAATCCATCAATGCATTTGGTTGCTGGGGAAGATGGTAGCGGCCTACGAGCCCATTCAGTTTGGCAGGTTCCATGCCAGAGTGTTCCAGTGGGACCTGTTGGACAAGTGGTCCGGATCCCACCTACACACGCACTGTAGGATAATCCTGTCTTCCAAGACCAGAATCTCACTCCATTGGTGGCTGCACAGTTCTCACCTCCTAGAGGGGCGAAGGTTCGGGATCCAGGACTGGATCCTAGGGACCATGGATGCAACCCTCCGAGGTTGGGGAGCAGTCACACAGGGGGAAAACGTCCAAGGAAGATGGTCAAGTCGGGAAAGTTGTCTCCACATAAATGTTCTGGAGTTAAGGGCCATTTAATAACTGCAGACACAGTACGCACTGGGACGGGTGCCCAGCATCCTCTACGGACTAAGAGAAAAGGATTTACCGGTAGGTATTAAAATCCTATTTTCTCTAACGTCCTAGAGGATGCTGGGGACTCCGTAAGGACCATGGGGATAGACGGCTCCGCAGGAGACATGGGCACTTTAAGAAAGACTTTAGTTCTGGGTGTGCACTGGCTCCTCCCTCTATGCCTCTCCTCCATACCTCAGTTTGATACTGTGCCCAGTGGAGACTGGGTGCTTTTCAGGAGCTCTCCTGAGCTTTCTGACAGAAAGTATTTTGTTAGGTTTTTAATTTTCAGGGAGCACTGCTGGCAACAGACTCCCTGCATCGAGGGACTGAGGGGAGAGAAGCAGCCCTACTCCCCGAGTTGCAAGGTCCTGCTTCTTAAGCTACTGGACACCATTAGCTCCTAAAGGGATTAGCTCCAAAGGGATTGGTACGCAGGATCTCACCCTCGCCGTCCGTCCCAGAGCCGCGCCGCCGTCCCCCTCGCAGAGCCGGAAGATAGAAGCCGGGTGAGTATGAGAAGAAAAGAAGACTTCAGAGGCGGCAGAGGACTTCATGATCTTCATTGAGGTAACGCACAGCACTGCAGCTGTGCGCCATTGCTCCCATACACCTCACATACTCCGGTCACTGTAAGGGTGCAGGGCGCAGGGGGGGCGCCCTGGGCTGCAATATAAACCTCTTTTTGGCAAAAATATAACATATATACAGCTGGGCACTGTATATATGTATGAGCCCCCGCCAATTGTACAGTTTAAGCGGGACAGAAGCCCGCCGCCGAGGGGGCGGGGCTTCTCCCTTATCACTCACCAGCGCCATTTTTTCTCCACAGCACCGCTGAGAGGAAGCTCCCCGGACTCTCCCCTGCTTATACCACGGTAGACAAGAGGGTTGAAAAGAGAGGGGGGGGGCACATAATTCGGCGCAAATTACATACAGCAGCGCTACTGTGCAAACATTAAGTTACTATGCTATTCCTGGGTTATATAGCGCTGGGGTATGTGCTGGCATACTCTCTCTCTGTCTCTCCAAAGGGCCTTGTGGGGGAAATGTCTTCAGTAAAAGCATTCCCTGTGTGTGTGGTGTGTCGGTACGCGTGTGTTGACATGTCTGAGGAAGAAGGCTATATTAGAGAGGAGCGGGAGCAAATGAATGTGGTGTCTCCGCCGACACCTGATTGGATGGATATGTGGAATGTTTTAAATGCTAGTGTAAACTCATTGCACAAAAGATTAGACAAGGCTGAAGCTTTGGGACAGTCAGGGTCTCAACCCATGCCTGATCATATGTCGCAGGGACTGTCAGAGTCTCATAAGCGCCCACTATCCCAGATTGTTGACACAGATACCGACACGGATTCTGACTCCAGTGTCGATTACGATGATGCAAAGTTACAGCCAAAATTGGCAAAATACATTTGATATATGATTATGGCAATAAAAGATGTTTTGCACATCACAGAGGAGCCCCCTATCCCTGACAAGAGGGTACATATGTACAAGGGAAAGAAGCCTGAGGTAACCTTTCCCCCCTCACACGAGCTGAACGAGTTATGTGAAAAAGCTTGGGAATCTCCTGCAGATTTCCAAAAGGATTCTTATGGCGTATCCTTTCCCATCAACGGATAGGTTACGATGGGAATCCTCCCCTTGGGTGGACAAAGCATTAACACGCTTATCCAAGAAGTTAGCCCTCCCGTCCCAGGATACGGCTACCCTCAAAGAGTCTGCTGACCGCAAACAGGAGATTACCCTGAAGTCCATTTATACACATTCAGGTACCTTACTCAGACCGGCAATTGCGTCGGCCTGGGTGTGTAGTGCTGTAGCGGCATGGACGGATACCCTAGATAAGGATACTATTTTATTGCCCCTGGGGCATATAAGAGATGCTGTCCTATATATGTGTGTATGCAAACTACAGGTGGTGCTGCATGGCTCACACCCTTTTACTTGTCTTGTAGAGCAACTCTGGAGCATTTACTGGGTCCAGCTGCTGCAAGAAATCAGCTTGAATGCTTCAGGGGCTGGGGCATGGCCAACATGAGCCCCACACTGATGGGGGTGTATAAAGCGATCTAGGGGTCATCCAAGCGCAACCCCACAAAGGCCGCCATGCCCTGCGTGACCATTTTCTCTTTTCATATGCAGACGAGGGTTGCAGCCAACTATGCCCATTGCTTGGATGACATCACCATATGCGAATCCATCTGCTGCAGGCCTTCCCCCAGGAATGCTTGCACTAGTTGTTGCATTTGGTTTGTTGTTTGGGGGGTGCTTCAGTATTAGGCAGCCTTCTGCCCTCCCACATTCGTCTGAAAATGTGTTCTCCCTGCAGTTGTTGTCCCGAGATGAGAGTTCCCTTGTGCTGCCTCAGTTGAATCTCCTTTACTTGACGGAGGTGTGCCTGAGCAGCGGCCCTCCCCAGCCCTATCTCAAATCATACTTATTATGCTTAGGTGATACCATGGTCATGAAGATTGTTTTCCCAGGGTGAGGTTCATTCATTGCATTCTGGGTATGCTGACCTCTGTGATTTCCCCAAATGTGGGAAACTCGACTGCATAATTTGTGGTAGGGGGGGGACTGCATTTGTGCTTTCCCCTGGTTGGCTCTGGTATAATTCAGATCTCATTGTCTCAGGTTTCTCTCCAGCCTAGTTTGCTGTCTGTTTCCACTTCTCTTTTCTTGAGCCCCTCCCTTCTATGCCCTTGCGCACTATCCTGACTTCTCCCGTCTGCTTACTTTGTGCCTTCCAACGCACAATGCGAACTACAGGTGGTGTTGCAGGGCCCACACCCTTTTATTTGCCTTACAGAGCAGCTCTGGAGCTGTTACAGTGCCCAGCTGCTGCAAGAAATCAGCTTGAATGCTTCAGGGGCTGGGGCATGGCCAACATGAGCCCCACACCAAAGGAGGGTGGGGGTGTTCAATGCGAACTAGGGGTCATCCAAGCGCCCCTTTTCTCTTTTCATATGCAGATGAGGGTTCCAGCCAACTTTGGCTAATTGCTTGGATGACATCACCGTATGCAAATCCGTCTGCTGCAGACCTTTCCCCAGGAATGCTTGTACTAGTTGTTGCATATGGTTTGATGTTTGAGGGTACTTCAGTATTAGGCAGCCTTCCGCCCTCTCATGTTCATCTGAAAAGATGTGGTCTCCCTGCAGTTGTTGTCCCCAGACAAGAGTTCCCTTGTGCTTCCTCAGTTGAATCTCCTTAACTTGACGGGGGGGTGCCCGAGCAGCCGCCCTCCACAGCCCTATCCCAACACATGCTTTTCTTGCGTATGAGATCTCTTGATCATGAAGATAGTTCTCACAGGGTGAGGTTCATCCATTACATTTTAAAGTAGGAAGGTACAAATTACATATTCAAATTACATATATGTGCTGGATTCAAATGTTTTCCCCCCTTCCTTTCTCAATTGTGCCCATCAGCAGCTATTCTAATGTTGCTGCCAATGGGTGTGACACATTAATTTCTTCTGTGGGGTACACTGGACTCCACAAGGATTCACATTGGGGTGTAGAGTAGGATCTTGATCTGAGGCACCAACAGGCTCAAAGCTTTTGACTGTTCCCAAGATGCTCAGCGCCCCCTCCTCTATAACCTCGCTTCTATGAACAGGGAGCTCAGTTTGTAGTTGGTGCCTTCAGTAGCAGGCCACTTAACAGGGGGCTGCCTCAGGCAGCCTATTCTTAGCTATTAATTTTGACAAGAAAAGAAGAACTTTTTTTTATAAGAATCTACAAGGGCTGCAGCAGGTTAGGTCTAATAGACATCTTTACTGCAGCTCCATCACTCCCAGCGGCGCAGTATACTCCCGTGCCCTGGTTGCTGGGTCACTGCAGCGGAGGCTCCGGTTTCTTCCTAAGGTCAGTCACACACACACCGCCCTCCGGGATCACGAGGCCGCTGATGAAAGGGAGGTAAGGGACTTCTGTGCCCACACTATACCGTGATCCAGCATGGCTGTAGGGGGCGGGCCATGTGCTCACTGGCGTGGACACTGATTACTGGGCAGCCGCTCCACTAGCCACCAGGGACAGTTAAGGAGCACATCTCTGGGGGGGTTTTCTCTTATATTAACCCCATTTTGTACTACCCGCAGTGCATTGTGATAGGTAATAGAGCCTGATTCAGGTTGGATTGCAATCGCAATAAGCAATCCAACTGCAAAAATTGCTAAGAGCATACGCATGCGCCTGCATTTTCTGCGGCACCCCGCAGATAATGCGATCGCTTCTGACTGTCAATCAGTGCTGGGGGGGGGGTCAGCAACACTCCATTTCCAAGTCGGAGATGGAGCGGTGCATGGGCAGGGCTTCAAAATGGGGTCGGCAACGGAGAAACAGGAGGCGTGGTCAGAGCTGCTGCATGACATCACATGCAGCAGCTGCGATCACAAAAATGGTGGCGGCTTCCTGCGCACACATACAGTCTGCACCAACAGGAGGCTAACCCATTTTTTATGATCACGCTGAACTGCACTGAGACTGCAATTTCAGCGTGGTCAAGAAGGGAGGCGGCATGCTGGGTGGCCCCAGCATGCGAACCAAAGGATTGCAAATTCTGTTACTTAGCAGAATTAGCAATCCTTACTGAATTAGGCCCATTGATTACAAAATGTATTTGTAAATATTTGAAGTTTTTCTTCAGGGACTAACACAAAAGATGCTTGGGGCTACTAACACATGGGTAAGCCACGTAAAGCTTCCCATTGGTCAGTGGCATCACAACAGGGTTGCGGCCCACACCCGAGTGTCACCCGCCAAGGGGGGTGACACCAAAGTGCCGGCTCCTCTTCAGTGACAGAATATGGGTGTTTCACTGTGACATTACGTGCAACACCCAGTTTCTGTCACTGTGCAGGAGCCAGCACCACTCACACACTAGTCCCCGGGTGCAGCACTCAACCCCCGGGATACCTGGAGCAACAAAATGGAGATTCAGGCCAACAGGCCACACCCCTACCTATGAGACCATGCCTCCTTTTTACCATTGCGCTGCTTATCTGCGCGCACTGCATTACAATCTCCCTCGCTGCCTCTCTGGGTGTCACCAATGATAGTGACACCTTTGCCATGCTTGTAGCAGCTGGTCCTAAGATCTACGCCTCCAGCCCTGAGTGTTTGCCCTTGTGACTTGTTGATCATCATAGCGAAGCAGATTCTTACAGAAAACTGCAGGGGCTTAGATTGAAAAGAAAAACATTGACGAACCCATCATTTCAGCAACAGGGTCTGCCACACGGCTGACTGAAATGACTGGTTGGTTTGGGCCCCCACCAAAAAAGAAGCAATCAATCTCTCCTTGCACAAACTGGCTCTACAGAGGCAAGATGTCCACCTCATCATCCTCCGATTCCTCACCCCTTTCACTGTGTACATCGCCCCCCTCACAGATTATTAATTCGTCCCCACTGGAATCCACCATCTCAGATCCCTGTGTACTTTCTGGAGGCAATTGCTGGTGAATGTCTCCACGGAGGAATTGATTATAATTCATTTTGATGATCATCATCTTCTCCACATTTTCTGGAAGTAACCTCGTACGCCGATTGCTGACAAGGTGAGCGGCTGCACTAAACACTCTTTTGGAGTACACACTGGAGGGAGGGCAACTTAGGTAGAATAAAGCCAGTTTGTGCAAGGGCCTCCAAACTGCCTCTTTTTCCTGCCAGTATACATACGGACTGTCTGACGTGTCTACCTGGATGCGGTCACTCATATAATCCTCCACCATTCTTACAAAGGTGACAGAATCATATGCAGTGACAGTAGACGACATGTCAGTAATCGTTGCCAGGTCCTTCAGTCCGGACCAGATGTCAGCACTCACTCCAAACTGCCCTGCATCACAGCCAGCGGGTGGGCTCGGAATTCTTAGCCTTTTCCTCGCACCCCCAGTTGCGGGAGAATGTGAAGGAGGAGCTGTTGACGGGTCACGTTCCGCTTGACTTGACAATTTTCTCACCAGCAGGTCTTTGAACCTCTGCAGACTTGTGTCTGCCGGAAAGAGAGATACAATGTAGGTTTTAAATCTAGGATCGAGCACGGTGGCCAAAATGTATTGCTCTGATTTCAACAGATTGAATCCTGGTTAAGCGAATTAAGGGCTCCATCCACAAGTCCCACATGCCTAGTGGAATCGCTCTGTTTTAGCTCCTCCTTCATCTCTCCAGCTTCTTCTGCAAAAGCCTGATGAGGGGAATGACCTGACTCAGGCTGGCAGTGTCTGAACTGACTTCACGTGTGGCAAGTTCAAAGGGTTGCAGAACCTTGCACAACGTTGAAATCATTCTCCACTGCGCTTGAGTCAGGTGCATTCCCCCTCCTTTGCCTATATCGTGGGTAGATGTATAGGCTTGAATGGCCTTTTGCTGCTCCTCCATCCTCTGAAGCATATAGAGGGTTGAATTCCACCTCGTTACCACCTCTTGCTTCAGAGGATGGCAGGGCAGGTTCAGGAATGTTTGGTGGTGCTCCAGTCTTCGGCACGCGGTGGCTGAATGCAGAAAGTGGCCCGCAATTCTTCGGGCCACCGACAGCATCTCTTGCACGCCCCTGTCGTTTTTTTAAATAATTCTGCACCACCAAATTCAATGTATGTGCAAAACATGGGACGTGCTGGAATTTGCCCAGATGTAATGCACGCACAATATTGGTGGCATTGTCCGATGTCACAAATCCCCAGGAGAGTCCAATTGGGGTAAGCCATTCTGCGATGATGTTCCTCAGTTTCCGTAAGAGGTTGTCAGCTGTGTGCCTCTTATGGAAAGCGGTGATACAAAGCGTAGCCTGCCTAGGAACGAGTTGGCATTTGCGAGATGCTGCTACTGGTGCCGCCGCTGCTGTTCTTGCTGCGGGAGGCAATACATCTACCCAGTGGGCTGTCACAGTCATATAGTCCTGAGTCTGCCCTGCTCCACTTAACCACGGACATGTGGACTAGTGGACATTGGGTACAACTGCATTTTTTAGGACACTGGTGACTCTTTTTCTGAGGTCTGTGTACATTTTCGGTAACGCTTGCCTAGAGAAATGGAACCTAGATGGCATTTGGTACCGGGGACACAGTACCTCAATCAAGTCTCTAGTTGCCTCTGAATTAACGATGGATACCGGAACCACGTTTCTCACCACCGAGGCTGACAAGACCTGAGTTATCCGCTTTGCAGCAGGATGACTGCTGTGATATTTCATCTTCCTCGCAAAGGACTGTTGGACAGTCAATTGCCTACTGGAAGTAGTACAAGTGGTCTTCCGACTTCCCCTCTGGGATGACGATCGACTCCCAGCAGCAACAACAGCAGCACCAGCAGCAGTAGGCGTTACACTCAAGGATGCATCGTAGGAATCCCAGGCAGGAGAGGACTCGTCAGACTTGCCAGTGACATGGCCTGCAGGACTATTGGCTTTCCTGTCTAAGGAGGAAATTGACACTGAGGGAGTTGGTGGTGTGGTTTGCAGGAGCTTGGTTACAAGAGGAAGGGATTTAGTGGTCAGTGGACTGCTTCCGCTGTCATCCAAAGTTTTTGAACTTGTCACTGACTTATGATTAATGCGCTGCAGGTGACTTATAAGGGAGGATGTTCTGAGGTGGTTAACGTCCTTACCCCTACTTATTACAGCTTGACAAAGGCAACACACGGCTTGACACCTGTTGTCCGCATTTGAGTACAGGATGCATACCTTCATGTCCCCATTTATCCATCTCATCAGGAGTACCTCAGATTTGCGGTACAGGACTGTCATTGCCAATTTCAGACGTTGCTGTTTGGTCTCTCCACGGCCCAGAGAATTTTCACCAAGGTAATGGCGGAAATGATGGTTCTCCTGCGTAAGCAAGGTGTCACAATTATCCCGTACTTGAGCGATCTCATAAAAGCGAGATCAAGAGAGCAGTTGCTGAACAGCGTATCACTTTCACTGAAAGTGTTACAGCAACACGGCTGGATTTTCAATATCCCAAAGTCGCAGTTGGTTTCTACGACTCGTCTGTCTTTCTTGGGCATGATTCTGGACACAGACCAGAAGAGGGTTTATCTCCCAATAGAAAAGGCCCAGGAACTCATGACTCTTGTCAGGAACCTATTGAAACCAAAACTTGTGTCAGTGCATCACTGCACTCGAGTCCTGGGAAAGATGGTGGCATCATACGAAGCCATTCCATTCGGCAGGTTCCATGCGAGGACTTTCCAATGGGACCTACTGGACAAGTGGTCTGGGTCACATTTACAGATGCATTGGTTGATCACCCTGTCCCCCAGGGTCAGGGTATCACTCCTGTGGTGGCTGCAGAGTGCTCACCTTCTCTAGTGACGCAGATTCGGCATTCAGGACTGGATCCTGGTGACCACAGAGGCAAGCCTCCAAGGTTGGGGAGCAGTCACACAGGGAAGAAATTTCCAAGATCTTTGGTCAAGTCAAGAGACTTGTCTTCACATCAACATCCTGAAACTAGGGGCCATATACAATGCCCTACGTCAAGCGGAGACCTTACTTCGCGACCAACCGGTTCTGATCCAGTCAGACAACGTCACCGCAGTGGCTCATGTAAACCGCCAAGGCGGCACAAGGAGCAGAGTGGCGATGGCACAAGCCACCAGAATTCTTCGCTGGGTGGAGAATCACGCAAGCACACTGTCAGCAGTGTTCATTCCGGGAGTGGACAACTAGGAAGCAGACTTTCTCAGCAGACACGACCTACATCCGGGAGAGTGGGGACTTCATCAGGAAGTCTTTGCACAGATTACAAGTCGGTGGGAACTGCCACAGATAGACATGATGGCGTCCCGGCTCAACAAAAAGCTACAGAGGTATTGCGCAAGGTCAAGAGACCCTCAGGCAGTAGCTGTAGACACCCTAGTGACACCGTGGGTGTTCCGGTCGGTCTATGTATTTCCTCCTCTACCTCTCATACCCAAGGTGTTGAAGATAATAAGACAAAGAGGAGTGAGAACAATCCTCATTGTTCCAGATTGGCCACGGAGGACCTGGTATCCGGATCTGCAGGAAATGCTCACAGAAGATCCGTGGCCTCTTCCTCTAAGACAGGACCTGTTGCATCAGGGGCCCTGTCTGTTCCAAGACTTACCGCGGCTGCGTTTGACGGCATGGCGGTTGAATGCCGGATCCTAGCATTGAAAGGCATTCCGGTTGAGGTCATCCTTACGCTGATAAAGGCTAGGAAGGATGTAACGTCAAAACATTACACCGTATATGGCGAAATTATGTTTCTTGGTGTGAGGCCAGGAATGCTCCTACAGAAGAATTCCATCTGGGCCGTTTCCTTCACTTCCTACAAACTGGAGTGAATTTGGGCCTAAAATTAGGCTCTATTAAGGTCCAGATTTCGGCCTTATCCATTTTCTTTCAAAAAGAATTGGTTTCTCTTCCAGAAGTTCAGACTTTTGTAAAAGGAGTGCTGCATATTCAGCCTCCTTTTGTGCCTCCGGTGGCACCTTGGGACCTTACACGTGGTGTTAAGTTTTCTAAAATCACACTGGTTTGAACCACTTAAAACTGTGGAGTTAAAATATCTCACGTGGAAGGTTGTCATGTTATTAGCCTTGGCTTCGGCTAGGCGAGTGTCGGAATTAGCGGCTTTGTCACATAAAAGCCCATATTTGGTGTTCCATGTGGATAGAGCAGAATTGCGGACCCGTCCTCAATTCCTACCAAAAGTGGTCTCATCTTTTCATATGAACCAACCTATTGTGGTGCCTTTGGCTACGCGTGACTTGGAGGATTCCGAGTTACTTGATGTGGTCAGGGCTTTGAAAATTTACGTGGCCAGGACGGCTAGAGTCAGGAAAACTGAAGCGCTGTTTGTCCTGTATGCAACCAACAAGATTGGTGCCCCTGCTTCAAAGCAGGCTATTGCTCGCTGGATTTGTAACACGATTCAGCAAGCGCATTCTATGGCTGGATTGCAGTTACCGAAATCGGTCTAGGCCCATTCCACGAGGAAAGTGGGCTCTTCTTGGGCGGCTGCCCGAGGGGTCTCGGCACTACAGCTGTGTCGAGCTGCTACTTGGTCAGGTTCAAACACCTTTTCAAAATACTATAAGTTTGATACCCTGGCTGAGGAGGAACTCATGATTGCTCAATCGGTGCTGCAGAGTCATCCGCACTCTCCCGCCCATTTTGGAGCTTTGGTATAATCCCCATGGTCCTTACGGAGTCCCCAGCATCCTCTAGGATGTTAGAGAAAATAAGATTTTAAACCTACCGGTAAATCTTTTTCTCGTAGTCCGTAGAGGATGCTGGGCGCCCGTCCCAAGTGCGGACTACTTCTGCAATACTTGTATATAGTTATTGCTTCAATTAGGGTTATGTTATAGTTGCATCGGTCCTGCACTGATGCTACAGTATGTTGTTTTTTCGTACTCATAACTGGGTAGTTTATCACAAGTTATACGGTGTGATTGGTGTGGCTGGTATGAATCTTGCCCTGGATTAACAAAATCCTTTCCTCATACTGTCAGTCTCCTCTGGGCACAGTTTCTCTAACTGTGGCATAGAGGGGCATAGAGGGAGGAGCCAGTGCACACCCAGAACTAAAGTCTTTCTTAAAGTGCCCATGTCTCCTGCGGAGCCCGTCTATCCCCATGGTCCTTACGGAGTCCCCAGCATCCTCTACGGACTACGAGAAAAAGATTTACCGGTAAATTTAAAATCTTATTTTCTACTTTATTCTTTTCTATCCTAGTTTATTACGACCAACTCTCATCCAAGGAGTTTGATATTCTACTACCTGCATGCAATTTAAATTGCTTAAATTGTTTATATGGTTGATTTGTCCTTCACAATCCATAATCTGCAACTTGGATGTACTTGTGTCATTGAAAATCTTATAATAAAAATGTATATATATTAAAAAAAAAAAGTTATAAGACATATGCATTCAATATTTGAAGAAACAAAATAAAATAAAGCTATCTATTGGGTTTCACTAACAAGCACATTGGAAGACTTGACTACTGTTAAAAGACATGCATTACATGGTATAGAGCCACAAACCACAATGTAGTAAAATAAAAACAAACTTACATGTGTATTAGAGATGAGCGCCGGAAATTTTTCGGGTTTTGTGTTTTGGTTTTGGGTTCGGTTCCGCGGCCGTGTTTTGGGTTCGACCGCGTTTTGGCAAAACCTCACCGAATTTTTTTTGTCGGATTCGGGTGTGTTTTGGATTCGGGTGTTTTTTTAAAAAAACACTAAAAAACAGCTTAAATCATAGAATTTGGGGGTCATTTTGATCCCAAAGTATTATTAACCTCAAAAACCATAATTTACACTCATTTTCAGTCTATTCTGAATACCTCACACCTCACAATATTATTTTTAGTCCTAAAATTTGCACCTAGGTCGCTGGATGACTAAGCTAAGCGACCCTAGTGGCCGACACAAACACCGGGCCCATCTAGGAGTGTCACTGCAGTGTCACGCAGGATGGCCCTTCCAAAAAACACTCCCCAAACAGCACATGACGCAAAGAAAAAAAGAGGCGCAATGAGGTAGCTGTGTGAGTAAGATAAGCGACCCTAGTGGCCGACACAAACACCGGGCCCATCTAGGAGTGTCACTGCAGTGTCACGCAGGATGTCCCTTCCAAAAAACCCTCCCCAAACAGCACATGACGCAAAGAAAAAAAGAGGCGCAATGAGGTAGCTGTGTGAGTAAGATAAGCGACCCTAGTGGCCGACACAAACACCGGGCCCATCTAGGAGTGGCACTGCAGTGTCACGCAGGATGTCCCTTCCAAAAAACCCTCCCCAAACAGCACATGACGCAAAGAAAAAAAGAGGCGCAATGAGGTAGCTGTGTGAGTAAGATAAGCGACCCTAGTGGCCGACACAAACACCGGGCCCATCTAGGAGTGGCACTGCAGTGTCACGCAGGATGTCCCTTCCAAAAAACCCTCCCCAAACAGCACATGACGCAAAGAAAAATTAAAGAAAAAAGAGGTGCAAGATGGAATTGTCCTTGGGCCCTCCCACCCACCCTTATGTTGTATAAACAGGACATGCACACTTTAACCAACCCATCATTTAAGTGACAGGGTCTGCCACACGACCGTGACTGAAATGACGGGTTGGTTTGGACCCCCACCAAAAAAGAAGCAATTAATCTCTCCTTGCACAAACTGGCTCTACAGAGGCAAGATGTCCACCTCATCATCATCCTCCGATATATCACCGTGTACATCCCCCTCCTCACAGATTATCAATTCGTCCCCACTGGAATCCACCATCTCAGCTCCCTGTGTACTTTGTGGAGGCAATTGCTGCTGGTCAATGTCTCCACGGAGGTATTGATTATAATTCATTTTAATGAACATCATCTTCTCCACATTTTCTGGATGTAACCTCGTACACCGATTGCTGACAAGGTGAGCGGCGGCACTAAACACTCTTTCGGAGTACACACTTGTGGAAGGGCAACTTAGGTAGAATAAAGCCAGTTTGTGCAAGGGCCTCCAAATTGCCTCTTTTTCCTGCCAGTATAAGTACGGACTGTGTGACGTGCCTACTTGGATGCGGTCACTCATATAATCCTCCACCATTCTTTCAATGGTGAGAGAATCATATGCAGTGACAGTAGACGACATGTCCGTAATCGTTTTCAGGTCCTTCAGTCCGGACCAGATGTCAGCATCAGCAGTCGCTCCAGACTGCCCTGCATCACCGCCAGCGGGTGGGCTCGGAATTCTGAGCCTTTTCCTCGCACCCCCAGTTGCGGGAGAATGTGAAGGAGGAGATGTTGACAGGTCGCGTTCCGCTTGACTTGACAATTTTCTCACCAGCAGGTCTTTCAACCCCAGCAGACTTGTGTCTGCCGGAAAGAGAGATCCAAGGTAGGCTTTAAATCTAGGATCGAGCACGGTGGCCAAAATGTAGTGCTCTGATTTCAACAGATTGACCACCCGTGAATCCTTGTTAAGCGAATTAAGGGCTCCATCCACAAGTCCCACATGCCTAGCGGAATCGCTCCGTGTTAGCTCCTCCTTCAATGTCTCCAGCTTCTTCTGCAAAAGCCTGATGAGGGGAATGACCTGACTCAGGCTGGCAGTGTCTGAACTGACTTCACGTGTGGCAAGTTCAAAGGGCATCAGAACCTTGCACAACGTTGAAATCATTCTCCACTGCACTTGAGACAGGTGCATTCCACCTCCTATATCGTGCTCAATTGTATAGGCTTGAATGGCCTTTTGCTGCTCCTCCAACCTCTGAAGCATATAGAGGGTTGAATTCCACCTCGTTACCACTTCTTGCTTCAGATGATGGCAGGGCAGGTTCAGTAGTTTTTGGTGGTGCTCCAGTCTTCTGTACGTGGTGCCTGTACCATGAAAGTGTCCCGCAATTCTTCTGGCCACCGACAGCATCTCTTGCACGCCCCTGTCGTTTTTAAAAAAATTCTGCACCACCAAATTCAAGGTATGTGCAAAACATGGGACGTGCTGGAATTTGCCCATATTTAATGCACACACAATATTGCTGGCGTTGTCCGATGCCACAAATCCACAGGAGAGTCCAATTGGGGTAAGCCATTCCGCGATGATCTTCCTCAGTTGCCGTAAGAGGTTTTCAGCTGTGTGCGTATTCTGGAAACCGGTGATACAAAGCGTAGCCTGCCTAGGAAAGAGTTGTCGTTTGCGATATGCTGCTACTGGTGCCGCCGCTGCTGTTCTTGCGGCGGGAGTCCATACATCTACCCAGTGGGCTGTCACAGTCATATAGTCCTGACCCTGCCGTGCTCCACTTGTCCACATGTCCGTGGTTAAGTGGACATTGGGTACAGCTGCATTTTTTAGGACACTGGTGACTCTTTTTCTGAGGTCTGTGTACATTTTCGGTATCGCCTGCCTAGAGAAATGGAACCTAGATGGTATTTGGTACCGGGGACACAGTACCTCCAACAAGTCTCTAGTTGGCTCTGCAGTAATGATGGATACTGGAACCACGTTTCTCACCACCCAGGATGCCAAGGCCTCAGTTATCCGCTTTGCAGCAGGATGACTGCTGTGATATTTCATCTTCCTCGCAAAGGACTGTTGGACAGTCAATTGCTTACTGGAAGTAGTACAAGTGGTCTTCCGACTTCCCCTCTGGGATGACCATCGACTCCCAGCAGCAACAACAGCAGCGCCAGCAGCAGTAGGCGTTACACGCAAGGATGCATCGGAGGAATCCCAGGCAGGAGAGGACTCGTCAGAATTGCCAGTGACATGGCCTGCAGGACTATTGGCATTCCTGGGGAAGGAGGAAATTGACACTGAGGGAGTTGGTGGTGGGGTGGTTTGCGTGAGCTTGGTTACAAGAGGAAGGGATTTACTGGTCAGTGGACTGCTTCCGCTGTCACCCAAAGTTTTTTAAATTGTCACTGACTTATTATGAATGCGCTGCAGGTGACGTATAAGGGAGGATGTTCCGAGGTGGTTAACGTCCTTACCCCTACTTATTACAGCTTGACAAAGGCAACACACGGCTTGACAATTGTTGTCCGCATTTCTGGTGAAATACTTCCACACCGAAGAGCTGATTTTTTTGGTATTTTCACCAGGCATGTCAACGGCCCTATTCCTCCCACGGACAACAGGTGTCTCCCCGGGTGCCGGACTTAAACAAACCACCTCACCATCAGAATCCTCCTTGTCAATTTCCTCCCCAGCGCCAGCAACACCCATATCCTCCTCATCCTGGTGTACTTCAACACTGACATTTTCAATCTGACTATCAGGAACTGGACTGCGGGTGCTCCTTCCAGCACTTGCAGGGGGCGTGCAAATGGTGGAAGGCGCATGCTCTTCACGTCCAGTGTTGGGAAGGTCAGGCATCGCAACCGACACAATTGGACTCTCCTTGTGGATTTGGGATTTCGAAGAACGCACAGTTCTTTGCGGTGCTTTTGCCAGCTTGAGTCTTTTCAGTTTTCTAGCGAGAGGCTGAGTGCTTCCATCCTCCTGTGAAGCTGAACCACTAGCCTTGAACATAGGCCAGGGCCTCAGCCGTTCCTTGCCACTCCGTGTGGTAAATGGCATATTGGCAAGTTTACGCTTCTCCTCCGACAATTTTATTTTTGGTTTTGGAGTCCTTTTTTTACTGATATTTGGTGTTTTGGATTTGACATGCTCTGTACTATGCCATTGGGCATCGGCCTTGGCAGACGACGTTGCTGGCATGTCATAGTCTCGGCCATGACTAGTGGCAGCAGCTTCAGCACGAGGTGGAAGTGGATCTTGATCTTTCCCTAATTTTGGAACCTCAACATTTTTGTTCTCCATATTTTAATAGGCACAACTAAAAGGCACCTCAGGTAAACAATGGAGATGAATGGATACTAGTATACAATTATGGATGGACTGCCGAGTGCCGACACAGAGGTAGCTACAGCCGTGGACTACCGTACTGTGTCTGCTGCTAATATAGACTGGATGATTGATAATGAGATGAAATCAATATATATATGTATGTATATATAATATCACTAGTACTGCAGCCGGACAGGTAGATAATATATTTATTAGGTATTGGTAATGATGACTGATGACGGACCTGCTGGACACTGTCAGCTCTGCAGCACCGCAGACTGCTACAGTAAGCTACTATACTATAGTAGTATGTACAAAGAAGAAAGAAAAAAAAAAAACACGGGTAGGTGGTATACAATATTATATATATATATATTATATACAATTATATATATATTAAACTGGTGGTGATTGATTATTAAACTGGTGGTCAGGTCACGTTGCAACTTGTAACTAGTACTCCGAGTCCTAAGCAGACAATCGCAAAATATATTATTATACTGGTGGTCAGTGTGGTCACAACAATGGCAGTGTGGCACTGACTCTGGCAGCAAAAGTGTGCACTGTACGTTATATGTACTCCTGAGTCCTGCTCTCAGACTCTAACTGCTCCCCACTGTCAGTGTCTCCCCCACAAGTCAGATAATACACTTACAGTCACACTATCTAATCTATAAATATCACTTCAGCAAGTAGTATAGTAGTATACAGTATAGTAGTACTCCTCCTAATAATGCTCCCCAAAATACTGTGTCTCTCTCTTCTCTAAACGGAGAGGACGCCAGCCACGTCCTCTCCCTATGACTCTATAAATATCACTTCAGCAAGTAGTAGAGTAGTATACAGTATAGTAGTACTCCTCCTAATAATGCTCCCCAAAATACTGTGTCTCTCTCTTCTCTAAACGGAGAGGACGCCAGCCACGTATTCTCCCTATGACTCTATAAATATCACTTCAGCAAGTAGTAGAGTAGTATACAGTATAGTAGTACTCCTCCTAATAATGCTCCCCAAAATACTGTGTCTGAGTAGTATACAGTATAGTAGTACTCCTCCTAATAATGCTCCCCAAAATACTGTGTCTCTCTCTTCTCTAAACGGAGAGGACGCCAGCCACGTCCTCTCCCCCTATGACTCTATAATATCACTTCAGCAAGTAGTATAGTAGTATACAGTATAGTAGTACTCCTCCTAATAATGCTCCCCAAAATACTGTGTCTCTCTCTTCTCTAAACGGAGAGGACGCCAGCCACGTCCTCTCCCTATGACTCTATAAATATCACTTCAGCAAGTAGTAGAGTAGTATACAGTATAGTAGTACTCCTCCTAATAATGCTCCCCAAAATAGTATACTGTGTCTCTCTCTTCTCTAAACGGAGAGGACGCCAGCCACGTCCTCTCCCTATGACTCTATAAATATCACTTCAGCAAGTAGTATAGTAGTATACAGTATAGTAGTACTCCTCCTAATAATGCTCCCCAAAATACTGTGTCTCTCTCTTCTCTAAACGGAGAGGACGCCAGCCACGTCCTCTCCCTATGACTCTATAAATATCACTTCAGCAAGTAGTAGAGTAGTATACAGTATAGTAGTACTCCTCCTAATAATGCTCCCCAAAATACTGTGTCTCTCTCTTCTCTAAACGGAGAGGACGCCAGCCACGTCCTCTCCCTATGACTCTATAAATATCACTTCAGCAAGTAGTAGAGTAGTATACAGTATAGTAGTACTCCTCCTAATAATGCTCCCCAAAATACTGTGTCTCTCTCTTCTCTAAACGGAGAGGACGCCAGCCACGTCCTCTCCCTATGACTCTATAAATATCACTTCAGCAAGTAGTAGAGTAGTATACAGTATAGTAGTACTCCTCCTAATAATGCTCCCCAAAATACTGTGTCTCTCTCTTCTCTAAACGGAGAGGACGCCAGCCACGTCCTCTCCCTATGACTCTATAAATATCACTTCAGCAAGTAGTAGAGTAGTATACAGTATAGTAGTACTCCTCCTAATAATGCTCCCCAAAATACTGTGTCTGAGTAGTATACAGTATAGTAGTACTCCTCCTAATAATGCTCCCCAAAATACTGTGTCTCTCTCTTCTCTAAACGGAGAGGACGCCAGCCACGTCCTCTCCCTATGACTCTATAAATATCACTTCAGCAAGTAGTAGAGTAGTATACAGTATAGTAGTACTCCTCCTAATAATGCTCCCCAAAATACTGTGTCTGAGTAGTATACAGTATAGTAGTACTCCTCCTAATAATGCTCCCCAAAATACTGTGTCTCTCTCTTCTCTAAACGGAGAGGACGCCAGCCACGTCCTCTCCCTATGACTCTATAAATATCACTTCAGCAAGTAGTATAGTAGTATACAGTATAGTAGTACTCCTCCTAATAATGCTCCCCAAAATAGTATACTGTGTCTCTCTCTTCTCTAAACGGAGAGGACGCCAGCCACGTCCTCTCCCTATGACTCTATAAATATCACTTCAGCAAGTAGTATAGTAGTATACAGTATAGTAGTACTCCTCCTAATAATGCTCCCCAAAATACTGTGTCTCTCTCTTCTCTAAACGGAGAGGACGCCAGCCACGTCCTCTCCCTATGACTCTCAATGCACGTGTGAAAATGGCGGCGACGCGCGGCTCCTTATATAGAATCCGAGTCTCGCGAGAATCCGACAGCGGGATGATGACGTTCGGGCGTGCTCGGGTTAACCGAGCAAGGCGGGAGGATCCGAGCCTGCTCGGACCCGTGGAAAAAAGCTGAAGTTCGGGCGGGTTCGGATTCAGAGGAACCGAACCCGCTCATCCCTAATGTGTATCAAACCTATGTGAGGCTTACATTGATAGTGCAAGATCAACACTCTATCAACTGTGCAAACTAGACTGCACATAAATGCCATAAAATTTATCTGAGATTTTAGTAAATAAGGCCCGTTGCTGTCCGGGTCACACAGCCGTCACGGCCCGCCCCCATACGGTCCGGTCATGTCTGCGTTGTCCTGACTGTGCCCCCAAAATGGAGGCACAACGCCGCTGGCCCGACTCCTCCTGCCCAGTGACCTCCTCTGCCTGTCAATCAGGCAGAGGCGCTCACTGGGCAGAGATGCTGATCGCATCTCTGGCATGTGCCGGTGCACTGCGGCACCAGCACACACGCACTTCAGACCTGATCTCCTGTTGTGTGAATATGCACAGCAGGGATCAGGTCTTAATTAGGCCCTATATACAGCTGTCAGTAAAGCAGGGATGTGCTGCTGCCAGTGAGGCAGGGATGTTCTGCTGTCAGTGAAGCAGTGATGTGCTGCTGTCAGTGAAGCAGTGATGTGCTGCTGTCAGCGAGGCAGTGATGTGCTGCTGTCAGCGAGGCAGGGATGTGCTGCTATAAGTGAGGCAGGGATGTACTGCCGTCAATGAGGCAGGGATGTGCTGCCGTCAATGTTGCAGGGATGTGTTGCTGTCAACGTTGCAGGGATGTGCTGCTGTCAGTGAAGCAGGAATGTGCTGCTGCAGTGAGGCAGAGATATGCTGCCCACTATCTCCCTATCACCCCTGCCTGAGTCACACACTTTCCCTGTCACCCCTGCCTCAGTTACCCACTATCTCCCAGTCACCGCTGCCTCAGTCAACCACTATACCTGCGACCCCTGCCTCAGTCACCCACTATCCCTGTCTCCCCTGCCTCAGTCACCCACTATCCCTGTCAACCCTGCCTCAGTCTCTTACTGTCCCTGTCACCCCTGCCACAGTCATCCACTATCTCCCTATCATCCCTGCCTTATTCATTTATTATCCCTGTCACCCACTTTCTTCCCATACTTACCCAACCCCTTCCTATCACCCCTCGCTCAGTAACCCACTATCTCCCTGTCACCCCTGCCTCAGTCACCCACTATCACTGTCACCCCTGCATCAGTCACCCACTATCTCCCAGTCACCCCGGCTTCAGTCACCCACTATCTCCCACTCATACATGCTTCAGTCACCCACTATCTCCCAGTCATCCCTGCCTCAGTCACCTACTGACACCAGTGCAGATATTTCTGCTGCAGCCTCTCCACTCTCCAGCGTGAACGTCCTGACGACTGAGGAAATCCGCTTCCCAGTTGAGGACTCCGGGAATGAACACTGCCGATATTGCTGGCAGATGACGTTCTACCCAACTGAGGATTTTTTTATACTTCCAGCTTTGCCATGCAGTTTCGAGTGCCGACTTGATGATTTGTGTACACTACCGTGGTGGCGTTGTCCGATTGTACTTGAACAGGCCTGTTCTGTACTAGAGGCAGGGCCAGTATCAATGAATTGAACACTGCCCGCAATTCCAGAATGTTTATCGGGAGGAGAGATTCCTCCCTGGTCCACCGATGGTGAAGGGTCGTCATCACGGCCATGACCTTGGTGAATTTCCGAGGTGCCGTGGCCAAACCAGAAGGCAGGACCTGAAATCCAAAAACTAACCAGGCACAACACTGCTTAGCTTCCAACATCAGATGAGATTGGACATATCCAGTGTGATGCGGCTGTAGATGATTTTTGCTGTTTCTAACTTCTACATCAATGAATAAGTTTCAAAATAGAATGCATCAAGAGAACGGTGTTGGTAGTATAAAACTACCTACAGCACCTGGTATTCCCAGGTGGTCTCACATCCAAGAACAAACCAGGCCTAAGATCAGGTGATATTGGGCATATACAGTGTGGTGTGGCTGTAGATGAGCTTAGTGGTTTCTGTTAGAGTTCTTCTACTTCTAACTACTAGTACATAAATGAATAAGCGGCCGATTTATTAAACCTGGTGAAATGATAATTTGCATGGTGATAAAGTACCAGCCAATCAGCTCCTAATTGCCATGTCAGAGGCTGGGTTTGAAAAATGACAGTTAGGAGCTGACTGGCTGGTACTTTATCACCTTGCACTTTATCAGTTCACCAGGCTTAATAGATCTGCCCCAATGTTTCAAAATGGAATGCATCAAGAGAACGGTGTTAGTATTGTAAAAATACACACAGCTCCTGGTATTTCCTGGTGGTCTCCCATCCAAGTACTAAAACCAGGACCAACACTGCTCAGCTTCCATGATCAGGAGAGATTGGGCAAATCCAGTGTGCTGTGGCTGTAGATGAGCTGGTGGTTTCTGTTAGAGCTTTTCTACTTCTAACTTCTGGTACATAAAAGAATACGTGTAAAAATTAAATGTACCAAGAAAAGGGTGTTGGTAGTTTAAAAACACCTAAAGAATCTGATAATACATGGATGGGAGACTGCTTGGTAGTAACAAAGTCCAATACTGCTTTGCTTCAAAGATCAAATGAGATTGGGCATATCCAGTGTGGTGTGGCTTTAGATAAGCTTTGTGGTTTCTGTTAGAGCTCTTCTACTTCTAACTACTGGTACATTAATGAATATGTATAAGGTTGTAGTTTATCCAATATGCCTTTACTACCTTACCTTCCCCCCCCCCCTCCCCTCCCCTCCTTATAGCTTCCTTTGTTCTCTCCTCCTCGTGTGTGCGTTATTTGTTTTCTCATACGTCCTAGAGGATGCTGGGATCACATTAAGAACCATGGGGTATAGACGGGATCCGCAGGAGACATGGGCACTTTAAGACTTTCAAAGGGTGTGAACTGTCTCCTCCCTCTATGCCCCTCCTCCAGACTCCAGTTTTAGAATTGTGCCCAGTGAGACTGGATGCACTACAGGGGAGCTCTACTGAGTTTCTCTGAAAAGACTTATGTTAGTTTTTCTTATTTTCAGGGAGGCTGCTGGCAACAGTCTCCCTGCTTCGTGGGACTTAGGGGAGAGAAGTATGACCAACTTCTAGTGAGTTCAATGGCTCTACTTCTGGCTGACAGGACACCATTAGCTCCTGAGGGTGCTGATTGCTGGGTACGCCTAGATGCCCACTCCCGTAGCCTGCCGTCACCCCCTTACAGAGCCAGAAGTCAGAAGACAGGCGAGTAGCAGAAGAACAGATGGCATTCTGAGGTACCACGCAGCGAGCGGAATGCTGTGCGCCATGCTCCCACACAAACACAGGCACTGCAGGGTGCAGGGCGTGGGGGGGGGGCACCCTGGGCAGCATAAATTCCTCACAAAAGGCTGGCAAAAGTGGACATTAGTGCCTGGGCACTGTCCTTACCCCACCAGCGTAATTAATTATTTGTTTCTGAGCGGGACAGAAGCGTGCCATTACAGCGGCGGGGCTTCTTCCTCACCTCACCAGCACATCTATAGAGCGTTACAAGTCTATCCCTATAGAGTTTATTATTTCCCAGACTGTGTACTTTTGACGCTGGGTTGTGAGCTGAAAAATCCCATCTGTCCCTCTGACAGATTTACTGTAGGTCTATCCCCCATAAGCCGATGTGTCTGTGGGTACTTGGTACATGTGTGTCAACATGTCGGTGGCTGAATGTTTTTCCCAAGAGGAAACTATATTAGGAATGCAGACATATGATGGTGGCCCTGTTGGCACCACCAATAACTGACTGGGTGAAAGTTTCAGTAATATCAGAGTGAGGTTGGATAAATCTGTGTCCCAGACACAGACGTAGAGAAAAGATGTGATGTTCATGGCTATGCTTCTTTTCCCTCAGGCCCCGCAAAAATGTTATTTTGCCCAGTTACTACACACTGATACTGACTCGGATACTGATTCCTATGTCGACCATAATATTTCCTGATTAGATCCAATATTGGCAAGGAGCATTCAGTACATGATTGTGGATATTAAGGACATATTAACATCACTGAGGACCCTGCTGTTCCTGACAAAGGGGTCTATATGTATGTATATATAGATATATAATGAAAGCTGATGTAACGTTCCTCCATCTCTGTTTGAGAAAGTCTGGGCCAGCTCGACAAGATGGTTTCAAATCCCCAAAAGGTTTCCGGTTGTTTATTCATTTCCTGCCGCGGACAGAATAAAGTGGGAGTCACCCCCTGTTCTGCACGGGGCCCTGTCACAAATCCAGCAGATCGTATGCAGGAAGCTACATTATTTCTAGTTATGTAACCACGGGTACATTACTTAGACCTGCCATTACATGCGCATGGGTGAGTAGTAGTATTCAAAAATTGGTCGAATAACTTGTCATCCGATATAGATATCCTGGAGACATGGGATGCTCCTTACGTTGGATCATATCAAGGACACTGCAGCATACTTACGACTGCAAGGGATATAGGACTCTTGAGTTCACGGGCCAATTTCATGGCAGTCTCGGATAGGAGGGCATTGTGGATTCACCAAGGGAATGCTGATGCTGACTCCAAGAAGAAAGGGAGTCTCTTCCCTATGAAGGTGAAGCCTTGTTTGGCGACGGCCTAGTTAATTTGATCTCGGCAGCTACCGCAGGTAAGTCAACCTTCTTGCCCTATGTTCCCTCTCAACGGATGAAGACGCATCATTATCTAACGCAGTCATTTTGGCCCAATAGATATGCAAGAAGTTAAGATTCCCCTTTCTTTGCAGGTAGAGGAAGGAGAAGAGGGAAGAGGTCTGTAGCCTCTTCAAGATCGCAGGAGCAGAGATCGTCCTCTGCTTCTGCCAAATCCACTGCATGATGCTGGGGCTCTCTTGCAGGAGCCCACACCAGTGGGGGCACGTCTAAAACACTTCAGTCAGTTCTGGATTAATTTGGACCTGGACTCGTGGGTTTTACAAATAGTGTCCCAAGGGTACAAACTGGGGTTTCAAGACGTTCCCCCTCACCGATTGTTCATATCGGCCTTAGTCAGCAGGGAGAAGGCTTTTATTCAAGCCTCTTCGTGGTCCCGAAGCCGGACGGCTCAGTCAGACCAATCTGAAATCTGAAATCCCTCAATTTCTACCTAAAGAAATTCAATTTCAAGATGGAATCTCTCAGGGTAGGGATCTCCAGTCCGGAGGAAGGAGATTTCATGGTTTTGGTAGACATAAGGATGCCTACTTACATGTTCCCGTTTAGCCACTGCATCAAGCTACCTGAGGTTTGCAATTCAGGATTGTCATTACTAATTTCAGACGTTGCCGTTTGGTCTCTCCACGGCTCCGAGGATTTTCACCAGGGTGATGGCGGAAATGATGGTTCTCCTTCTCAAGCAAGGAGTCACAATTATCCCGTACTTGGATGATCTCTTGATAAAGGCGAGATCCAGGGACCAGTTGTTGCAAAACATTGCACTCTCCCTGACAGTTCTTCAACAACATGGTTGGCTCCTAAACTTGCCAAAATCGCTGTTGGTCCCAATGACGTGGTTGTTGTTTTTGGGAGTGATACTGGACACAGAAGAGGTTTTCTTTCAGTGGAAAGGCTATGGAGATCCAGAGTCTGGTCAAACAAATTCTGAAAGCAGCAAGAGTGTTAATCCATCAATGCATTTGTCACAACTGAGGGCCTGAGCTGACGGGAGGCAGCCTCAGTTGTAGGGGCTGAGATGTACCGGAACCTGGGAGGTTGTATCAGACCCCTGGACATGTAAGTAACATGAATAATAACTGCCCGAAGGCGTGACCACGACAACTTGGATAAAAGTCAATGATGTTTATTATGACAACTCCGCAACACAGCAGCAGTAAAAGAAAACGTAAAAGTCAGCAAAGAATAAATACAGTTCCTGGGTACTACAGGATGGCAGGAGCCACAGGGCACTGGTAGTGTGAGATAGTTCTTATGATCTTCTAGATGGAAAGTCCTTACCAGGCCCGACTGTAGCAATGGAGATAACCCAGGATTGTGCCAGCTGGTGTTCCAGGAAAAGCTGGGTTGCTGAAGATAAAACAGCTGCTGTGGATACTGGCTGGAACCAGACTGTTGTTAGCACGGAGTGGATACTGGCTGGAACCAGTTAAATAATAAATGAACTTGGGAGCGATGAAATATGAACTGAAATGTAGAACTTGAGAGCGGAGAAATAATAATACCGGTGGAGAGTGGTAAAGTGTAGAAAGGACACCGGCCCTTTAAGGGAAGCTGTACTCTGCTGGAAGCTGAGCTGGAAGCAGGTAATGTTGTAGCTGGAAACAGATGAACCACAATGGATTGGAGAGTCAGGCTACACCGCAGGTGGAATGCTGGTGCGGGTCTCTATGGTGGAAGTCTTGAGACAGGAGCTGGAACCTGGAAGACAATCACAGGAGAGAGACAAACAGGAACTAGGTTTGACAACCAAAGCACTGACGCCTTCCTTGCTCAGGCACAGTGTATTTATACCTGCAGCAAGGAAGGGATTGGCTAGGCAATTATGCAGATTATCAATACTGAGAACAGATTGGTGGAAATGATCAGCTGACAGAATCCAAGATGGCTGCGCCCATGCAGACACTTGGAGGGAAGTTTGGTTTGTAATCCATGTGGTAATGAAAACAGTAATGGCGGCGCCGGCCACCGGAGACAGGAGGCGCCAGGCTGACAGATGCACATCCAACCACGCGGACACAGCGGAGGCCGCGGCTGACGTAATCGCCACTCAGACACTCTGCATGCAGAAGTTCAGGGACGGCGGCGGAGGCCGCGGGAGACGCCATGCCAGGTGTAATATGGCGTTTACTGTGACAGCGTCCCAGAGTGACAGGAGAGGATACAGGAATGTACACATCAGGATAACAGATGGGATCCGGTCCTGGAACGCTGAGCCAGCCTTAGGAGGCATCTGATGGGTAAGAAATGGCGTCCAGATACCCGGATCGTGACAGCATTCGGTTGCTGGGGAAGATGATTGCGGCCTACGAGGCCATTCAGTTTGGCAGGTTCCATGCTAGAGTGTTCCAGTGGGACCTGTTGGACAAGTGGTCCGGATCCCACCTACACATGCACCGGAGGATAATCCTGTCTTCCAAGACCAGAATATCACTCCATTGGCGGCTGCACAGTTCTCACCTCCTAGAGGGGCGATGGTTCGGGATCCAGGACTGGATCCTAAAGACCACGGATGCAACCCTCCGAGGCTGGCGAGCAGTCACACAGGGGGAAAACATCCAAGGAAGATGGTCAAGTCGGGAAAGTTGTCTCCACATAAATGTTCTGGAGTTAAGGGCCATTTAATAACTGCAGACACAGTACGCACTGGGACGGGTGCCCAGCATCCTCTACGGACTAAGAGAAAAGGATTTACCGGTAGGTATTAAAATCCTATTTTCTCTAACGTCCTAGAGGACGCTGGGGACTCCGTAAGGACCATTGGGATAGACGGGCTCCGCAGGAGACATGGGCACTTTAAGAAAGACTTTAGTTCTGGGTGTGCAGTGGCTCCTCCCTCTATGCCCCTCCTCCATACCTCAGTTTGATACTGTGCCCAGTGGAAACTGGGTGCTTTTCAGGAGCTCTCCTGAGCTTTCTGACAGAAAGTATTTTGTTAGGTTTTTAATTTTCAGGAAGCACTGCTGGCAACAGACTCCCTGCATCGAGGGACTGAGGGGAGAGAAGCAGCCCTACTCTCTGAGTTGCAAGGTCCTGCTTCTTAGGCTACTGGACACCATTAGCTCCAGAGGGATTGGTACGCAGGATCTCACCCTCGCCGTCCGTCCCAGAGCCGCGCCGCCGTCCCCCTCGCAGAGCCGGAAGATAGAAGCCGGGTGAGTATGAGAAGAAAAGAAAGACTTCAGCGGCGGCAGAAGACTTCATGATCTTCACTGAAGTAACGCACAGCACTGCAGCTGTGCGCCATTGCTCCCATACACCTCACATACTCTGGTCACTGTAAGGGTGCAGGGCGCAGGGGGGGCGCCCTGGGCAGCAATTTAAACCTCTTTTTGCCAAAAATATAACACATATACAGCTGGGCACTGTATATATGTATGAGCCCCCGCCAATTTTACAGTTTAAGCGGGACAGAAGCCCGCCGCCGAGGGGGCGGGGCTTCTCCCTCAGCACTCACCAGCGCCATTTTTTCTCCACAGCACCGCTGAGGAAGCTCCCCAGACTCTCCCCTGCTGAAACCACGGTAGACAAGAGGGTTGAAAAGAGGGGGGGGGGGGCACATAATTCGGCGCAAATTACATACAGCAGCACTACTGGGCAAACATTAAGTTACTGTGTTATTCCTGGGTTATATAGCGCTGGGGTGTGTGCTGGCATACTCTCTCTCTCTGTCTCTCCAAAGGGCCTTGTGGGGAAACTGTCTTCAGAAAAAGCATTCCCTGTGTGTGTGGTGTGTCGGTACACGTGTGTCGACATGTCTGAGGAAGAAGGCTATATTAGAGAGGAGCGGGAGCAAATTAATGTGGTGTCTCCGCCGACAGCTGATTGGATGGATATGTGGAATGTTTTAGGCTTCTTTCCCTTGTACTTATGTACCCTCTTGTCAGGGACAGGGGGTTCCTCTGTGATGTGCAAAACATCTTTTATTGCCATAATCCTATATCGAATGGATTTTGCCAATTTTGGCTGTAACTTTGCATCATCGTAATCGACACTGGAGTCAGAATCCGTGTCAGTATCTGTGTCAACAATCTGGGATAGTGGGCGCTTATGAGACCCTGACAGTCCCTGCGACATAGGATCAGGCATGGGTTGAGACCCTGACTGTCCCGAAGCTTCAGCCTTGTCTAATCTTTTGTGCAATGAGTTTACACTAGCATTTAAAACATTCCACATATCCATCCAATCAGCTGTCGGCGGAGACACCACATTCATTTGCTCCCGCTCCTCTCTAATATAGCCTTCTTCCTCAGACATGTCGACACACGTGTACCGACACACCACACACACAGGGAATGCTTTTTCTGAAGACAGTTTCCCCACAAGGCCCATTGGAGAGACAGAGAGAGAGAGTATGCCAGCACACACCCCAGCGAACTTAATGTTTGCCCAGTAGCGCTGCTGTATGTAATTTGCGCCGAATTATGTGCCCCCCCTCTCTTTTCAACCCTCTTGTCTACCGTGGTATAAGCAGGGGAGAGTCCGGGCAGCTTCCTCTCAGCGGTGCTGTGGAGAAAAAATGGCGCTGGTCAGTGCTGAGGGAGAAGCCCCGCCCCCTCGGCGGCGGGCTTCTGTCCCGCTTAAACTGTAAAATTGGCAGGGGCTCATACATATACAGTGCCCAGCTGTATATATGTTATATTTTTGCCAAAAAGAGGTTTATATTGCTGCCCAGGGCGCCCCCCCTGCGCCCTGCACCCTTACAGTGACCGGAGTATGTGAGGTGTATGGGAGCAATGGTGCACAGCTGCAGTGCTGTGCGTTACCTCAGTGAAGATCATGAACTCTTCTGCCGCCTCTGAAGTCTTCTTTTCTTCTCATACTCACCCGGCTTCTATCTTCTGAATCTGCGAGGGGGACGGCGGCGCGGCTCTGGGACGGACGGCGAGGGTGAGATCCTGCGTACCAATCCCTCTGGAGCTAATGGTGTCCAGTAGCCTAAGAAGCAGGACCTTGCAACTCAGAGAGTAGGGCTGCTTCTCTCCCCTCAGTCCCTCGATGCAGGGAGTCTGTTGCCAGCAGTGCTCCCTGAAAATTAAAAACCTAACAAAATACTTTCTGTCAGAAAGCTCAGGAGAGCTCCTGAAAAGCACCCAGTCTCCACTGGGCACAGTATCAAACTGAGGTATGGAGGAGGGGCATAGAGGGAGGAGCCAGTGCACACCCAGAACTAAAGTCTTTCTTAAAGTGCCCATGTCTCCTGCGGAGCCCGTCTATCCCCATGGTCCTTACGGAATCCCCAGCATACTCTAGGACATTAGAGAAACTAGAATTTTAATACCTACCGGTAAATCCTTTTCTCTTAGTCCGTAGAGGATGCTGGGCACCCGTCCCAGTGTGTACTGTGTTTGCTGTTATTAAATGGCCCTTAACTCCAGAACATTTATGTGGAGACAACTTTCCTGACTTGACCATCTTCCTTGGACGTTTTCCCCCTGTGTGACTGCTCCCCACCTCGAAAGGGTTGCATCCGTGGTCCCTAGGATCCAGTCCTGGATCCCGAACCATCGCCCCTCTAGGAGGTGAGAACTGTGCAGCCACCAATGGAGTGAGATTCTGGTCTTGGAAGACAGGATTATCCTCCGGTGCATGTGTAGGTGGGATCCGGACCACTTGTCCAACAGGTCCCACTGGAACACTCTGGCATGGAACCTGCCAAACTGAATGGCCTCGTAGGCCGCAACCATCTTCCCCAGCAACCGAATGCATTGATGGATTAACACTCTTGCTTGTTTCAGAATTTGTTTGAACAGACTCTGGATCTCCATAGCCTTTCCACTGGAGGAAAACCTCTTCTGTGTCCAGTATTACTCCCAAAAACAACAACCGCGTCATTGGGACCAACTGCGATTTGGGCAAGTTTAGGAGCCAACCATGTTGTTGAAGAACTGTCAGGGAGAGTGCAATGTTTTGCACCAACTGGTCCCTGGATCTCGCCTTTATCAGGAGAACATCCAAGTACGGGATAATTGTGACTCCTTGCTTGCGAAGGAGAACCATCATTTCCGCCATCACCCTGGTGAAAATCCTCGGAGCCGTGGACAGACCAAATGGCAACGTCTGAAATTAGTAATGACAATCCTGAATTGCAAACCTCAGGTAGCTTGATGCAGTGGCTAAATGGGAACATGTAAGTAGGCATCCTTTAAGTTTACCAAAACCATGAAATCTCCTTCCTCCGGACTGGAGATCACTACCGTGAGAGATTCCATCTTGAAATTGAATTTCTTTAGGTAGAAATTGAGGGATTTCAGATTTCAGATTGGTTTGACTGAGCCGTCCGGCTTCGGGACCACGAAGAGGCTTGAATAAAAACCTTCTCCCTGCTGACTAAGGCTGATTTGAACAATCGGTGAGGGGGAACGTCTTGAAACCCCAGTTTGTACCCTTGGGACACTATTTGTAAAACCCACGAGTCCAGGTCCGAATGAATCCAGAACTGACTGAAGAGTTTTAGACGTGCCCCCACTGGTGCGGGCTCCTGCAAGAAAGCCCTAGCGTCATGCAGTGGATTTGGCAGAAGCAGAGGACAATCTCTGCTCCTGCAATCTTGAAGAGGCTACAGACCTCTTCCCTCTTCTCCTTCCTCTACCTGCAAAGAAAGGGGAATCTTAACTTCTTGCATATCTATTGGGCCGAAATGACTGCATCAGATAATGATGCGTCTTTATCCGTTGAGAGGGAACATAGTGCAAGAAGGTTGACTTACCTGCGGGAGCTGCCGAGATCAAATTAACTAGGCCGTCGCCAAACAAGGCTTCACCTTCATAGGGAAGAGACTCCCTTTCTTCTTGGAGTCAGCATCAGCATTTCCTTGGTGAATCCAGATATACAGGGAATGGGGGGAAGGGGATGTGTTCTGCACCAGCTATTAAATTCTAAATATTTGTAAGAAGAGGCCCCAATAAATGTCCATCAGTTATATTAAATATTAATTGTAGGATGTTCGGGGGTGCTACCAGAGACAAGTAATGTTATGCAGGAAAGGAGAAGAGAAAAGAATGTCTCTTTTGCTGGCGCACAAATGATGATTTAAAAATTAACTTTTAATAAATTCGTTAAAATTGTCTAAACACGAAATAAAGTACAATAAGTTTGTATAATGTAATTACCATATATAATAAATGGAAAAACATTTATTAATATCAAGGTTCGCTACCTGTGTTGTGTCTTTATTATTGATCCAAATTGACTATATCAATTAGTCTGATACTGAATTACTGGACACTATGTAATATTAGTTGAATGTATATTAGTAATTCACTTGACAAATGTCAGAACCTGGCAATAGTTCTACATATCATACACTTACAGCACTCTTTCCACAATATTTTCCCTTTATTCCAGATCAAATGGTATAATCCCCCACAGTAATTATTCCTGTTATAGTATAGTACAGTATGGTTGCTGGGGACGTCTTTAATGAAAAGAGAGGGAACATCTAATGTGTCTCCTTATGGGTAAAATACTTGCAAGCTAAGTGCTATGAATAGCATCAGCATGTAGATAAATGCTGAGTGTTAGGTGAGTAATGCAGATAAATAGGGATATCTAATAATTCTATAGAATAGTGGGTGAATTATTAGATATCCCTATTTATCTGCACCTCTAAGCACACTATTTGACTGTCCACACCCTGCTGTGGCTATTACCCATCTCCTCCACCACCCTCAACACTGACCCACACATCATTCACCCACAAAGATACAATAAAGGTAGTTTGGATAAATTAGCTAAATGAAATGGATTTAACCAATTTATCTAAGTGACCATTTTTGGATGTTTTCCAGTGTTTGGGAGCAAATGGTCAATTGTCATTTGCTGCCACATATTAGCATAATTTTGTTTCAACTAGAAAAAAAAATTGGACAGATAATCTAAGTGTGGATCCAGTTTAATGCTGATTTCAGAGCCAACTATAGACTTGATTGAGGTACTGTGTCCCCGGTACCAAATACCAATTAAAATAATAATGTGAGGTGTGAGGTGTTCAAAAAAGACTGAAAATGAGTGGAAATTATGGTTATTGAGGTTAATAATACTATGGGATCAAAATGACCCCCAAATTCTATGATTTAAGCTGTTTTTTAGGGTTTTTTGAAAAAAACACCCGAATCCAAAACACACCCGAATCCGACAAAAAAATTTCGGTGAGGTTTTGCCAAAACGCGTCCGAACCCAAAACACGGCCGCGGAACCGAACCCAAAACCAAAACACAAAACCCGAAAAATTTCCGGTGCACATCACTACTTAATTAGAACTTCGGTCAATGTGAATTAACCATTGGACTCAACCATGGTTATCCTTAAAACCCAGGGGTCTATTTAAGATCGATCTTAATCGATGTTGGGCTTCCAGGTTGAAAAAAACACACACAATTACTAACATTTTAAAATTTATATAAAAAATCATCTGTTCGTAAATGCAGTGCACATGGTTTTGCCCAACTGCTAACAAAAATCCTGCTGCGATCAACTCAGAATTACCCCCCATGTGCACTGCAGGGAAGGCAGATTTAACATGTGCAGAGAGAGGTCCTCATTCCGAGTTGATCGCTCGCAAGCTGCTTTTAGCATCATTGCACACGCTAAGCCGCCGCCTACTGGGAGTGAATCTTAGCATCTTAAAATTGCGAACGAAAGATTCGCAATATTGCGAAAATACATCTCTGTGCAGTTTCTGAGTAGCTCGAGACTTACTCTGCCAGTGCGATCAGTTCAGTGCTTGTCGTTCCTGGTTTGACGTCACAAACACACCCAGCGTTCGCCCAGACACTCCTCCGTTTCTCCAGCCACTCCCGCGTTTTTCCCAGAAACGGTAGCGTTTTTCCCCACACGCCCATAAAATGACCAGTTTCCGCCCAGAAACACCCACTTCCTGTCAATCACACTCCGATCACCAGAACGAAGAAAAAACCTTGTAATGCCGTGAGTAAAATTCCTAACTGTATAGCAAATTTACTTGGCGCAGTCGCAGTGCGAACATTGCGCATGCGCAATAAGCGGAAAATCGCTGCGATGCGAAGAAAATTACCGAGCGAACAACTCGGAATGACCACCAGAGTTAGATTTGGGTGTGGTGTGTTCAATCTGCAATCTGATTTGCAGTGTAAAAATAAAGCAGTCAGTATTTACCCTGCACAGAAACAAATTAACTCACCCAAATCTAACTCTTTCTGCACATGTTATATCTGCCTCCCCTGCAGTACACATGGTTTTGCCCAACTGCTAACAAAATTCCTGCTGCGATCAACTTGGAATTACCCCCATCGATTGATGTTTTCACACTGCTCGTTCCAACCGCAAAAACTATGAAGAGGATGGGGGCATATACGCAGGGTCCATCCTGTGCATGTGCCTACATTTTCTCCGGGTGCCCCGCAGAAAATGCGAATGCCTCTGCCTGTCAATCAGTAGAGGGCGTACCTTCGCAGGTATATCGCGATCATGAGCCATGTCTCCCATTTTTGTCATTATAGGTGCTCTGTGAGCTGCAGGCCATGCCCCAGCCCCTCTGTCTCCCGTGAATAGACATTGGGGCTTATTCAGACCAGATCGCTTCAATTTATTTTCACCCAGCGGGCAATCAGGTCTGCACTGCACATGCGTATGCGCCACAATGCGTAGGTGCGACGGTCCGGAGATCACAAGAAGATTGACAAGAAGAGGGTGTTTGTGTGGGTGGCAACTGAATGTTTCTAGGGAGTGTCCGGAAAAACACTGGAGGGACCCGGCGTTTTGTGGGAGGATTTGTGACGTCACCTCAATGGCTGAGTAAGTGCTGAGCTGTGCAGCTCTTGTGCACATGTGATCACACACCTGCACAGCAAATTTTCCCTTCCGCTGTAGGCGGCAACTACCTGATCACAGGGATGCAAAAAATACACCCTAGCGATCAGGTCTGAATTACCCACAATGTGCATATTTGCAGAGCAACAAGCTACAGGGAGCCTTCCCCCCCCCCCCTTCCCCATGACTATGGGACACTGGGGGGGGGGGGGTTGTTTGGGTTAGCTGGACATTCCCAAAAAAAGTGACTGTCCTGCAAAAATTGGGTTAGTTGGGAGGTATGTGCAAATACATTTATTGTTTTGCATGCAGGGTAAATACTGGCTTCTTTGACATTTAGCCACAAATGCTGCACAGTTGAATTACAGTATTACACTGCAATTAACAGTTATGCTAGAACATTCCTTCTCCCAAAATCTACCTCTCGCTGCATGTTACATCTGTCCCACAGTGGCGTGCGGTGGTCAGTGGCTAGTGAGGCACTACAGCCATAATGTCCGCCGAATCCTGCCAATGACCCTTAGCCAATGCCCGCTACTGCCTCTGAGCCGATACCCACTGCCACCGCCAATGGCTTACAAACTCTCCCACAATCAACTGACCCAGCCCTCCACCACTAATTTCTATCTCAGTCCGATGCCGCCAATGCCCGCTGCCTGCCTGCTCATTGTTCTTGTGATATATTGTAAATTTTTAAAGAAAAAAAAATGAGTGTTTGGGACTGGGAAGGGTGAGGGAGGAGGACATGAATGCAATTTTGTTGTCCAGGGCTTCCATTAACTTAAAGGAGAAGGGTCTGAATGGGTTAAAAAAAAAATGTGTGAGGTCCCCCCTCCTTAGTATAACCAGCCTCTTTGAGCCGGTCCTGGTTATTTAAATACTGGGGGAAAAATTGGACAGAGGTTCCCCGTATTTAGACAACCAGCACCGGGCTCTTAGACGGGTCCTGGTTCCAAAAATACGTGGGACAAAAGATGTAGGGGTCCCCCATATTTTTAAAACCAGCACCGGGCTCCACTAGCCAGAGAGATAATGCCACAGCCGGGGGACACTTATGTAGGTCCCTGCGGCCCTGGCATTACCCATCCAACTAGTCACCCCTGGCCAGGGTTCCCTGGAGGAGTGGGGACCCCTTAAATCAAGAGGTTCCTCCCCTCGAGGCACCCAAGGGCCAGGGGTGAAGCCCGAGGCTGTCCCCAGCACCCCTGGGTGGTGGGTGCCGGGCTGATAGCCATATGTGTAAAAAAAGAATATTGTTTTTTTGTTGTGGAACTACAAGGCCCAGCAAGCCTCCCCCACTTGCTGGTACTTGGAGAACCTCAAGTACCAGCAGGCGGGGAAATAACGGGCTCGCTGGTACCTGTAGTTCTACAACAACAAAAAATACCCAAATAAAAACACAAACACACACACCGTGACAGTAAAATTATTGAGACAGGCTGTAGCATGTGGATGCATGTAACCCTATAAAAGTGATGGATTGGGTGACTATTACAATACCCACTGTTGCTGTCTGAAAAATGATGGATTTATAGATTGCTCTGCCGAGATATGTTTTTTTCTAAAATGCACCACAGGTATGGATGGATAGTATACTTGACGACACAGAGGTAGGTAGAGCATTAGCCTACTGTACCGTACTGCTATATATTATATTATTTATTATTATTCTCCTTTATTTATATGGCGCCATAAGAGTTCCGCAGCACCCAATTACAGAGTACATAAACAAATAATCAAACAGGAAAACAGCAACTTACAGTTGATGACAATATAGGACAAGTACAGGGTAAATAAACATAGCTACATCAGCAGATGACACTGGAATAAGTATCAGGTGGCAGAAGACTGCTGGATTTGGTGCATCTGACAATTATTAAAGTAAGAAAAGAGTAAGCACATGAGGGAAGAGGGCCCTGCTCATGAGAGCTTACATTCTAAAGGGGAGGGGTAGACAGACAGGGGTGAGACAGATGGGGTACATAGAGAGCGTGGAACAGAGGTTTAGGATGAGATTTGGCTGGGTTTGGTGAAGAAGTGGGTCTTGAGAGCCCATTTGAAGTTTTGTGGAGAGTCTGAGGGGGAGAGGTAGGGAATTCCAGAGAAGTGGTGCAGCACATGAAAAATCTTGGAGGTAGGAGTGGGAGGAAGTAATCCGTAGGCAGGAGAGTCGGCGTGCATTAGCAGAGCGAAGAGGACGGGTGGGAGTGTAAAGCGAGATAAGATCAGAGATGTAGATGGGAGAGGAGTGGGTGAGGGCTTTGTAAGCAAGTGTGAGAAGCTTGAAATGGATTCTGAAAGGGAAGGGGAGCCAGTGAAGGACTAGTAAGAGAGGAGAGGTGGACGTAGTGCATTTGGTGAGGAAAATGAGCCGGGCAGCAGCATTGAGGATAGATTGGAGTGGAGAGAAGTATTTGTCAGGAATGCCAGTCAGGAGGAGATTACAGTAGTCCAGTCTGGAGATGACCAGTGAGTGGATAAGAGTCTTAGTAGCATCCTGGGTCAGAAAGGGTCTGATCCTGGAAATATTTTTTAGATGAAAACGGCAGGTTTGTGAGAGGTGCTGAATGTGTGGTTTGAAGGAGAGGGAGGAGTCAAGGATTACTCCAAGACAGCGCACTTGGGGGGTAGAGGAGATAGTAGTGCCATCAATAGATAATGAGATTGTAGGAGGTGAGGTTATGCGGGAGGGAGGGAAGATGATCAGCTCGGTCTTAGACATGTTAAGTTTAAGAAAGCGCTGGGACATCCAGGAAGAGATAGCAGAGAGACAGTTGGAGATACGAGTGAGGAGAGTAGGGGAGAGGTCTGGAGAGGAAAGATAGATTTGAGTGTCATCAGCATAGAGATGATATTGGAAACCAAAAGAACTAATGAGCTTACCTAGTGAGGACGTATAGAGAGAGAAGAGGACCAAGGACAGAACCTTGGGGTACCCCTACAGTTAGTGGAAGTGAGGGGGAGGTGGAGTCATGAGAGGAGACAGAGAATGAACGGTCAGAAAGGTAGGACGACAACCAAGAGAGGGCAGTGTTACGCAGACCAATGGAGTGAAGGATTTGCAGTAGGAGAGGATGGTCCACAGTGTCAAAAGCAGCAGAGAGATCAAGTAGAATAAGTAGAGAGTAGTGTCCCTTAGATTTAGCAGCATGGAGGTCATTGCATACTTTTGTAAGGGCAGTTTCAGTGGAGTGGAGAGGACGGAAGCCAGACTGGAATGGGTCAAGCAGTGAGTGTGAGGAAAGAAAGGAAGTAAGGCGGTTGTAGACAATACGCTCAAGGAGTTTGGAGGCAAAAGGGAGAAGAGAGATGGGTCGGTAGTTGGAGAGAGTGTTTGGATCAAGGGTAGGTTTTTTAAGAATAGGAGAGATGAGAGCGTGCTTGAAGGCAGAGGGGACAGTGCCTGATGAGAGGGAGAGATTGAGAAGGTGGGAAAGATGGGAACAAGCAGAAGAAGAGATGTGGCAGAGGAGGCGGGAGGGGATAGGGTCAAGTGGGGAGGTGGTAAGGGGACAGGAACGAATGAGGGCCATGACTTCCTCTCCAGATGCATGGGAGAAAGATGACAGAGTTGGTGCGAGGGATGGGGGGAGGGTTGGTAAGGGATGGGAGAAGGCTGGTTACTGATAGTCTGGTGTGATGTAATGTCCTGATGTATGGAGTCAATTTTGGATGTGAAGTAAGTGGCAAAGTCAAGAGCAGAGAGTGAGGAAGGGAGACGAGGTGGAGGTGGGCATTGGAGTGAGTTGAGAGTGGCAAAGAGGCGCCGGGGGTTGGAAGACTGGGAGGAGATGAGGTTCTTGAAATATGACTGTTTAGCAAGAGAAAGAGAAAGGGCAGCACTGAAGGATGAGAGCATAAGTTTGAAATGGAGGAAGTCTGCCTTAGAGCGTGATTTCCTCCAGTGTCGCTCAGCAGTACGTGAGCATTTTTGCAGATATCTGGTGCATTTGGTGTGCCAGGGTTGAGGTGTTAATTTGCGAGGGTGAATAGTGGTTGGTGGAGCAACAGAGTCAAGAGCAGAAGTAAGGGAAGCATTGTATGTGGAAGTGGCTTGTTCAGGGCATGAGAGAGAGAGAGAATAGGAGAGAGAAGTGAGTCAAACAGGGAGGAAAGGAATGTGGTGTCAATAGCTTCAATGTTACGCTTAGTGATGGTAGCCTTAGGAGGTAGAGATGGGGAAGTCGAGAGAGATAGGTTGAAGGAGAGCAGGTGGTGGTCAGAGAGGGGAAATGGGGAGTTGGAAAAATCAGAAATATCACAGCGGTGAGTGAAGACCAGATCCAGTGAGCTCCCATTCACATGGGAGGGTGAGGAGGTCCACTGGGAGAGACCAAGTGAAGAGGTGAGGTTAAGGAGTTTAGAGGCAGGGGATTGTGTGGGGATGTCAATAGGGATGTTGAAATCGCCTAGGATAATGGTGGGAATGTCAGAAGAGAGGAAGTGAGGAAGCCAGGAAGCAAAGTTGTCGATGAATTTGGAAGCAGTGCCGGGGGGGGGGGGCGGTAAATGACAGCTACTCTAAGATGGACTGGTTGGAAGAGGCATATGGAGTGGACCTCAAATGTAGAGAATATAAGGGATGGTTCTGGTGGTATGAGTTGGTAGGAGTAACTAGAAGGTAAAAGGACCCCAACACCACCCCCATGGCGACCCCCAGGTCGGGGGGTGTGTGTGAATGTAAGGCCCCCAGCAGAGAGAGCAGCAGCAGAAGTAGTGTCAGAGGGCGTAATCCAAGTTTCAGTATTGGCTAGTAGGTGTAGGGAGTTGGAAATGAAAAGGTCATGAGTGGGGACCAGTTTGTTACAAACAGATCTGGCATTCCAGAGGGCACAGGATAGGGGGTATGAGTTTGTGGGAGAGATGTGAATTAGATTTTCAAGGTTGCTGTAGCGATGAGGTGGGATTAACTTTGAGGGCAGGGATGAGAGAGTAGTGATGGTACGGGTGCCTGAGCTAGGAGGGGAAACTGCAGGAGGTGGGCAGGGAGGGAGGTCAGTGTGATGTAGATGGGGGTGTGGGGAGGTGACAGGGAAGGGAGAGAGGGAGCAGGGCTGAGTTGTGGGGTAGCAGGACCATGGGGCAGAGGTGAATGAAAGTGGGGTAACAGGAAAGGTGGGGGAAGGAAACAGAGGGATGGAGGGGAGACAGAGGAGGAGGTGGAGGAGACTAGGGGGGAAGGATAAAGATACATTATTAGGTAGACACTGAGTGATGTGGGGAGTATAAGAAAGCATTGACATAGTGTTAAGTAGGTAAATAGGTTGAGGGAAAGTGGAAGTAGGAGAGGAGACTGTAAGGGAATCCAAGCAGAAGAATTGTAGAAATGCAGGTGAGAAAAGCAGTGTAGGCTCAAGGGGTGTAGATTTAGTATGAAATGAGTCAAAAGCGTAGATAAAGTGGGTGCAGAAATGTATTTGGAGTGTAAGAAATGAAAGGATTGTGAGAGGTTTAAGAAGCAATGGTAATTATGTTAGATGTTTTAAGTGTTTGCAGGTAAAATTGCATTGGTGCAGCTGTGCTTAAAAAAACAAAATTACAATAATACAGATACAGGCATTTGTAGGTGAAATGGATGGTTTATGAAATGTCCAAGTAAGGTAGTTCTGTGCTATGTAATCAGATGCAACAATCAGGAGGTGAGTGATCTGAGGAGTAAGTGACTCACATTTGTTATCAGTTCTTCAGTTTTCTTTGTTTTGTTAGATTGGTGTGCTTCTGTTTTCCTTCTTTTTCACTTCGATTGAACGCTAATTGAACACTGCTGTTATGTGTCAATTTTATCACGCTTTTATAAAAATGCACGCTTAGATCAATAAATGCACAGCCAAATGGCTTTGCACAGCCTACACCATTGGACTTAAGTAGAAGACTATTACAAGTGAAACCAATAATTGAAATCTGTAACCACACCCCACCCCCTCAAATGCCAGGCAATAAATTACCTTAAAAGCTACAACCAGGCATTCCACAAAGATTAAACTGGGTCTATATCATTCAAAACTTTAAAAAAGTACTTCAAAATCACATACTATGCAATAATGTTTCAATTTGCATTACCCAGCAGAATTAGCTTTGCATATATAGATATAGTGCAGCAGAATATATTGGTGGTTGTAATCAATTGTAATTACCCAGCAGAATTAGCTTTGCATATATAGATATAGTGCAGCAGAATAGATTGGTGGTTGTAGTCAATTGTAATTACCTGTAGGTGACAAGAAGAGAAGAAACGTCAATTCACAATCGATATCAGCTGAAGATAAATTAACGCTGATTGAACGCTGCGTTATGTGTCAATTTTATCACGCTTTGATAAAAATGCATGCTTAGATCAATAAATGCACAGCCAAACGGCTTTGCACATCCTACACCATTGGACTTAAGTAGAAGTCTGGTGGTCAGCAAAATTTTGCACTGTCCTCCTACTATATATAGTGCGCACAACTACTAAAATACACCACAGGTATGGATGGATAGTATACTTGACGACACAGAGGTAGGTAGAGCAGTGTACTGCTATATAATACTGGTGGTCACTGGTCGGCAAAATTCTGCACTGTCCTCCTACTATATACTACAATGCAGCACAGATATGGAGCATTTTTCAGGCAGAGAACATAGATATTTTCAGCACACTGAGCACAGATATTTGCAAGCACACTGAGCACAGATATTTGCAGCACACTGAACACAGAAACTGAGAAAACGCTGCACGTCCTGTCCCTATCATCTCCAATGCACAAGTGAAAATGGCGGCGACACGTGGCTCCTTATATAGAATAGAATAGCTGCTGACGGGCACGATTGAGGGAGGAAAGGGACATTTGAATCCAGCCCACAGATGCAATGTGAATATGTAATTTGTACCTTCCTATCTTAAAATGTATATTCAGTGTATATGTCACAACTGAGGGCCTGAGCTGACTGGAGGCAGCCTCAGTTGTAGGGGCTGAGGTGTAGTGGAACCTGGGAGGTTGTATCAGACCCCTGGACATGTAAGTTAAATGTAGAAGAATTGCCCGAAGGCGTGCCCACGACAACCAGGATAAAAGTCAATGATGTTTATTTTGACAAACTCCATGCATCACAGCAGTAATAAAAGAGAAACATAAAATCAGCAGAGAAATAATACAGTTCCTGGGTACTACAGGAGGGCAAGGACCACAGGGCTCTGGTAGTATGAGACAGTTCTTATTATCTTCTAGTTGGAAAGTCCTTACCAGGCCCGACTGTAGCAATGGAGATAGCCCAGGATCGTACTAGCTGGTGTTCCAGGAAAAGCTGGGCTGCTGTGGATAAAATGGCTGCTGTGGGTACTGGCTGAAACCAGACTGATGTAAGCACGGAGTGGATTGCTGGATGGAACCAGCCAAATAATAAATGAAGCTTGAGAGCGATGAAATATGATTGATATATGGAGTTTGAGAGCGGTGAAATAATAGTACCGGTGGTGAGTGGTAATCTGCGGAAATGATACTGGCACTTTAAGAAGAGCTGATCTCTGCTGGAAGCAGGTAAATCTGTAACTGGAAACAGATGAGTCCCAGAGGACTGGAGAGTCAGGCTGCACCGCAGGTGGTAGACTAGAGCGAGTCTCTTTAGTGGAGGTTTGGAGATGGTAACTGGAACCTGGAAAACAACCACGGGAGAGAGACAAACTGGAACTAGGTTTGACAACCAAAGCACTGACGCCTTCCTTGCTCAGGCACAGAATACTTATACCTGCAGCAAGGAAGGGATTGGCTAGGCAATTATGCAGATTACAATGGAAACAGCGGATTGGTGGAAATGAACAGGTGACAGAATCCAACATGGCTGCGCCCATGCAGACACTTGGAGGGAAGATTGGTTTGATAATCCATGTGGGAACTTTAACAGCAATGGCGGCGCCGGCCACAGTAAACAGGAGACGCCAGACTGATGAGTGCACATTTGAACCACGCGGGCAACAGCGGAGGCCGCGGCTGACATAAGCGCCACTCTGACATCCTGCATGCAGAAACTCAGGGACGGCGGCGGAGGCCGCGGGAGATGCCATTCAAGATGTCACATGGCGCCGCAGTGACAGCGTCTCAGAGTGACAGGAGAGGAGGAAGGAATGTGGACATCAGAATAACAGATGGGATCCGGTCCTGGAGCGCTGAGCCAGCCTTAGGAGGCATCTGAAAGGTAAGTAATGGCGTCCAGATACCCGGATCGTGACAGTATACACTAGAGTTCTTTCCGAACCTCCTAATCCTAACATTGTAATTTGCTTTAGGGCGCACCTCCAATTAGTCTAGTGTTTCTTGCTGCCTTTCCAATAAAGCAAGTTTAATTTAGTAATAGGTGAAAAACCATCCCTACAAAGGTGTTAATCAGAGACTTGGCTTTGTGGACACTTTTCAGAGAACAAATTTGTTAGCATAAAAATAAAGCCAGAAAATTAAGAGCTGTTTAATCACTCAATTGGATTTTTTTGCCAGCATATTTCTTTTTCTCTGCAACCCACTGCTAAATTGTGCTTCCTAGCTGTTTTTATAAAATCACTGAATCAAATCTAACTCTGATTACATCAGAGAAGGCCAGGTACCCTACACCATAAAAGGGGGTTTGAAATTTTGACTTGTCTACTTAAATATCACCAAAATCTGATCACAAGGTCAATTACGTCCCAGGGTGGGATTGAACCACCAACCTTTTGGTTAGTAGCTGGACACACTAACCGATTGCGCCACAGAGACACTTTGCGAAAAGTACATCCTGACAAAGGCTAATAAGCATACATCTAGAACGTTTCCTAGAAAAACTTTAAAAAGTCAATAATCTGGAGAGTTTTTGTAAGATGTTTCTTTCATCAACCAACGAAGAAACACATTGGTACTTTCCCATGATGAGTGAGTGCTTCAGGATCTCTTGCACTTACATGTGCAGCAGAGTACAGCAATGGAAGCATGCTGGGCCCATAACCCAGAGGTAGGCAGATTGAAACTATCCTCTGCTATATGCATTTTTTTTTTTAATTAAAGTAATCCAAAACTGGGATTGATATTTTGGCTCTTTTATTTTTACTTAAAGTACAATAACTTTTACCATTTTAATTTGTTTTAATAGTATATTGACAGTATTGTTTTCTTTCAAAAATCCACTTAATTTTCTTTACCCTATTATTAAAATGGTAATTGACAAAAACAAACTACATTGTCACCAGAAGAGCAATACAAAATGTACAAGTGATATATTAAAATCATCTTTCCAGCTTGAATTTCAATGATGCATTGGGGCAACGATTTTGTGAGAAACATTTTCACCCTTAAATAAAGATTTTCTTAATTCCTTACCTGTGTGCTAATTAGATATGACCTTGTTTTCACATTAAACAGACTTCCACATGAGAAAGCAGCAAGGATGCAGTGGCGTTAATGTTTCCTGGTGTCAACCTGTATTATTTCAGTAGACATTGAAATGAGGATGCATCTTGCTGCCTTTCCAATGAAGCAAGTTTAATTTAGTAATAGTTGAAAAACCATCCTTACAAAGGTGTTAATCAGAGACTTGGCTTTGTGTACACTTTTCAGAGAACAAATTTGTTAGCATAAAAATAAAGCCAGAAAATGAAGAGCTGTTTAATCACTCAATTGGATTTTTCTGCAAGCATATTTCTTTTTCTCTGCAACCCACTGCTAAATTGTGCTTCCTAGCTGTTTTTATAAAATCACTGAATCAAATCTAACTCTGATTACATCAGAGAAGGCCAGGTACCCTACACCATAACAGGGGGTTTGAAATTTTGACTTGTCTACTTAAAGATCACCAAAATCTGATAACAAGGTCAATTACATCCCTGGGTGGGATTGAATCACCAACCTTTTGGTTAATATCCGTACACACTAACTGATTGCGCCACAGAGACACTTTGCAAAAGACCATACTGACAAAGGCTAATAAGCATTCATCTAAAACGTTTCCTAGAAAAACTTTAAAAAGTCAATAATCTGGAGAGTTTTTGTAAGATGTTTCTTCCATCAACCAACGAAGAAACACATTGGTACTTTCCCATGATGAGTGAGTGCTTCAGGATCTCTTGCACTTACATGTGCAGCAGAGTACAGCAATGGAAGCATGCTGGGCCCATAACCCAGAGGTAGGCAGATTGAAACTATCCTCTGCTATATGCATTTTTTTTTAATTAAAGTAATCCAAAACTGGGATTGATATTTTGGCTCTTTTATTTTTACTTAAAGTACAATAACTTTTACCATTTTAATTTGTTTTAATAGTATATTGACAGTATTGTTTTCTTTCAAAAATCCACTTAATTTTCTTTACCCTATTATTAAAATAGTAATTGACAAAAACAAACTACATTGTCACCAGAAGAGCAATACAAAATGTACAAGTGATATATTAAAATCATCTTTCCAGCTTGAATTTCAATGATGCATTGGGGCAACAATTTTGTGAGAAACATCTTCATCCTTAAAGATTTTCTTAATTCCTTACCTGTGTGCTAATTAGATATCACCTTGTTTTCACATTAAACAGACTTCCACATGAGAAAGCAGCAAGGATGCAGTGGCGTTAATGTTTCCTGGTGTCAACCTGTATTATTTCAGTAGACATTGAAATGAGGATGCATCTTGCTGCCTTTCCAATGAAGCAAGTTTAATTTAGTAATAGGTGAAAAACCATCCTTACAAAGGTGTTAATCAGAGACTTGGCTTTGTGTACACTTTTCAGAGAACAAATTTGTTAGCATAAAAATAAAGCCAGAAAATGAAGAGCTGTTTAATCACTCAATTGGATTTTTTTGCCAGCATATTTCTTTTTCTCTGCAACCCACTGCTAAATTGTGCTTCCTAGCTGTTTTTATAAAATCACTGAATCAAATCTAACTCTGATTACATCAGAGAAGGCCAGGTACCCTACACCATAACAGGGGGTTTGAAATTTTGACTTGTCTACTTAAAGATCACCAAAATCTGATAACAAAGTCAATTACGTCCCTGGGTGGGATTGAACCACCAACCTTTTAGTTAATAGCTGTACACACTAACTGATTGCGCCACAGAGACACTTTGCAAAAGGACATACTGACAAAGGCTAATAAGCATTCATCTAAAACGTTTCCTAGAAAAACTTTAAAAAGTCAATAATCTGGAGAGTTTTGTAAGATGTTTCTTCCATCAACCAACGAAGAAACACATTGGTACTTTCCCATGATGAGTGAGTGCTTCAGAATCTCTTGCACTTACATGTGCAGCAGAGTACAGCAATGGAAGCATGCTGGGCCCATAACCCAGAGGTAGGCAGATTGAAACTATCCTCTGCTAATGCATTTTTTTTTAAATTAAAGTAATCCAAAACTGGGATTGATATTTTGGCTCTTTTATTTTTACTTAAAGTACAATAACTTTTACCATTTTAATTTGTTTTAATAGTATATTGACAGTATTGTTTTCTTTCAAAAATCCACTTAATTTTCTTTACCCTATTATTAAAATGGTAATTGACAAAAACAAACTACATTGTCACCAGAAGAGCAATACAAAATGTACAAGTGATATATTAAAATCATCTTTCCAGCTTGAATTTCAATGATGCATTGGGGCAACGATTTTGTGAGAAACATTTTCACCCTTAAATAAAGATTTTCTTAATTCCTTACCTGTGTGCTAATTAGATATGACCTTGTTTTCACATTAAACAGACTTCCACATGAGAAAGCAGCAAGGATGCAGTGGCGTTAATGTTTCCTGGTGTCAACCTGTATTATTTCAGTAGACATTGAAATGAGGATGCATCTTGCTGCCTTTCCAATGAAGCAAGTTTAATTTAGTAATAGTTGAAAAACCATCCTTACAAAGGTGTTAATCAGAGACTTGGCTTTGTGTACACTTTTCAGAGAACAAATTTGTTAGCATAAAAATAAAGCCAGAAAATGAAGAGCTGTTTAATCACTCAATTGGATTTTTTTGCCAGCATATTTCTTTTTCTCTGCAACCCACTGCTAAATTGTGCTTCCTAGCTGTTTTTATAAAATCACTGAATCAAATCTAACTCTGATTACATCAGAGAAGGCCAGGTACCCTACACCATAACAGGGGGTTTGAAATTTTGACTTGTCTACTTAAAGATCACCAAAATCTGATAACAAAGTCAATTACGTCCCTGGGTGGGATTGAACCACCAACCTTTTAGTTAATAGCTGTACACACTAACTGATTGCGCCACAGAGACACTTTGCAAAAGGACATACTGACAAAGGCTAATAAGCATTCATCTAAAACGTTTCCTAGAAAAACTTTAAAAAGTCAATAATCTGGAGAGTTTTGTAAGATGTTTCTTCCATCAACCAACGAAGAAACACATTGGTACTTTCCCATGATGAGTGAGTGCTTCAGAATCTCTTGCACTTACATGTGCAGCAGAGTACAGCAATGGAAGCATGCTGGGCCCATAACCCAGAGGTAGGCAGATTGAAACTATCCTCTGCTAATGCATTTTTTTTTAAATTAAAGTAATCCAAAACTGGGATTGATATTTTGGCTCTTTTATTTTTACTTAAAGTACAATAACTTTTACCATTTTAATTTGTTTTAATAGTATATTGACAGTATTGTTTTCTTTCAAAAATCCACTTAATTTTCTTTACCCTATTATTAAAATGGTAATTGACAAAAACAAACTACATTGTCACCAGAAGAGCAATACAAAATGTACAAGTGATATATTAAAATCATCTTTCCAGCTTGAATTTCAATGATGCATTGGGGCAACGATTTTGTGAGAAACATTTTCACCCTTAAATAAAGATTTTCTTAATTCCTTACCTGTGTGCTAATTAGATATGACCTTGTTTTCACATTAAACAGACTTCCACATGAGAAAGCAGCAAGGATGCAGTGGCGTTAATGTTTCCTGGTGTCAACCTGTATTATTTCAGTAGACATTGAAATGAGGATGCATCTTGCTGCCTTTCCAATGAAGCAAGTTTAATTTAGTAATAGTTGAAAAACCATCCTTACAAAGGTGTTAATCAGAGACTTGGCTTTGTGTACACTTTTCAGAGAACAAATTTGTTAGCATAAAAATAAAGCCAGAAAATGAAGAGCTGTTTAATCACTCAATTGGATTTTTCTGCCAGCATATTTCTTTTTCTCTGCAACCCACTGCTAAATTGTGCTTCCTAGCTGTTTTTATAAAATCACTGAATCAAATCTAACTCTGATTACATCAGAGAAGGCCAGGTACCCTACACCATAACAGGGGGTTTGAAATTTTGACTTGTCTACTTAAAGATCACCAAAATCTGATAACAAGGTCAATTACATCCCTGGGTGGGATTGAACCACCAACCTTTTGGTTAATAGCCGTACACACTAACTGATTGCGCCACAGAGACATTTTGCAAAAGGCCATACTGACAAAGGCTAATAAGCATTCATCTAAAACGTTTCCTAGAAAAACTTTAAAAAGTCAATAATCTGGAGAGTTTTGTAAGATGTTTCTTCCATCAACCAACGAAGAAACACATTGGTACTTTCCCATGATGAGTGAGTGCTTCAGAATCTCTTGCACTTACATGTGCAGCAGAGTACAGCAATGGAAGCATGCTGGGCCCATAACCCAGAGGTAGGCAGATTGAAACTATCCTCTGCTATATGCATTTTTTTTTTTAATTAAAGTAATCCAAAACTGGGATTGATATTTTGGCTCTTTTATTTTTACTTAAAGTACAATAACTTTTACCATTTTAATTTGTTTTAATAGTATATTGACAGTATTGTTTTCTTTCAAAAATCCACTTAATTTTCTTTACCCTATTATTAAAATGGTAATTGACAAAAACAAACTACATTGTCACCAGAAGAGCAATACAAAATGTACAAGTGATATATTAAAATCATCTTTACAGCTTGAATTTCAATGATGCATTGGGGCAACGATTTTGTGAGAAACATTTTCACCATTAAATAAAGATTTTCTTAATTCCTTACCTGTGTGCTAAATAGATATGACCTTGTTTTCACATTAAACAGACTTCCACATGAGAAAGCAGCAAGGATGCAGTGGCGTTAATGTTTCCTGGTGTCAACCTGTATTATTTCAGTAGACATTGAAATGAGGATGCATCTTGCTGCCTTTCCAATGAAGCAAGTTTAATTTAGTAATAGGTGAAAAACCATCCCTACAAAGGTGTTAATCAGAGACTTGGCTTTGTGGACACTTTTCAGAGAACAAATTTGTTAGCATAAAAATAAAGCCAGAAAATTAAGAGCTGTTTAATCACTCAATTGGATTTTTTTGCCAGCATATTTCTTTTTCTCTGCAACCCACTGCTAAATTGTGCTTCCTAGCTGTTTTTATAAAATCACTGAATCAAATCTAACTCTGATTACATCAGAGAAGGCCAGGTACCCTACACCATAAAAGGGGGTTTAAAATTTTGACTTGTCTACTTAAATATCACCAAAATCTGATCACAAGGTCAATTACGTCCCTAGGTGGGATTGAACCACCAACCTTTTGGTTAGTAGCTGGACACACTAACCGATTGCGCCACAGAGACACTTTGCAAAAAGTACATACTGACAAAGGCTAATAAGCATACATCTAGAACGTTTCCTAGAAAACTTTAAAAAGTCAATAATCTGGAGAGTTTTTGTAAGATGTTTCTTCCATCAACCAACGAAGAAACACATTGGTACTTTTCCATGATGAGTGAGTGCTTTAGGATCTCTTGCACTTACATGTGCAGCAGAGTACTGCAATGGAAGCATGCTGGGCTTATAACCCAGAGGTAGGCAGATTGAAACTATCCTCTGCTATATGCATTTTTTTTGTTAATTAAAGTAATCCAAAACTGGGATTGATATTTTGGCTCTTTTATTTTTACTTAAAGTACAATAACTTTTACCATTTTAATTTGTTTTAATAGTATATTGACAGTATTGTTTTCTTTCAAAAATCCACTTAATTTTCTTTACCCTATTATTAAAATGGTAATTGACAAAAACAAACTACATTGTCACCAGAAGAGCAATACAAAATGTACAAGTGATATATTAAAATCATCTTTCCAGCTTGAATTTCAATGATGCATTGGGGCAACGATTTTGTGAGAAACATCTTCACCCTTAAATAAAGATTTTCTTAATTCCTTACCTGTGTGCTAATTAGATATCACCTTGTGTTCACATTAAACAGACTTCCACATGAGAAAGCAGCAAGGATGCAGTGGCATTAATGTTTCCTGGTGTCAACCTGTATTATTTCAGTAGACATTGAAATGAGGATGCATCTTGCTGCCTTTCCAATGAAGCAAGTTTAATTTAGTAATAGGTGAAAAACCATCCCTACAAAGGTGTTAATCAGAGACTTGGCTTTGTGGACACTTTTCAGAGAACAAATTTGTTAGCATAAAAATAAAGCCAGAAAATTAAGAGCTGTTTAATCACACAATTGGATTTTTTTTGCCAGCATATTTCTTTTTCTCTGCAACCCACTGCTAAATTGTGCTTCCTAGCTGTTTTTATAAAATCACTGAATCAAATCTAACTCTGATTACATCAGAGAAGGCCAGGTACCCTACACCATAAAAGGGGGTTTGAAATTTTGACTTGTCTACTTAAATATCACCAAAATCTGATCACAAGGTAAATTACGTCCCTGGGTGGGATTGAACCACCAACCTTTTGGTTAATAGCCGTACACACTAACTGATTGCGCCACAGAGACACTTTGCGAAAGTCTATACTGACAAAGGCTAATAAGCATTCATCTAAAACGTTTCCTAGAAAAACTTTAAAAAGTCAATAATCTGGAGAGTTTTTGTAAGATGTTTCTTCCATCAACCAACGAAGAAACACATTGGTACTTTCCCATGATGAGTGAGTGCTTCAGGATCTCTTGCACTTACATGTGCAGCAGAGTACAGCAATGGAAGCATGCTGGGCCCATAACCCAGAGGTAGGCAGATTGAAACTATCCTCTGCTATATGCATTTTTTTTGTTAATTAAAGTAATCCAAAACTGGGATTGATATTTTGGCTCTTTTATTTTTACTTAAAGTACAATAACTTTTACCATTTTAATTTGTTTTAATAGTATATTGACAGTATTGTTTTCTTTCAAAAATCCACTTAATTTTCTTTACCCTATTATTAAAATGGTAATTGACAAAAACAAACTACATTGTCACCAGAAGAGCAATACAAAATGTACAAGTGATATATTAAAATCATCTTTCCAGCTTGAATTTCAATGATGCATTGGGGCAACGATTTTGTGAGAAACATCTTCACCCTTAAATAAAGATTTTCTTAATTCCTTACCTGTGTGCTAATTAGATATCACCTTGTTTTCACATTAAACAGACTTCCACATGAGAAAGCAGCAAGGATGCAGTGGCGTTAATGTTTCCTGGTGTCAACTTGTATTATTTCAGTAGACATTGAAATGAGGATGCATCTTGCTGCCTTTCCAATGAAGCAAGTTTAATTTAGTAATAGGTGAAAAACCATCCCTACAAAGGTGTTAATCAGAGACTTGGCTTTGTGGACACTTTTCAGAGAACAAATTTGTTAGCATAAAAATAAAGCCAGAAAATTAAGAGCTGTTTAATCACACAATTGGATTTTTTTTGCCAGCATATTTCTTTTTCTCTGCAACCCACTGCTAAATTGTGCTTCCTAGCTGTTTTTATAAAATCACTGAATCAAATCTAACTCTGATTACATCAGAGAAGGCCAGGTACCCAACACCATAAAAGGGGGTTTGAAATTTTGACTTGTCTACTTAAAGATCACCAAAATCTGATAATAAGGTCAATTATGTCCCTGGGTGGGATTGAACCACCAACCTTTTGGTTAATAGCCAAACACGCTAACCGATTGCGCCACAGAGACACTTTGCAAAAAGTACATACTGACAAAGGCTAATAAGCATACATCTAGAACGTTTCCTAGAAAAACTTTAAAAAGTCAATAATCTGGAGAGTTTTTGTAAGATGTTTCTTCCATCAACCAACGAAGAAACACATTGGTACTTTCCCATGATGAGTGAGTGCTTCAGGATCTCTTGCACTTACATGTGCAGCAGAGTACTGCAATGGAAGCATGTTGGGCCCATAACCCAGAGGTAGGCAGATTGAAACTATCCTTTGCTATATGCATTTTTTGTTGTTAATTTAAGTAATCAAAACTGGGATTGATATTTTTGCTCTTTTATTTTTACTTAAAGTACAATAACTTTTACCATTTTAATTTGTTTTAATAGTATATTGACAGTATAGTTTTCTTTAAAAAATCCACTTAAGGGCGTGGCCTGACCGGGATGAGGGATAGCAGCATTTACAGCCAGCTCCTGCCTCACAGTCTACAAAACCCATCTTACAGCCCCTGTACACCGGAACCTGTGTCCCCCACACTGTCCCCTATCCCTACTGACGCCAGCGACTAACCTGGCAGAGCGCTGCGGAGCCGGGAGACACTTTTACAGGTCTCTGCGGGTTGCGGCCTTAACTTCCACCCAAGCCGGGGACTCGAGTTGCGTGGGTGCCCGACGGCCGAGCTCCAAGCCGGAGGCTGCGGGAAAACGGACCCGCGGACGCCGCAGATCCTCCAGCGGACAGCACCTCTCTCCCCTCAGGGGCCCGACGAGCACCACTAGCACTCAGGGCAAATAATCCTACACAATAAAAGAGGTGAGAGAAGTATTTAACAACAGAATATACTCCCTGGATTGTGCTGCTGCGGCAGCCATTTTAAAAATCTTTTATTCTTCTTTCTCCCTCCTGGTGCTGGTTCTTTCCTGGACAGTGTGGTGAGACATTGAACACACCACAGTAGAAATAACAGGAGCATTTATCATTTATCAATAGAAAAATTTTCACCTCTGAACAAGATAATATATTTATTTATCTCATGGTAAATGTATTAATCCTATACACCCGGTCTGTTGCTACCTGAGGATTTTAACATCTCCTAATCCTCCCCCACGTTTCCCGTGCACTCAACAGCTATAATTCTGAATATACTGATTAAGGTCCCTGTGATTTACTGCATACTGTGGAGAAGCTTGCGGTACTGCTGGTCAGACCATTGGCTATCACCACAACACGTACTGCCCTATTAACTCTGTCAGGGATACATCCACGGGAAAAATCATCTACGAGTTTTGATATTTAACCTCGCATATACAATGCGCAAATAGCCTTCCCTGCAGGCCTTGGCTAGATAAATCACTCTCTCTCATTTCGAATTTGTTACCTACCTCCCTGGTCCAAGATATTGCTTATATGGAAAAATACCTTACATCCTCTGCATCCACGCAGCCGCTTCAACAACGCCAAGAAAAATGCAGGGCTGACGCAAACATAACCTCAGACGCAGACACCATGGCTCTATCCCCAGCAACCAAAAAATCTGTAGCTCCTCCAGACTCATATGTTACCTACAATGATGTGGTGGAAGCAATCAAGGCGACTATGGGGCCGTTATTATCACAAGCAGTATCAGATATCACTTCACAATTAAACCGGCTGACTCATCGAGTTGAGGAAACGGAACACAGAGTAGGCACCTTGTTTCAAGACGTCTCACAGCTTACTCAGGTGGTCCCCAAATTGGAGAAAGACAATTACTATCTCTGGAATAAAGTAGACGACCTGGAAAATCGATCGAGAAGAAATAACATCCGCCTCGTTGGACTACCAGAGTCAGTAAAAGGCCCGGCACTGGCCCACTTTGTGAGGTATACCTTACCAACCATCTTGGGAGTAGAAGCGGAATGCAGTGATCTTGTCATAGAGAGAGTTCACAGAGTGGGTCATCAGTCCCCCACTGCGGCTAACCGTCCACGGGTAGTCCTTTTTCGCTGTCTTAATTACTTACATAAACAGACGTTGTGGGCGGCCTCCCGTACAAAAGAACCCTTTAATTTGGGAATCAGCTAAACTTTATCTTTTCCAAGATTTTTCAATTGAACTATCCCGAGCACGAAAAGCTTTCTCTCCCATTTGTTCTCGCCTGGTGGAAGAGCACCGAAAATTCGCTCTGATGTATCCAGCCAGACTTCGTCTATTTGATGGAACGTCCTACAAAGACTTCAACACCCCCGCTGATGCCGAAGCCTTTTTGGCTGAAGCCGACAACACTAACTCTCAATCAGACATTACTGACCCTCCAGCCGCCACCGCCCGCTAGTCTGCGATTAACCCTCTACTTTTTCTTATGGCAAATACCCACTTAACATGCTTAGATTTCTACAGGTATTTTTCTTTGTTTCTGCCTGTTGTATTTGTTTCTCTTTTTTCTTTTTTGCAATAGGTCCAGATGGTAAGGCTTCAATTTAGCAGCTCATGATACTATGCCATGTGCACCGCTGAGGCCTGCACAAGTTATTTTTATTTTGATTGTACTATATTCGCTAAGGCATTTCTTGCACATTGTACTTTATTGTACTCTATAATACTTCATAGTTTTGCTTACATATTACTCATTCTCCTTCTGAGGATGCAGAATTTTTTAGTTCTGTTATGCATATGTTACTGGTCATGTTTCCCATGTCCGTCTGTTTGTGTTTTCCCTACTGTCTCTCCCCCCTCCCCCCTCCCCTATTTCTTTTTGATTGACAGGTTGAGTCTGGATGTTCCTTTCTGGCCCTTGTTTGATACCCCTATCACCTAAATGTCAGTACGAATAGGTACGTGGAATGTGGGAGGGATCAATTCTCCAGCTAAAAGACGTAAGATACTTACTTATATATCCAAGATGAAATTAGACATTGTTTGCCTTCAGGAGACACACCTAACACATTCTGAGTCGCTGAAGTTGCAGATTCTAGGTTGGAAATTGCTGGCAGCCGCCCCTTTCAATTCCAAATCACGTGGAGTAGTCATTTTAGTTAAAAAATCCCTACCCATCTCTATCTCCACTACAGTGATTGATCCTGAGGGTCGGTATCTGATTGTAGAAATACTACTTAATAAATCCCCTTATGTCCTTTGCACGATTTACGCTCCAAATATCTATAAGAAATCTTTCTTTTCTAACTTACTTACTAAATTATTGCCTTATAGCTCCAGCCCTCTCATTCTTATAGGCGATTTTAATCTTATAGCATCTCCTATATTAGACAAATCCTCCTCACAAAAGTCTCATACCAGCCTACCAAAATTGGGAATCCCCGCCCTTTCTGAACAACTATGCCTAATCGATGTTTGGCGTACAATGCATCCGACTGACAAGGACTATACTTGTTTATCGGCCGCACATCAGACCCTATCTCGCATTGATTACATTTTATTAGCTACCTCATTGTTTCCCTCAATACATGAGGCTAACATCGAACCTATAGGTTTGTCAGACCATGCACTAGTCTGGATTACATTGCAGTCCACATTAGATAAAGGCACGTTTAGACTTTGGATATTTCCTAATTACTTGTCTCAATCATTAAAATTTCGCCAAAAAATAGAGGCCGCATGGATGGACTTTAAACATACTAATTTGGAGTGTGAATCCTCAAACCCCTCTTTATTTTGGCAAACAGGGAAAGCATACCTCAGAGGTGTAATCATCGCATATGTCGCTGCTGAAAACAAACGTTTAGCCGCTTCATATTTGAATTTACAATCCAAATTAACTGAATCCTATCAAAGGTATATATCTGCCCCTTCACCGTCCAATAAATTAGAGTATTCCACAGCCAAGATCCACTTCGATGAATATTTTAAATGTAAAAGTGAACGTTCACTTTTCTCTACCAACTACAAATTCCATAAATTCGGTAATAAGACAGGACGCCTTCTCTCCAATCTACTGAAAGGCTCACAGCCGCAAATACTAGTTCACCCCCTCCGTCGTGAAGATGGCTCGTTAACTAACTCGAGTGACCAGATCACTGCTGTCATGAAATCTTTCTATGAAAGAATATATTCTAACCCTAACCACGACAATTCTCCCTCACTTATTAATGATACTTCGCAGTCCTGGACGTTTCCCCCCCTCCCACAGTTTCCTGAGGAATTCTCCCATATGCTGGCGGCCCCTATCACCATTGACGAAATTATGAAAGCTATTCAGTCTTCCAAACCCATGAAAGCCCCGGGTCCGGATGGCTTAACAGCAGAATTATATAAAATTTTATTGCCTAGGTTTGGAGAAAATTTAGTCGCATTTTACAATGACATAATTACCACTCAGTCTGTGCCTCTTCATTTTAACTCAGCACTCATTAAATTACTTCCGAAACCGGGAAGGGAGTTATCCCATCCGGGTTCTTATAGACCAATTTCTTTATTGAATTTTGACTACAAGATGTTTACCAAGATCTTGGCAAACAGACTGAAACTGTATTTACCCCAAATTATACATCCGGACCAGACAGGTTTTATTCTAGGCAGACATTCAGTTGTTAATGTCCGCAAAATCTTGGCAATGATCCATCACTCAACCTCTATTAATTCTTCCCCCCCTAAGATGCTTGTATCCTTTGACGCCGAAAAGGCTTTTGATTTAGTAAACGGGAATTATCTTTTTTCCACTTTGCGTAGGTTTGGCTTACCCCCTTTTTTCATATCTACTATACAAACATTATATCACTCCCCCCAGTCACATATTTCCTGCAATGGCTCTCTCTCACCTTCTTTTACTATTTATCGAGGAACAAGACAGGGATGTCCTCTATCTCCCCTTCTATTTGCGTTTGCCATTGAACCTCTGGCGATCGCAATACGGAACTCACCATCAGTTGAAGGCATTACTATTAGGTCTAAACAACTGAAAGTGTCCTTATACGCAGACGATATGGTTCTTTTTCTTTCCAATCCAGCTTCCTCTCTTCCAAATGTCCTAAACCTCATCTCCTCTTTTGGAACGGTCTCAGGCTATAAAGTCAACCTAGATAAATCTGTGATTCTCCCTATCCATGGCCCTCCCTCATATTTTCAATCGCTTCCTATACTCCAATCCTTTCAGATCTCCCAATCCACCGTTAAATATTTAGGAATACATATATCGAAGGATTTATCAGACCTTTATAAACTCAACTTTACCCCAATCATTGCCAAGATTGCAAACTATCTAGACAACTGGCTGTCGCTACCCATCTCCCTTTTAGGTAGGATAGCAGCCATCAAGAGTGTTCTATTTCCAAAAAATTTTTATGTAATGCAGATGCTGCCGATAAGACTCCGTAGGAAAGACGTACAACTCTTGAATTCTTTATTCTCCCGTTTTCTGTGGCAAGGGAAACGCCCTAGAATAGCTTACTCCAAACTACGACTACCCCGTAAACGTGGAGGCCTCGGCTCTCCGGATTTAAATTTATATTCTAATGCGATATTTTTTCGCTATATCAATGACTGGTTGCTCGACACTAGTTCTTACACAGACAACCATCTAGATTCTGCCTTATTCTCTCCCTGTTCTCCAAATGCCCTGCTACACTCTAAATTGTCAGATATTCCGAATGCCGTAAAAAATAATCTCCTATTTATAGACACATACAGATCCTGGATTATGATTAATAAGAAATTTCACTCCAACCCCAGATACTCTCCGTACATATCACTGTGGGGAAACCCAGCTTTTCCCCCCTCTCTATCCAATGCCTCTTTTCTCCAGTGGAAGGATAAGGGCTTGGCCTCAACAGCAAAAGTATTTGATCCTGGTGGCAATCTACTCTCGTTTGCTGATCTCCAATCTAAATATTCCATACCATCTCAACATTTCTATATGTATCTGCAAGCACGTCATTATATTCAATCCCTCCCCACGCCTTCGAACACAGATAAAGAAACGTCGACATTCACTTCGCTTCTTAAACTTATTTCCTCTGTACCATACAAAATTAGTTTATTATATGAACCCCTAGTTTCCATTTCAGTTTCATCCCACTGGGAATCCTCATTACAAAAATGGTCCAGAGATATCCCAGATATCACTCTGGTATCAGACTTACTTGCACAATATGACACTTCTCTAAAATTTTTGCAATCATCTTACCTGCAGGAAGTCCATATTAGAATAATACATAGAGCATATATTTCCCCTGCTCAAAGGAGATACATGTCACCCCTTGAATCCGGGGCTTGCAATAAATGCGCATGTCACATGCCACATTTTTCCATTGTGTATGGGAATGAGGTAAAATTAAAAAATTCTGGAACAAGATGATCAACTTGATTAACTCCATGTTCACTTCCACCTTAAGCCCTGACCCTTTAGCATGTCTATGTGGAAACTTTAAAAACTGGGATTTAGGTTCTAATAAAAAAGACAAACTTCGTCTACTGATCACTGTAGTTACGGTAGCAAAAAAGGTTATCCTCATTCATTGGACCCAACATTCCGCTCCCTCTATATCAGAAGTCAAACATAAATTGCTACAAATACTATATTATGATAGACGTACTACTATACCAGATATTGAACAAGGAGTCGAAAAATTTTACCGTAAATGGGAATATTTTATTAATATATTAGACATACATTCACAGAATCATATCCTGCAATTGTTCGAAAATACTTCATGGAACTTACTTAGGAAACTTAATTATGACATAGAGCCTTTACCATAGGTTGGCTAATATTTACTTAAATTCTGGCTGACAACACGAACCTGTCAGGTCAGAACTCCAGACTTGAGATGATCTATTTCTTTCTCCCTCACCTTCTCTTCCCCACCCCCTCTTTCCTTATATGTGTTCAGTGTTCCCCCACCCCCTTGATTCTTAATTGGTCTTGTTTCACTCAGTTATGTTCGCACAAATAACCAAAATTGATATTAAATTCTTGGCGACTGCCAGGTATTCTTCCTTTCCTGGCATATAGTTACAACAGGTGCAGTATGCCTGGATGATAATACGTCCAAGGAAGACCTTTGTTCCTGGATTATTGTACGATGATATATCACTGTCTAGGCCTCTGTTTTTGTTTTCTTAAACATTGATGTCCTATGTACTCTGCTTGGCTCATCTTTAGCATAATCTGAACTGTACAATATTTGTTTGGAAAATCTCAATAAAACATATTTAAAAAAAAAAAAAAAATCCACTTAATTTTCTTTACCCTATTATTAAAAGGGTTATTGACAAAAACAAACTACATTGTCACCAGAAGAGCAATACAAAATGTACAAGTGATATATTAAAATCATCTTTCCAGCTTGAATTTCAATGATGCATTGGGGCAACGATTTTGTGAGAAACATTTTCACCCTTAAATAAAGATTTTCTTAATTCCTTACCTGTGTGCTAATTAGATATCACCTTGTTTTCACATTAAACAGACTTCCACATGAGAAAGCAGCAAGGATGCAGTGGCGTTAATGTTTCCTGGTGTCAACCTGTATTATTTCAGTAGACATTGAAATGAGGATGCATCTTGCTGCCTTTCCAATGAAGCAAGTTTAATTTAGTTATAGGTGAAAAACCATCCCTACAAAGGTGTTAATCAGAGACTTGGCTTTGTGGACACTTTTCAGAGAACAAATTTGTTAGCATAAAAATAAAGGCAGAAAATGAAGAGCTGTTTAATCACTCAATTGGATTTTTCTGCCAGCATATTTTTTTTCTCTGCAACCCATTGCTAAATTGTGCTTCCAAGCTGTTTTTTTATAAAATCACTGAATCAAATCTAACTCTGATTACATCAGAGAAGGCCAGGTACCCTACACCATAAGAGGGGGTTTGAAATTTTGACTTGTCTACTTAAATATCACCAAAATCTGATCACAAGGTCAATTACGTCCCTGGGTGGGATTGAACCACCAACCTTTTGGTTAGTAGCCAGACACACTAACCGATTGCGCCACAGAGACATTTTGCAAAAAGTACATACTGACAAAGGCTAATAAGCATACATCTAGAACGTTTCCTAGAAAAACTTTAAAAAGTCAATAATCTGGAGAGTTTTTGTAAGATGTTTCTTCCATCAACCAACGAAGAAACACATTGGTACTTTCCCATGATGAGTGAGTGCTTCAGGATCTCTTGCACTTACATGTGCAGCAGAGTACTGCAATGGAAGCATGCTGGGCCCATAACCCAGAGGTAGGCAGATTGAAACTATCCTCTGCTATATGCATTTTTTTTGTTAATTAAAGTAATCCAAAACTGGGATTGATATTTTAGCTCTTTTATTTTTACTTAAAGTACAATAACTTTTACCATTTTAATTTGTTTTGGTTCAATCATTTTTATTGAAATAGGGTTTTGTATATTTCAAATACAGCAAATCAGCAATAGTATAAATGTAACAGGCAATATAACAGAGACGAGAAATTCCGTAAAGGAATTCTGTTGTATTCGCCAGATCTCGTAGTGAAAAACAGTACAATTCTTAATTCAAAGGAAGGTAGGTCAGAGACCCACTATGTTTCTACAAAGTTAAACCTTAATAAAATAACCAGGAGGAGGGGGGGAGACAAACAAAGACGTGACAGGAGAAGGAGGGGCAGTACATATAGGGAATACTCAATCGGATCACTTTACATTATGTGACAATCAAAGTTAGAACTGAGGAGAAGGATGAGTTAAACTAACAATATAGAATCGAATGTTAAAGTGCTTCAAAGTGGGTGGGGCTAGTGACAGAGATCAGGAAAAAAAAAATATTGTTTCAGTAATAGGGCTCGCCATCCTATCCTTGTAAACCCTGATAGTAGTATAAGTATTGAAAAAGAGGGGTTAAACCATGCTCATGTGAGTAGGGGAGCCTAGAGCAATAGGGGCTGTTGTGTCATATCAAGGGTAGATAGGTAATACTTCCATTTTGGGATAAATTGTCATAGGAAAGAGAGGGGTCTAGTGCTAAGGAGCGTTTGTCAAAAAGGAGTAGTTGTAGTATACTATTCTTCAGGTCATATAGGGACGGGGCTGATCGTACTGTCCAGTGTGTCAAAATCAGTTTTTTGGACATGGTCAGTATGATTGTGAGTAGAGGGATAATCGATGATGAGTTTTCCGGGAGCGTCCAGTTACTAAAATTCATACAGAGGCAAGCAAGAGGGTCAGCTACCAAGGACGTAGAAAAGAGGTTATTGATAAAAACTAGAACCTTCCTCCAGAATTTTAGTATTTTTGAGCATGACCAAAAGCAATGAAAAAATTTAGCATTCACCATTTTGCATTTGCAGCATTCACCTGTCTCAGAGGGATGCATATATTTTCTCTGGGCCGGGGTGATATAGAGTCGATGTAAAGTCTTAAAATGAACTTCTTGGAGGTAAGCAGATTGGAGGATTTTCATAGTGGTATGATGATGAGAAATTAATACTTGGGTAGAAGTAATTTCCGGACAATCCGTGGACCAGGACGTTAGGAGAGGGGTAAGCGGATCTTTATCATTGGAGTCAAGAAGTAATTTATATAGTAAGGCTGTTTTATATTTTCCATTATGTAAGGTCAGGAAAAGTGAGAGTAATGGGTCTGGAGGAGAGAATGAGAGGATAACTGAGTTAATGGTGTCAACATAGTGTCGAGCTTGGAGGTACATGTAGAAGTTGGAGTGTGGAATATCATAAGTCTCACGCAGTGAGGTAAAGGTAAGTATCTGCCCTCCAGGATCAAATAATTTGGTGGCAAGGTCAAGTCCTTTTGTGTGCCAGTTTGAGAAGAAGGGGTTGTGCAGTGAAGGGGGAAAATTAGGGTTGCCCCAGAGAGGAATGTAAGGTGAAATTGCATGATTTCTATTCAGGAGTTTATTTATATGTATCCAGGCGTCGTATGACCCCCTAAATATAATATGATTCAGAATATGGTGTGGGAGGAGGCGTAGTGGGGTATGTAATAGGGCACTAGGTGAAAATGGGGAGAATATAGCATCATCTAGAGAGCGATCTGTGTATGTAGATTTATTGAAGAGCCAGTCCGAGATATACCTGAAATGTATTGACAAGTGGTAGAGAGTGAAATCCGGGATGCCCAGTCCCCCCAGTCTAGTCGGATATGTTAGCTTAGATTATCTCATCCTGGGTCTCTTACCAGACCACAGAAACGAGGAAATTAGTGAATTTAACATTTGTACATCCGACTTTGGCAGGGGGGAAAGTATCATTTGGAGACAGTAAAAGATTTTTGGAAATATTATAGTCTTGATTACTGCAGCTCTGCCTAGTAAAGACAGGGGGAGTTTGGTCCATGAATTGAGTTGGGTTTTAATCTTGGAGAATAGGGGCAAGAAATTCGCCTTATAAATCTGAAGGGGATCTCGAGTGATAAGGATACCTAAATATTTGATATGGGAGGGCTGGATTGTGAATTGTGCTAAAGTGGGGTTAGTGGCCAAGGACGGTGCTAAAGGAGTGATAGGAAGAATTTCTGATTTGTGTACATTTATTTTATATCCGGAAATGGGTCCAAAGGAGGCTACTATGTCTATGATTACCGGTATAGAAACTAAAGGGTTGGACACAAAGAGCAACACGTCGTCTGCATAGAGTGCAAGTTTCAATTCCATATTTGCTAGGGGGATACCAGAGAAATCAGTAGATGACCGAAGAGCAAGTGCTAGGGGTTCTAGGGCGATGGCAAAGAGGAGGGGAGAAAGGGACAACCTTGTCGTGTGCCTTTCTTGATCGGGAAAGGAGGGGATTAGTAGCCATTACAGGCAATTTGGGATGAGGAATTGGTGTATAAAGTCCGAATGAAGGATATGTATTGATCAGGGATTCTAAATTTGGTCATAGTGTCAAATAGATGTGGCCAATAGACAAGATCGAAGGCCTTTTCGGCGTCAATAGATAAGATAAGATTTGGGGAGTCAGTAGACGTCACTGAGGTTAGCTTTTGGGTAGCCGCCAGAACTTTGCGGACATTGCGTACCGAGTGTCTGCCCTTAATAAAGCCGGTCTGGTCCCGATGGATTATATGGGGGAGGAGGGGATTAAGACGTTCTGCCAAAATCTTGGTTAGGATTTTATAATCACAATTCAGTAGTGAAATGGGGCGATAAGAGCCAGGATTGGAGAGATCTCTACCCGGTTTGGGAATCACTTTGACGATGGCAGAATTAAAGTATGCAGGGACATTTTGAGTAATTAAAATATGGTTAAATACTGATTCAAGAACTGGGGTTACTTTATCAAGGAAAAAACTGTAAAATTCCCCAGAAAATCCATCAGGACCAGGAGCCTTGGCAGGTTTGAGTGACCTAATAGCCTTGCTTATTTCAAGAGTGGAAATAGGGGCAGTGAGGGAGTCTGCGAACTCTCCCGGCAATTGTGGATAAGTGAGTTGGGACCAGGTATTGGTCAGCTTACGTTCGTCCATTAGAGGCGAAGTTATAGGTGGGGTGCTGGGCGTAGGGTTAGGGGGGGCATAAATGTCTGTATAGAAGTCTGACATGACCTGAGAAATTTGCGCAGTGGATTTGGTAAGGGAGCCATCTTGTAGTTTGAGGGGGTGGACTATCATCGGTGTCCTGGTGCCATTGAGGATATTGGTAAGGAGTTTACTCGTCTTTTTACCGAATTTGTGATATCGATAATGAGAGGAGAAAGTAATCTTATCAGACATAGACTGAAGCAATTCTTCAAGAAGGGACTTGGCAGAAAGATATTTGGATCGTGTAGTAGTGGTGGGTGTCTGGACATAAGAAGCATAGGCTTCCGTCAATGATTCCTGGAGGGTGGTATAAGAGTGGGAGAGTCGTTTTCGTAAGGAAGCCTCAAAGGCTAAAATAGAACCTCTCAGTACTGATTTGGCCGTCATCCAATAGAGTGAGGGGTCTGTAGCTAGAGTATGTTCATTATGGAAATTAAAATCAGTCCATGTCTGGTCTAAATGTTCTCGAAATTTCAGGGAGCTAAGGAGGTAGGCTGGGAATCTCCATGTTCTATATGGGGATAGCTCTTTTTTCGTGTAAAATGAGAAGGTGACAAGTGCATGGTCAGAGAGTATGATAGGGTGTATGGTTGTATCTTGGACTAGGGGGAAAAGAGAGGAAGAGGGGAAAATAAAATCTATGCGAGACAGTGTGTGGTGCGCTGCAGGTAGGCAAGTAAATTCTCTCTGGGTTGGGTGTAGGGCCCTCCATACGTCTATTAATTGGAGAGTTTTCAACAGTGAAGGAATCCCCAGGGAGGGGGGCGGGGTACGTATTCTTCGCGTGGAGGATCTATCAAGTGTGGGGTGAGCAGTCAAATTGAAGTCGCCACAGAGAATTATAGGGGCAGACATATGTGGGAGGAGTAATTTAATGAGCTTCTGGAGGAAGGATCTAGAATAGACATTGGGTGCGTAAATGGAGGCAAGCGTATACGTTGCGTTAAATAATGAGAAAGATAGTATCAATATCCTGCCTTCAGGATCAGAGTAAGAGGAGAGTATTTCTATAGGTAATGTCTTGGAGCTTAAAATTACAATACCTCTGGATTTGGAATTATAGGGGGCGGAGGCCAGAATTTTTCATTTAAGCATTTGGAGTTTCAAAATCTCAGGGGGTAATAGATGGGTTTCTTGGAGACATGCAATATCTATTGACTGTTTTTGTAAGTATAATAAAACCTTACGGCGATTAGCCGGAGAGTGGATGCCACCGACATTGAAGGAACCTATTTTCAGCTCAGTCATATGTGTCTGGGTGAGGGGAGAATCCATCCATCTGGGTATAATTCTGCCGGGGCAAAATGGCGGTGAACCTAAATGAGAACAAACACGAGGAGAGAAAAGGGGAGGGAAACATGCAATGACAAGACATGGGGAATACATGAAAACATGGCAGTGGCATGGTCAACATGCCAGGAGTCCAAAGGACATAAATGACATTCCGCAAATGTAACAATAGATATAACTGTGGGCTGATCCCATATAGTGGGATAGCACTAGACAACTGTAGATACCGGAGCATGACAGGTGTTCAGGGACCCTGTAAGAAGGGCTAACGTAATGGACCTTAACAACAATGTTGAGGAAAACTATAATCTCTATGTCAAATTGAATTAAAGGGTGAGATTATAAGAAGGCCCAGATCAAACAGTAAAAAAGGGGGGGTGGGGAAGGGGCTAGAGTAATAAACGGTGGACGCAGATATATTTCACATAATAACTGGGAGAAAGCAGAATTTTTTAACCATAAAGAGACAGTTCCAAGGGTGGCGAGAGTTCAAGCAGGGGTGTCAGTGATGTCTGCAGCGGAATCCTCACGGTTACCAGATAGGAAGGCGTGTGCATCTTCAGGCGTCGTGAAGTCGTAGTGGGTGTCATTAATGAAGATCCTTAGCTTAGCCGGATACATAAGGGCAAAACGTCGGTTCATGGAGACTAGCTTCGAGCAGATAGGAGAAAAGGATTTACGCATACGTGAAAGTTCCATAGAGAAGTCTTGGAAAAGGCGTAGTCGGTTTCCTTCCCAGATAAGGTTCTGAATCTTTCGCGAAGCCCTCCAGAATGCCACTTTGTGAAGATAATTTAAACATCTGAATAATGTGACCCTAGGGCGTGATTCATTCGGACGGGGTGGCGGGCCGACTCGGTGAACTCTTTCCATCACCAGGTCCTTACATTCCTCCTCGATGCCTAGTAGCTTAGGGAGAGTCACAGAAACAAAAGTTGCCAATGCTGGGCCTTTAACATTTTCAGGGAGCCCTACCACCCTGATATTATTACGACGTGAACGATTTTCAGCCTCATCAAGTTTGTTCCATAACTGATAATTTTCCTTCTGCAGTTTGATAATGTCTCCTTGTGCCAAATGCATATCATGACATAGCGCTCCTATGCGATTTTCAGAATCTGAGACTCTGGCAGTAAGGTGCTGCAGTTGCTGTGAGATGTCTGCCACAGCCTTAGATAGCAGAGGTGACATTGTGGATTTAATAGCATCCACGATGTCGCCATACGTAGCGGGAGTATCCGGGAAGCGGCGTACCTGTGGAAGATCAGTGAGCTCCGGGGTGAAGCCACCTTCTTAGAGGCCGGGGTGGACGGGGCTGAGGAGGCGTCTGGCGCCATGTTGGGATCGGCGAGGCGCTTCTCCTGACGCGGAGGCTGCGGTTTATGTGAGGCCCCTGGTGCCAGGTATTTGTCCATTGGGGAAGAGGGGGTGATGCGCTGGGTAGCGGTCGCTGTGTGTAGCCGGGAACAGCTACGTATAAGCAGGTGAGCGGTTCCCTGAGCGGAGCAGCGTTTTCAAGCTGCACTCCGCATGCAGCCGGAAGCGGAAGTCCCATTTTAATTTGTTTTAATAGTATATTGACAGTATTGTTTTCTTTCAAAAATCCACTTAATTTTCTTTACCCTATTATTAAAGTGGTAATTGACAAAAACAAACTACATTGTCACCAGAAGAGCAATACAAAATGTACAAGTGATATATTAAAATCATCTTTCCAGCTTGAATTTCAATGATGAATTGGGGCAACGATTTTGTGAGAAACATCTTCACCCTTAAATATTTTCTTAATTCCTTACCTGTGTGCTAATTAGATATCACCTTGTTTTCACATTAAACAGACTTCCACATGAGAAAGCAGCAAGGATGCAGTGGCGTTAATGTTTCCTGGTGTCAACCTGTATTATTTCAGTAGACATTGAAATGAGGATGCATCTTGCTGCCTTTCCAATGAAGCAAGTTTAATTTAGTAATAGGTGAAAAACCATCCCTACAAAGGTGTTAATCAGAGACTTGGCTTTGTGGACCCTTTTCAGAGAACAAATTTGTTAGCATAAAAATAAAGCCAGAAAATGAAGAGCTGTTTAATCACTCAATTGGATTTTTCTGCCAGCATTTTTCTTTTTCTCTGCAACCCACTGCTAAATTGTACTTCCTATCTGTTTTTTTATAAAATCACTTAATCAAATCTAACTCTGATTACATCAGAGAAGGCCAGGTACCCTACACCATAACAGGGGGTTTGAAATTTAGACTTGTCTACTTAAATATCACCAAAATCTGATCACAAGGTCAATTACGTCCCTGGGTGGGATTGAACCACCAACCTTTTGGTTAATAGCCGAACACACTAACCGATTGCGCCACAGAGACACTTTGCAAAAAGTACATACTGACAAAGGCTAATAAGCATTCATCAAGAACGTTTCCTAGAAGAACTTTAAAAAGTCAATAATCTGGAGAGTTTTTGTAAGATGTTTCTTAAATCAACCAACGAAGAAACACATTGGTACTTTCCCATGATGAGTGAGTGCTTCAGGATCTCTTGCACTTACATGTGCAGCAGAGTACTGCAATGGAAGCATGCTGGGCCCATAACCCAGAGGTAGGCAGATTGAAACTATCCTCTGCTATATGCATTTTTTTTGTTAATTAAAGTAATCCAAAACTGGGATTGATATTTTGGCTCTTTTATTTTTACTTAAAGTACAATAACTTTTACCATTTTAATTTGTTTTAATAGTATATTGACAGTATTGTTTTCTTTCAAAAATCCACTTAATTTTCTTTACCCTATTATTAAAATGGTAATTGACAAAAACAAACTACATTGTCACCAGAAGAGCAATACAAAATGTACAAGTGATATATTAAAATCATCTTTCCAGCTTGAATTTCAATGATGCACTGGGGCAACGATTTTGTGAGAAACATCTTCACCCTTAAAAAAAGATTTTCTTAATTCCTTACCTGTGTGCTAATTAGATATCACCTTGTTTTCACATTAAACAGACTTCCACATGAGAAAGCAGCAAGGATGCAGTGGCGTTAATGTTTCCTGGTGTCAACCTGTATTATTTCAGTAGACATTGAAATGAGGATGCATATTGCTGCCTTTCCAATGAAGCAAGTTTAATTTAGTAATAGGTGAAAAACCATCCCTACAAAGGTGTTAATCAGAGACTTGGCTTTGTGGACACTTTTCAGAGAACAAATTTGTTAGCATAAACATAAAGCCAGAAAATGAAGAGCTGTTTAATCACTCAATAGGATTTTTCTGCCAGCATTTTTCTTTTTCTCTGCAACCCACTGCTAAAATGTACTTCCTATCTGTTTTTTTTAATAAAATCACTTAATCAAATCTAACTCTGATTACATCAGAGAAGTACAGGTACCCTACACCATAAGAGGGGGTTTGAAATTTTGACTTGACTACTTAAAGATCACCAAAATCTGATCACAAGGTCAATTACGTCCCTGGGTGGGATTGGACCACCAACCTTCTGCTTAGTAGCCAAACACACTAACTGATTGCGCCACAGAGACACTTTGCAAAAGTTCATACTGACAAAGGCTAATAAGCATTCATCTAGAACGTTTCCTAGAAAAAACTTTAAAAAGTCAATAATCTGGAGAGTTTTTGTAAGATGTTTCTTAAATCAACCAACGAAGAAACACATTGGTACTTTCCCATGATGAGTGAGTGCTTCAGGATCTCTTGCACTTACATGTGCAGCAGAGTACTGCAATGGAAGCATGCTGGGCCCATAACCCAGAGGTAGGCAGATTGAAACTATCCTCTGCTATATGCATTTTTTTTAATTAAAGTAATCCAAAACTGGGATTGATATTTTAGCTCTTTTAATTTTACTTAAAGTACAATAACTTTTACCATTTTAATTTGTTTTAATAGTATATTGACAGTATTGTTTTCTTTCAAAAATCCACTTAATAGTATCTCACCTGGCAGGTAAGTAGGAGTTGGGCTAGAGCTGGGGAGGGTCGCTGCTCGGGCACCCCCCTGTCAAGTGAAGGAGATCCAACTGAGGCAGCACAAGGGAACTCTCGAAAGAAGAACAAGGCTAGAGGAAGATCTGAGACAAAGAAATCTGACTTTTACCAGAGCTGACCAGAAGAAAGCACAAACACAGTCCCCCACTACCACAAATAATGCAGTCGAGTTTCCCACATTTGGGGAAATCACAGGGGTCAGCATACACAGAATGCAATGAATGAACCTCACAGAACAATCTTCATGACCTTGGTATCTCCTATGCAAAATAAGTATGATTTGGGATAGGGCTGGGGAGGGCCACTGCTCAGGCACATCTCTGTCAAGTAAAGGAGAATCAACTGAGGCAGCACAAGGGAACTCTCATCTGGGGATAACAACTGCAGGGAGAACACATATTTTCAGATGAACATGGGAGGGCAGAAGGCTGCCTAATACTGAAGCACCCCCAAACAACAAACCAAATGCAACAACTAGTGCAAGCATTCCTGGGGGAAGGCATGCAGCAGATGGATTTGCATATGGTGATGTCATCCAAGCAGTGGGTCAAAGTTGGCTTCAACCCTCGTCTGCATATGAAAAGAGAAAAGGGGCGTGCAGGGCATGGCGGCCTTTTGCGGCGCTTGGATGACCCCTAGTTCGCATTAAACACCTCCACCCTCCTTCGGTGTGGGGCTCATGTTGGCTATGCCCCAGCCCCTGAAGCATTCAAGCTGATTTCTTGCAGCAGTTGGGCACTGTAACAGCTTCAGAGCTGCTCTGTAAGGCAAGTAAAAGGGTGTGGGCCCTGCAGCACTACCTGTAGTTCGCATTGTGCGTTGGAAGGCACAAAGTAAGCAGACGGGAGAAGTCAGGATAGTGCGCAAGGGCATAGAAGGGAGCGGCTCAAGAAAAGAGAAGTGGAAACAGACAGCAAACTAGGCTGGAGAGAGACCTGAGACAAAGAGATCTGAATTATACGAGAGCCGACCAGGGGAAACACAAATTATGCAGTCAAATGTCCCACATTTGGGGAAATCGCAGGAGCAGCACACCCAGAGTGCAATGGGTGAGCCTTGCCCTGGGAGAAGCACCTTCCTGATCATAGTATCTCACCTGGCAGGTAATTAGGAGTTGGGCTAGAGCTGGGGAGGGTCGCTGCTCGGGCACCCCCCTGTCAAGTGAAGGAGATCCAACTAAGGCAGCACAAGGGTACTATCGAAAGAAGAACAAGGCTAGAGGTAAATCTAAGACAAAGAAATCTGACTTTTACCAGAGCTGACCAGAGGAAAGCACAAACACAGTCCCCCACTATCACAAATAATGTAGTCGAGTTTCCCACATTTGGGGGAATCACAGTGGTCAGCATACCCAGAATGCAATGAATGAACCTCACCCTGGGAGAACAATCTTCATGACCATGGTATCTCCTATGCAAAATAAGTATGATTTGGGATAGGGCTGGGGAGGGCCGCTGCTCAGGCACATCTCTGTCAAGTAAAGGAGATTCAACTGAGGCAGCACAAGGGAACTCTCATCTGGGGACAACAACTGCAGGGAGAACACACATTTTCAGATGAACATGGTAGGGCAGAAGGCTGCCTAATACTGAGCACCCCCAAACAACAAACCAAATGCAACAACTAGTGCAAGCATTCCTGGGGGAAGGCCTGCAGCAGATGGATTTGCATATGGTGATGTCATCCAAGCAGTGGGTCAAAGTTGGCTTCAACCCTCATCTGCATATAAAAAGAGAAAAGGGGCGTGCAGGGCATGGCGGCCTTTTGCGGCGCTTGGATGACCTTTAGTTCGCATTAAACACCTCCACCCTCCTTCGGTGTGGGGCTCATGTTGGCTATGCCCCAGCCCCTGAAGCATTCAAGCTGATTTCTTGCAGCAGTTGGGCACTGTAACAGCTTCAGAGCTGCTCTGTAAGGCAAGTAAAAGGGTGTGGGCCCTGCAGCACTACCGGTAGTTCGCATTGTGCGTTGGAAGGCACAAAGTAAGCAGACGGGAGAAGTCAGGATAGTGCGCAAGGGCATAGAAGGGAGCGGCTCAAGAAAAGAGAAGTGGAAACAGACAGCAAACTAGGCTGGAGAGAGACCTGAGACAAAGAGATCTGAATTATACGAGAGCCGACCAGGAGAAACACAAATTATGCAGTCAAGTGTCCCACATTTGGGGAAATCGCAGGAGCAGCACACCCAGAGTGCAATGGGTGAGCCTTGCCCTGGGAGAAGCACCTTCTTGATCATAGTATCTCACCTGGCAGGTAATTAGGAGTTGGGCTAGAGCTGGGGAGGGTCGCTGCTCGGGCACCCCCCTGTCAAGTGAAGGAGATCCAACTGAGGCAGCACAAGGGAACTATCGAAAGAAGAACAAGGCTAGAGGTAGATCTAAGACAAAGAAATCTGACTTTTACCAGAGCTGACCAGAGGAAAGCACAAACACAGTCCCCCACTATCACAAATAATGCAGTCGAGTTTCCCACATTTGGGGAAATCACAGTGGTCAGCATACCCAGAATGCAATGAATGAACCTCACCCTGGGAGAACAATCTTCATGACCATGGTATCTCCTATGCAAAATAAGTATGATTTGGGATAGGGCTGGGGAGGGCCGCTGCTCAGGCACATCTCTGTCAAGTAAAGGAGATTCAACTGAGGCAGCACAAGGGAACTCTCATCTGGGGACAACAACTGCAGGGAGAACACACATTTTCAGATGAACATGGTAGGGCAGAAGGCTGCCTAATACTGAAGCACCCCCAAGCAACAAACCAAATGCAACAACTAGTGCAAACATTCCTGGGGGAAGGCCTGCAGCAGATGGATTTGCATATGGTGATGTCATCCAAGCAGTGAGTCAAAGTTGGCTTCAACCCTCGTCTGCATATGAAAAGAGAAAAGGGGCGTGCAGGGCATGGCGGCCTTTTGCGGCGCTTGGATGACCCCTAGTTCGCATTAAACACCTCCACCCTCCTTCGGTGTGGGGCTCATGTTGGCTTTGCCCCAGCCCCTGAAGCATTCAAGCTGATTTCTTGCAGCAGCTGGGCACTGTAACAGCTCCAGAGCTGCTCTGTAAGGCAAGTAAAAGGATGTGGGCCCTGCAGCACTACCTGTAGTCCGCATTGTGCGTTGGAAGGCACAAATTAAGCAGACGGGAGAAGTCAGGATAGTGCGCAAGGGCATAGAAGGGAGCGGCTCAAGAAAAGAGAAGTGGAAACAGACAGCAAACTAGGCTGGAGAGAGACCTGAGACAAAGAGATCTGAATTATACGAGAGCCGACCAGGGGAAACACAAATTATGCAGTCAAGTGTCCAACATTTGGGGAAACCGCAGGAGCAGCACACCCAGAGTGCAATGGGTGAGCCTTGCCCTGGGAGAAGCACCTTCATGATCATAGTATCTCACCTGGCAGGTAAGTAGGAGTTGCGCTAGAGCTGGGGAGGGTCGCTACTCGGGCACCCCCCTGTCAAGTGAAGGAGATCCAACTGAGGCAGCACAAGGGAACTCTCGAAAGAAGAACAAGGCTAGAGGAAGATCTGAGACAAAGAAATCTGACTTTTACCAGAGCTGACCAGAGGAAAGCACAAACACAGTCCTCCACTACCACAAATAATGCAGTCGAGTTTCCCACATTTGGGGCAATCATAGGGGTCAGCATACCCAGAATGCAATGAATGAACCTCACCCTAGGAGATCAATCTTCATGACCATGGTATCTCCTATGCAAAATAAGTATGATTTGGGATAGGGCTGGGGAGGGCCGCTGCTCAGGCACATCTCTGTCAAGTAAAGGAGATTCAACTGAGGCAGCACAAAAGAACTCTCATCTGGGGACAACAACTGCAGGGAGAACACACATTTTCAGATGAACATGGTAGGGCAGAAGGCTGCCTAATACTGAAGCACCCCCAAACAACAAACCAAATGCAACAACTAGTGCAAGCATTTCTGGGGGAAGGCCTGCAGCAGATGGATTTGCATATGGTGATGTCATCCAAGCAGTGGGTCAAAGTTGCCTTCAACCCTCGTCTGCATATGAAAAGAGAAAAGGGGCGTACAGGGCATGGCAGCCTTTTGCGGCGCTTGGATGACCCCTAGTTCACATTAAACACCTCCACCCTCCTTCGGTGTGGGGCTCATGTTGGCTATGCCCCAGCCCCTGAAGCATTCAAGCTGATTTCTTGCAGCAGCTGGGCACTGTAACAGCTCCAGAGCTGCTCTGTAAGGCAAATAAAAGGGTGTGGGACCTGCAGCACTACCTGTAGTTCGCATTGTGCGTTGGAAGGCACAAAGTAAGCAGACGGGAGAAGTCAGGATAGTGCGCAAGGGCATAGAAGGGAGTGGCTCAAAAAAAGAGAAGTGGAAACAGACAGCAAACTAGGCTATAGAGAGACCTGAGACAAAGAGATCTGAATTATACGAGAGCCGACCAGAGGAAACACAAATTATGCAGTCAAGTGTCCCACATTTGGGGAAATCACAGGAGCAGCACACCCAGAGTGCAATGGGTGAGCCTTGCCCTGGGAGAAGCACCTTCCTGATCATAGTATCTCACCTGGCAGGTAAGTAGGAGTGGGGCTAGAGCTGGGGAGGGTCGCTGCTCGGGCACCCCCCTGTTAAGTGAAGGAGATCCAACTGAGGCAGCACAAGGGAACTCTCGAAAGAAGAACAAAGCTAGAGGAAGATCTGAGACAAAGAAATCTGACTTTTACCAGAGCTGACCAGAGGAAAGCACAAACACAGTCCCCCACTACCACAAATAATGCAGTCGAGTTTCCCACATTTGGGGAAATCACAGGGGTCAGCATACCCAGAATGCAATGAATGAACCTCACCCTGGGAGAACAATCTTCATGACCATGGTATCTCCTATGCAAAATAAGTATGATTTGGGATAGGGCTGGGGAGGGCCGCTGCTCAGGCACATCTCTGTCAAGTAAAGGAGATTCAACTGAGGCAGCACAAGGGAACTCTCATCTGGGGACAACAACTCCAGGGAGAACACATATTTTCAGATGAACATGGGAGGGCAGAAGGTTGCCTAATACTGAAGCACCCCCAAACAACAAACCAAATGCAACAACTTGTGCAAGCATTCCTGGGGGAAGGCCTGCAGCAGATGGATTTGCATATGGTGATGTCATCCAAGCAGTGGGTCAAAGATGGCTTCAACCCTAGTCTGCATATGAAAAGAGAAAAGGGGCGTGCAGGGCATGGCAGCCTTTTGCGGCGCTTGGATGACCCCTAGTTCGCATTAAACACCTCCACCCTCCTTCGGTGTGGGGCTCATGTTGGCTATGCCCCAGCCCCTGAAGCATTCAAGCTGATTTCTTGCAGCAGCTGGGCACTGTAACAGCTCCAGAGCTGATCTGTAAGGCAAGTAAAAGGGTGTGGGCCCTGCAGCACTACCTGTAGTTCGCATTGTGCGTTGGAAGGCACAAATTAAGCAGACGGGAGAAGTCAGGATAGTGCGCAAGGGCATAGAAGGGAGCGGCTCAAGAAAAGAGAAGTGGAAACAGACAGCAAACTAGGCTGGAGAGAGACCTGAGACAAAGAGATCTGAATTATACGAGAGCCGACCAGGGGAAACACAAATTATGCAGTCAAGTTTCCCACATTTGGGGAAATCGCAGGAGCAGCACACCCAGAGTGCAATGGGTGAGCCTTGCCCTGGGAGAAGCACCTTCATGATCATAGTATTTCACCTGGCAGGTAAGTAAGATTTGGTATAGAGCTGGGGAGGGTCGCTGCTCGGGCACCCCCCTGTCAAGTGAAGGAGATCCAACTGAGGCAGCACAAGGAAACTCTCGAAAGAAGAACAAGGCTAGAGGAAGATCTGAGACAAATAAATCTGACTTTTACCAGAGCTGACCAGAGGAAAGAACAAACACAGTCCCCCACTACCACAAATAATGCAGTCGAGATTCCCACATTTGGGGAAATCATAGGGGTCAGCATACCCAGAATGCAATGAATGAACCTCACCCTGGGAGAACAATCGTCATGACCATGGTATCTCCTATGCAAAATAAGTATGATTTGGGATAGGGCTGGGGAGGGCCGCTGCTCAGGCACATCTCTGTCAAGTAAAGGAGATTCAACTGAGGCAGCACAAGGGAACTCTCATCTGGGGACAACAACTGCAGGGAGAACACATATTTTCAGATAAACATGGTAGGGCAGAAGGCTGCCTAATACTGAAGATCCCCAAACAACAAACCAAATGCAACAACTAGTGCAAGCATTCCTGGGGGAAGGCCTGCAGCAGATGGATTTGCATATGGTGATGTCATCCAAGCAGTGGGTCAAAGTTGGCTTCAACCCTCGTCTGCATATGAAAAGAGAAAAGGGGCGTGCAGGGCATGGCGGCCTTTTGCGGCGCTTGGATGACCCCTAGTTCGCATTAAACACCTCCACCCTCCTTCGGTGTGGGGCTCATGTTGGCTATGCCCCAGCCCCTGAAGCATTCAAGCTGATTTCTTGCAGCAGCTGGGCACTGTAACAGCTCCAGAGCTGCTCTGTAAGGCAAGTAAAAGGGCGTGGGCCCTGCAGCACTACCTGTAGTTTGCATTGTGCGTTGGAAGGCACAAAGTAAGCAGACGGGAGAAGTCAGGATAGTGCGCAAGGGCATAGAAGGGAGCGGCTCAAGAAAAGAGAAGTGGAAACAGACAGCAAACTAGGCTGGAGAGAGACCTGAGACAAAGAGATCTGAATTATACGAGAGCCGACCAGGGGAAACACAAATTATGCAGTAAAGTTTCCCACATTTGGGGAAATCACAGGAGCAGCACACCCAGACTGCAATGGGTGAGCCTTGCCCTGGGAGAAGCACCTTCCTGATCATAGTATCTCACCTGGCAGGTAATTAGGAGTTGGGCTAGAGCTGGGGAGGGTCGCTGCTCGGGCACCCCCCTGTCAAGTGAAGGAGATCCAACTGAGGCAGCACAAGGGAACTCTCGAAAGAAGAACAAGGCTAGAGGAAAATCTGAGACAAAGAAATCTGACTTTTACCAGAGCTGACCAGAGGAAAGAACAAACACAGTCCCCCACTACCACAAATAATGCAGTCGAGTTTCCCACATTTGGGGAAATCATACGGGTCAGCATACCCAGAATGCAATGAATGAACCTCACCCTGGGAGAACAATCTTCATGACCATGGTATCTCCTATGCAAAATAAGTATGATTTGGGATAGGGCTGGGGAGGGCCGCTGCTCAGGCACATCTCTGTCAAGTAAAGGAGATTCAACTGAGGCAGCACAAGGGAACTCTCATCTGGGGACAACAACTGCAGGGAGAACACATATTTTCAGATGAACATGGTAGGGCAGAAGGCTGCCTAATACTGAAGCACCCCCAAACAACAAACCAAATGCAACAACTAGTGCAAGCATTCCTGGGGGAAGGCCTGCAGCAGATGGATTTGCATATGGTGATGTCATCCAAGCAGTGAGTCAAAGTTGGCTTCAACCCTCGTCTGCATATGAAAAGAGAAAAGGGGCGTGCAGGGCATGGCGGCCTTTTGCGGCGCTTGGATGACCCCTAGTTCGCATTAAACACCTCCACCCTCCTTCGGTGTGGGGCTCATGTTGCTATGCCCCAGCCCCTGAAGCATTCAAGCTGATTTCTTGCAGCAGCTTGGCACTGTAACAGCTCCAAAGCTGCTCTGTAAGGCAAGTAAAAGGGTGTGGGCCCTGCAGCACTACCTGTAGTTCGCATTGTGCGTTGGAAGGCACAAATTAAGCAGACGGGAGAAGTCAGGATAGTGCGCAAGGGCATAGAAGGGAGCGGCTCAAGAAAAGAGAAGTGGAAACAGACAGCAAACTAGGCTGGAGAGAGACCTGAGACAAAGAGATCTGAATTATACGAGAGCCGACTAGGGGAAACACAAATTATGCAGTCAAGTTTCCCACATTTGGGGAAATCACAGGAGCAGCACACCCAGAGTACAATGGGTGAGCCTTGCCCTGGGAGAAGCACCTTCATGATCATAGTATCTCACCTGGCAGGTAAGTAGGAGTTGGGCTAGAGCTGGGGAGGGTCGCTGCTCGGGCACCCCCCTGTCAAGTGAAGGAGATCCAACTGAGGCAGCACAAGGGAACTCTCGAAAGAAGAACAAGGCTAGAGGAAGATCTGAGACAAAGAAATCTGACTTTTACCAGAGCTGACCAGAGGAAAGCACAAACACAGTCCCTTATTACCACAAATAATGCAGTCCAGTTTCCCACATTTGGTGAAATCACAGGGATCAGCATACCCAGAATGCAATGAATGAACCTCACCCTGGGAGAACAATCTTCATGACCATGGTATCTCCTATGCAAAATAAGTATGATTTGGGATAGGGCTGGGGAGGGCCGCTGCTCAGGCACATCTCTGTCTAGAATTTATAAAGTCTATACATATATATAACGAAATGTCAATATATATATATATATAGAACCCAGCGCTCCTATCAAAACGTATCTATTTCACCAATTTGTTGCTTATTTAATCTTTATACATCTATTAATTTTCACCATATATTATAAAATGCTGCTCCCACAGGTAGTACTGTTCTACCAATAATAAACCAAATTTTAAAGATAATCACACTTGTTATCAAGGGAGCGCAAAAAATAAAATATACATGCTCTTTATTTAAAAAAAATATATATAGACAGAAGAAAACCACATTCAATAAAATACAATGGAGTCAACATATATAGGCACCACTATCCATATCTAAATGTAATCAGTATCTATTTCATATTGCCCTTGATGACAACGGAATGTCTATTATAGTGTCCAAAAAATCCTCCTGGATACAGCTGTTGTAATTTAATCGTTACTTTCCAATTGTAATTGATACATTAAATTCCTTCTTGTGGATGAACAGCAACAGTTGTAACCAATGCCTCTTATTTACTGCAGTTAAAGTTCATATGTAACTCACGTGAGTAATGAAAGAAAACAGGGGGAGAGCGCTGTGATGGTTGGTGAAACACAGCGGTATGCTACGACCCCCGTTAACCGTGGCTGGATCTTATTGGCACTCGCGGTCGGGATATTCCTCCCTGCCGTGGGGTAAAGACCTCCTTTTGCTCGGTCTCAAATTGCTTTGAGATGAATATTTTAAATGTAAAAGTGAACGTTCACTTTTCTCTACCAACTACAAATTCCATAAATTCGGTAATAAGACAGGACGCCTTCTCTCCAATCTACTGAAAGGCTCACAGCCGCAAATACTAGTTCACCCCCTCCGTCGTGAAGATGGCTCGTTAACTAACTCGAGTGACCAGATCACTGCTGTCATGAAATCTTTCTATGAAAGAATATATTCTAACCCTAACCACGACAATTCTCCCTCACTTATTAATGATACTTCGCAGTCCTGGACGTTTCCCCCCCTCCCACAGTTTCCTGAGGAATTCTCCCATATGCTGGCGGCCCCTATCACCATTGACGAAATTATGAAAGCTATTCAGTCTTCCAAACCCATGAAAGCCCCTGGTCCGGATGGCTTAACAGCAGAATTATATAAAATTTTATTGCCTAGGTTTGGAGAAAATTTAGTCGCATTTTACAATGACATAATTACCACTCAGTCTGTGCCTCTTCATTTTAACTCAGCACTCATTAAATTACTTCCGAAACCGGGAAGGGAGTTATCCCATCCGGGTTCTTATAGACCAATTTCTTTATTGAATTTTGACTACAAGATGTTTACCAAGATCTTGGCAAACAGACTGAAACTGTATTTACCCCAAATTATACATCCGGACCAGACAGGTTTTATTCTAGGCAGACATTCAGTTGTTAATGTCCGCAAAATCTTGGCAATGATCCATCACTCAACCTCTATTAATTCTTCCCCCCCTAAGATGCTTGTATCCTTTGACGCCGAAAAGGCTTTTGATTTAGTAAACGGGAATTATCTTTTTTCCACTTTGCGTAGGTTTGGCTTACCCCCTTTTTTCATATCTACTATACAAACATTATATCACTCCCCCCAGTCACATATTTCCTGCAATGGCTCTCTCTCACCTTCTTTTACTATTTATCGAGGAACAAGACAGGGATGTCCTCTATCTCCCCTTCTATTTGCGTTTGCCATTGAACCTCTGGCGATCGCAATACGGAACTCACCATCAGTTGAAGGCATTACTATTAGGTCTAAACAACTGAAAGTGTCCTTATACGCAGACGATATGGTTCTTTTTCTTTCCAATCCAGCTTCCTCTCTTCCAAATGTCCTAAACCTCATCTCCTCTTTTGGAACGGTCTCAGGCTATAAAGTCAACCTAGATAAATCTGTGATTCTCCCTATCCATGGCCCTCCCTCATATTTTCAATCGCTTCCTATACTCCAATCCTTTCAGATCTCCCAATCCACCGTTAAATATTTAGGAATACATATATCGAAGGATTTATCAGACCTTTATAAACTCAACTTTACCCCAATCATTGCCAAGATTGCAAACTATCTAGACAACTGGCTGTCGCTACCCATCTCCCTTTTAGGTAGGATAGCAGCCATCAAGAGTGTTCTATTTCCAAAAAATTTTTATGTAATGCAGATGCTGCCGATAAGACTCCGTAGGAAAGACGTACAACTCTTGAATTCTTTATTCTCCCGTTTTCTGTGGCAAGGGAAACGCCCTAGAATAGCTTACTCCAAACTACGACTACCCCGTAAACGTGGAGGCCTCGGCTCTCCGGATTTAAATTTATATTCTAATGCGATATTTTTTCGCTATATCAATGACTGGTTGCTCGACACTAGTTCTTACACAGACAACCATCTAGATTCTGCCTTATTCTCTCCCTGTTCTCCAAATGCCCTGCTACACTCTAAATTGTCAGATATTCCGAATGCCGTAAAAAATAATCTCCTATTTATAGACACATACAGATCCTGGATTATGATTAATAAGAAATTTCACTCCAACCCCAGATACTCTCCGTACATATCACTGTGGGGAAACCCAGCTTTTCCCCCCTCTCTATCCAATGCCTCTTTTCTCCAGTGGAAGGATAAGGGCTTGGCCTCAACAGCAAAAGTATTTGATCCTGGTGGCAATCTACTCTCGTTTGCTGATCTCCAATCTAAATATTCCATACCATCTCAACATTTCTATATGTATCTGCAAGCACGTCATTATATTCAATCCCTCCCCACGCCTTCGAACACAGATAAAGAAACGTCGACATTCACTTCGCTTCTTAAACTTATTTCCTCTGTACCATACAAAATTAGTTTATTATATGAACCCCTAGTTTCCATTTCAGTTTCATCCCACTGGGAATCCTCATTACAAAAATGGTCCAGAGATATCCCAGATATCACTCTGGTATCAGACTTACTTGCACAATATGACACTTCTCTAAAATTTTTGCAATCATCTTACCTGCAGGAAGTCCATATTAGAATAATACATAGAGCATATATTTCCCCTGCTCAAAGGAGATACATGTCACCCCTTGAATCCGGGGCTTGCAATAAATGCGCATGTCACATGCCACATTTTTCCATTGTGTATGGGAATGAGGTAAAATTAAAAAATTCTGGAACAAGATGATCAACTTGATTAACTCCATGTTCACTTCCACCTTAAGCCCTGACCCTTTAGCATGTCTATGTGGAAACTTTAAAAACTGGGATTTAGGTTCTAATAAAAAAGACAAACTTCGTCTACTGATCACTGTAGTTACGGTAGCAAAAAAGGTTATCCTCATTCATTGGACCCAACATTCCGCTCCCTCTATATCAGAAGTCAAACATAAATTGCTACAAATACTATATTATGATAGACGTACTACTATACCAGATATTGAACAAGGAGTCGAAAAATTTTACCGTAAATGGGAATATTTTATTAATATATTAGACATACATTCACAGAATCATATCCTGCAATTGTTCGAAAATACTTCATGGAACTTACTTAGGAAACTTAATTATGACATAGAGCCTTTACCATAGGTTGGCTAATATTTACTTAAATTCTGGCTGACAACACGAACCTGTCAGGTCAGAACTCCAGACTTGAGATGATCTATTTCTTTCTCCCTCACCTTCTCTTCCCCACCCCCTCTTTCCTTATATGTGTTCAGTGTTCCCCCACCCCCTTGATTCTTAATTGGTCTTGTTTCACTCAGTTATGTTCGCACAAATAACCAAAATTGATATTAAATTCTTGGCGACTGCCAGGTATTCTTCCTTTCCTGGCATATAGTTACAACAGGTGCAGTATGCCTGGATGATAATACGTCCAAGGAAGACCTTTGTTCCTGGATTATTGTACGATGATATATCACTGTCTAGGCCTCTGTTTTTGTTTTCTTAAACATTGATGTCCTATGTACTCTGCTTGGCTCATCTTTAGCATAATCTGAACTGTACAATATTTGTTTGGAAAATCTCAATAAAACATATTTAAAAAAAAATAAAAAATCCACTTAATTTTCTTTACCCTATTATTAAAAGGGTTATTGACAAAAACAAACTACATTGTCACCAGAAGAGCAATACAAAATGTACAAGTGATATATTAAAATCATCTTTCCAGCTTGAATTTCAATGATGCATTGGGGCAACGATTTTGTGAGAAACATTTTCACCCTTAAATAAAGATTTTCTTAATTCCTTACCTGTGTGCTAATTAGATATCACCTTGTTTTCACATTAAACAGACTTCCACATGAGAAAGCAGCAAGGATGCAGTGGCGTTAATGTTTCCTGGTGTCAACCTGTATTATTTCAGTAGACATTGAAATGAGGATGCATCTTGCTGCCTTTCCAATGAAGCAAGTTTAATTTAGTTATAGGTGAAAAACCATCCCTACAAAGGTGTTAATCAGAGACTTGGCTTTGTGGACACTTTTCAGAGAACAAATTTGTTAGCATAAAAATAAAGGCAGAAAATGAAGAGCTGTTTAATCACTCAATTGGATTTTTCTGCCAGCATATTTTTTTTCTCTGCAACCCATTGCTAAATTGTGCTTCCAAGCTGTTTTTTTATAAAATCACTGAATCAAATCTAACTCTGATTACATCAGAGAAGGCCAGGTACCCTACACCATAAGAGGGGGTTTGAAATTTTGACTTGTCTACTTAAATATCACCAAAATCTGATCACAAGGTCAATTACGTCCCTGGGTGGGATTGAACCACCAACCTTTTGGTTAGTAGCCAGACACACTAACCGATTGCGCCACAGAGACATTTTGCAAAAAGTACATACTGACAAAGGCTAATAAGCATACATCTAGAACGTTTCCTAGAAAAACTTTAAAAAGTCAATAATCTGGAGAGTTTTTGTAAGATGTTTCTTCCATCAACCAACGAAGAAACACATTGGTACTTTCCCATGATGAGTGAGTGCTTCAGGATCTCTTGCACTTACATGTGCAGCAGAGTACTGCAATGGAAGCATGCTGGGCCCATAACCCAGAGGTAGGCAGATTGAAACTATCCTCTGCTATATGCATTTTTTTTGTTAATTAAAGTAATCCAAAACTGGGATTGATATTTTAGCTCTTTTATTTTTACTTAAAGTACAATAACTTTTACCATTTTAATTTGTTTTGGTTCAATCATTTTTATTGAAATAGGGTTTTGTATATTTCAAATACAGCAAATCAGCAATAGTATAAATGTAACAGGCAATATAACAGAGACGAGAAATTCCGTAAAGGAATTCTGTTGTATTCGCCAGATCTCGTAGTGAAAAACAGTACAATTCTTAATTCAAAGGAAGGTAGGTCAGAGACCCACTATGTTTCTACAAAGTTAAACCTTAATAAAATAACCAGGAGGAGGGGGGGAGACAAACAAAGACGTGACAGGAGAAGGAGGGGCAGTACATATAGGGAATACTCAATCGGATCACTTTACATTATGTGACAATCAAAGTTAGAACTGAGGAGAAGGATGAGTTAAACTAACAATATAGAATCGAATGTTAAAGTGCTTCAAAGTGGGTGGGGCTAGTGACAGAGATCAGGAAAAAAAAAATATTGTTTCAGTAATAGGGCTCGCCATCCTATCCTTGTAAACCCTGATAGTAGTATAAGTATTGAAAAAGAGGGGTTAAACCATGCTCATGTGAGTAGGGGAGCCTAGAGCAATAGGGGCTGTTGTGTCATATCAAGGGTAGATAGGTAATACTTCCATTTTGGGATAAATTGTCATAGGAAAGAGAGGGGTCTAGTGCTAAGGAGCGTTTGTCAAAAAGGAGTAGTTGTAGTATACTATTCTTCAGGTCATATAGGGACGGGGCTGATCGTACTGTCCAGTGTGTCAAAATCAGTTTTTTGGACATGGTCAGTATGATTGTGAGTAGAGGGATAATCGATGATGAGTTTTCCGGGAGCGTCCAGTTACTAAAATTCATACAGAGGCAAGCAAGAGGGTCAGCTACCAAGGACGTAGAAAAGAGGTTATTGATAAAAACTAGAACCTTCCTCCAGAATTTTAGTATTTTTGAGCATGACCAAAAGCAATGAAAAAATTTAGCATTCACCATTTTGCATTTGCAGCATTCACCTGTCTCAGAGGGATGCATATATTTTCTCTGGGCCGGGGTGATATAGAGTCGATGTAAAGTCTTAAAATGAACTTCTTGGAGGTAAGCAGATTGGAGGATTTTCATAGTGGTATGATGATGAGAAATTAATACTTGGGTAGAAGTAATTTCCGGACAATCCGTGGACCAGGACGTTAGGAGAGGGGTAAGCGGATCTTTATCATTGGAGTCAAGAAGTAATTTATATAGTAAGGCTGTTTTATATTTTCCATTATGTAAGGTCAGGAAAAGTGAGAGTAATGGGTCTGGAGGAGAGAATGAGAGGATAACTGAGTTAATGGTGTCAACATAGTGTCGAGCTTGGAGGTACATGTAGAAGTTGGAGTGTGGAATATCATAAGTCTCACGCAGTGAGGTAAAGGTAAGTATCTGCCCTCCAGGATCAAATAATTTGGTGGCAAGGTCAAGTCCTTTTGTGTGCCAGTTTGAGAAGAAGGGGTTGTGCAGTGAAGGGGGAAAATTAGGGTTGCCCCAGAGAGGAATGTAAGGTGAAATTGCATGATTTCTATTCAGGAGTTTATTTATATGTATCCAGGCGTCGTATGACCCCCTAAATATAATATGATTCAGAATATGGTGTGGGAGGAGGCGTAGTGGGGTATGTAATAGGGCACTAGGTGAAAATGGGGAGAATATAGCATCATCTAGAGAGCGATCTGTGTATGTAGATTTATTGAAGAGCCAGTCCGAGATATACCTGAAATGTATTGACAAGTGGTAGAGAGTGAAATCCGGGATGCCCAGTCCCCCCAGTCTAGTCGGATATGTTAGCTTAGATTATCTCATCCTGGGTCTCTTACCAGACCACAGAAACGAGGAAATTAGTGAATTTAACATTTGTACATCCGACTTTGGCAGGGGGGAAAGTATCATTTGGAGACAGTAAAAGATTTTTGGAAATATTATAGTCTTGATTACTGCAGCTCTGCCTAGTAAAGACAGGGGGAGTTTGGTCCATGAATTGAGTTGGGTTTTAATCTTGGAGAATAGGGGCAAGAAATTCGCCTTATAAATCTGAAGGGGATCTCGAGTGATAAGGATACCTAAATATTTGATATGGGAGGGCTGGATTGTGAATTGTGCTAAAGTGGGGTTAGTGGCCAAGGACGGTGCTAAAGGAGTGATAGGAAGAATTTCTGATTTGTGTACATTTATTTTATATCCGGAAATGGGTCCAAAGGAGGCTACTATGTCTATGATTACCGGTATAGAAACTAAAGGGTTGGACACAAAGAGCAACACGTCGTCTGCATAGAGTGCAAGTTTCAATTCCATATTTGCTAGGGGGATACCAGAGAAATCAGTAGATGACCGAAGAGCAAGTGCTAGGGGTTCTAGGGCGATGGCAAAGAGGAGGGGAGAAAGGGACAACCTTGTCGTGTGCCTTTCTTGATCGGGAAAGGAGGGGATTAGTAGCCATTACAGGCAATTTGGGATGAGGAATTGGTGTATAAAGTCCGAATGAAGGATATGTATTGATCAGGGATTCTAAATTTGGTCATAGTGTCAAATAGATGTGGCCAATAGACAAGATCGAAGGCCTTTTCGGCGTCAATAGATAAGATAAGATTTGGGGAGTCAGTAGACGTCACTGAGGTTAGCTTTTGGGTAGCCGCCAGAACTTTGCGGACATTGCGTACCGAGTGTCTGCCCTTAATAAAGCCGGTCTGGTCCCGATGGATTATATGGGGGAGGAGGGGATTAAGACGTTCTGCCAAAATCTTGGTTAGGATTTTATAATCACAATTCAGTAGTGAAATGGGGCGATAAGAGCCAGGATTGGAGAGATCTCTACCCGGTTTGGGAATCACTTTGACGATGGCAGAATTAAAGTATGCAGGGACATTTTGAGTAATTAAAATATGGTTAAATACTGATTCAAGAACTGGGGTTACTTTATCAAGGAAAAAACTGTAAAATTCCCCAGAAAATCCATCAGGACCAGGAGCCTTGGCAGGTTTGAGTGACCTAATAGCCTTGCTTATTTCAAGAGTGGAAATAGGGGCAGTGAGGGAGTCTGCGAACTCTCCCGGCAATTGTGGATAAGTGAGTTGGGACCAGGTATTGGTCAGCTTACGTTCGTCCATTAGAGGCGAAGTTATAGGTGGGGTGCTGGGCGTAGGGTTAGGGGGGGCATAAATGTCTGTATAGAAGTCTGACATGACCTGAGAAATTTGCGCAGTGGATTTGGTAAGGGAGCCATCTTGTAGTTTGAGGGGGTGGACTATCATCGGTGTCCTGGTGCCATTGAGGATATTGGTAAGGAGTTTACTCGTCTTTTTACCGAATTTGTGATATCGATAATGAGAGGAGAAAGTAATCTTATCAGACATAGACTGAAGCAATTCTTCAAGAAGGGACTTGGCAGAAAGATATTTGGATCGTGTAGTAGTGGTGGGTGTCTGGACATAAGAAGCATAGGCTTCCGTCAATGATTCCTGGAGGGTGGTATAAGAGTGGGAGAGTCGTTTTCGTAAGGAAGCCTCAAAGGCTAAAATAGAACCTCTCAGTACTGATTTGGCCGTCATCCAATAGAGTGAGGGGTCTGTAGCTAGAGTATGTTCATTATGGAAATTAAAATCAGTCCATGTCTGGTCTAAATGTTCTCGAAATTTCAGGGAGCTAAGGAGGTAGGCTGGGAATCTCCATGTTCTATATGGGGATAGCTCTTTTTTCGTGTAAAATGAGAAGGTGACAAGTGCATGGTCAGAGAGTATGATAGGGTGTATGGTTGTATCTTGGACTAGGGGGAAAAGAGAGGAAGAGGGGAAAATAAAATCTATGCGAGACAGTGTGTGGTGCGCTGCAGGTAGGCAAGTAAATTCTCTCTGGGTTGGGTGTAGGGCCCTCCATACGTCTATTAATTGGAGAGTTTTCAACAGTGAAGGAATCCCCAGGGAGGGGGGCGGGGTACGTATTCTTCGCGTGGAGGATCTATCAAGTGTGGGGTGAGCAGTCAAATTGAAGTCGCCACAGAGAATTATAGGGGCAGACATATGTGGGAGGAGTAATTTAATGAGCTTCTGGAGGAAGGATCTAGAATAGACATTGGGTGCGTAAATGGAGGCAAGCGTATACGTTGCGTTAAATAATGAGAAAGATAGTATCAATATCCTGCCTTCAGGATCAGAGTAAGAGGAGAGTATTTCTATAGGTAATGTCTTGGAGCTTAAAATTACAATACCTCTGGATTTGGAATTATAGGGGGCGGAGGCCAGAATTTTTCATTTAAGCATTTGGAGTTTCAAAATCTCAGGGGGTAATAGATGGGTTTCTTGGAGACATGCAATATCTATTGACTGTTTTTGTAAGTATAATAAAACCTTACGGCGATTAGCCGGAGAGTGGATGCCACCGACATTGAAGGAACCTATTTTCAGCTCAGTCATATGTGTCTGGGTGAGGGGAGAATCCATCCATCTGGGTATAATTCTGCCGGGGCAAAATGGCGGTGAACCTAAATGAGAACAAACACGAGGAGAGAAAAGGGGAGGGAAACATGCAATGACAAGACATGGGGAATACATGAAAACATGGCAGTGGCATGGTCAACATGCCAGGAGTCCAAAGGACATAAATGACATTCCGCAAATGTAACAATAGATATAACTGTGGGCTGATCCCATATAGTGGGATAGCACTAGACAACTGTAGATACCGGAGCATGACAGGTGTTCAGGGACCCTGTAAGAAGGGCTAACGTAATGGACCTTAACAACAATGTTGAGGAAAACTATAATCTCTATGTCAAATTGAATTAAAGGGTGAGATTATAAGAAGGCCCAGATCAAACAGTAAAAAAGGGGGGGTGGGGAAGGGGCTAGAGTAGTAAACGGTGGACGCAGATATATTTCACATAATAACTGGGAGAAAGCAGAATTTTTTAACCATAAAGAGACAGTTCCAAGGGTGGCGAGAGTTCAAGCAGGGGTGTCAGTGATGTCTGCAGCGGAATCCTCACGGTTACCAGATAGGAAGGCGTGTGCATCTTCAGGCGTCGTGAAGTCGTAGTGGGTGTCATTAATGAAGATCCTTAGCTTAGCCGGATACATAAGGGCAAAACGTCGGTTCATGGAGACTAGCTTCGAGCAGATAGGAGAAAAGGATTTACGCATACGTGAAAGTTCCATAGAGAAGTCTTGGAAAAGGCGTAGTCGGTTTCCTTCCCAGATAAGGTTCTGAATCTTTCGCGAAGCCCTCCAGAATGCCACTTTGTGAAGATAATTTAAACATCTGAATAATGTGACCCTAGGGCGTGATTCATTCGGACGGGGTGGCGGGCCGACTCGGTGAACTCTTTCCATCACCAGGTCCTTACATTCCTCCTCGATGCCTAGTAGCTTAGGGAGAGTCACAGAAACAAAAGTTGCCAATGCTGGGCCTTTAACATTTTCAGGGAGCCCTACCACCCTGATATTATTACGACGTGAACGATTTTCAGCCTCATCAAGTTTGTTCCATAACTGATAATTTTCCTTCTGCAGTTTGATAATGTCTCCTTGTGCCAAATGCATATCATGACATAGCGCTCCTATGCGATTTTCAGAATCTGAGACTCTGGCAGTAAGGTGCTGCAGTTGCTGTGAGATGTCTGCCACAGCCTTAGATAGCAGAGGTGACATTGTGGATTTAATAGCATCCACGATGTCGCCATACGTAGCGGGAGTATCCGGGAAGCGGCGTACCTGTGGAAGATCAGTGAGCTCCTGGGGTGAAGCCACCTTCTTAGAGGCCGGGGTGGACGGGGCTGAGGAGGCGTCTGGCGCCATGTTGGGATCGGCGAGGCGCTTCTCCTGACGCGGAGGCTGCGGTTTATGTGAGGCCCCTGGTGCCAGGTATTTGTCCATTGGGGAAGAGGGGGTGATGCGCTGGGTAGCGGTCGCTGTGTGTAGCCGGGAACAGCTACGTATAAGCAGGTGAGCGGTTCCCTGAGCGGAGCAGCGTTTTCAAGCTGCACTCCGCATGCAGCCGGAAGCGGAAGTCCCATTTTAATTTGTTTTAATAGTATATTGACAGTATTGTTTTCTTTCAAAAATCCACTTAATTTTCTTTACCCTATTATTAAAGTGGTAATTGACAAAAACAAACTACATTGTCACCAGAAGAGCAATACAAAATGTACAAGTGATATATTAAAATCATCTTTCCAGCTTGAATTTCAATGATGAATTGGGGCAACGATTTTGTGAGAAACATCTTCACCCTTAAATATTTTCTTAATTCCTTACCTGTGTGCTAATTAGATATCACCTTGTTTTCACATTAAACAGACTTCCACATGAGAAAGCAGCAAGGATGCAGTGGCGTTAATGTTTCCTGGTGTCAACCTGTATTATTTCAGTAGACATTGAAATGAGGATGCATCTTGCTGCCTTTCCAATGAAGCAAGTTTAATTTAGTAATAGGTGAAAAACCATCCCTACAAAGGTGTTAATCAGAGACTTGGCTTTGTGGACCCTTTTCAGAGAACAAATTTGTTAGCATAAAAATAAAGCCAGAAAATGAAGAGCTGTTTAATCACTCAATTGGATTTTTCTGCCAGCATTTTTCTTTTTCTCTGCAACCCACTGCTAAATTGTACTTCCTATCTGTTTTTTTATAAAATCACTTAATCAAATCTAACTCTGATTACATCAGAGAAGGCCAGGTACCCTACACCATAACAGGGGGTTTGAAATTTAGACTTGTCTACTTAAATATCACCAAAATCTGATCACAAGGTCAATTACGTCCCTGGGTGGGATTGAACCACCAACCTTTTGGTTAATAGCCGAACACACTAACCGATTGCGCCACAGAGACACTTTGCAAAAAGTACATACTGACAAAGGCTAATAAGCATTCATCAAGAACGTTTCCTAGAAGAACTTTAAAAAGTCAATAATCTGGAGAGTTTTTGTAAGATGTTTCTTAAATCAACCAACGAAGAAACACATTGGTACTTTCCCATGATGAGTGAGTGCTTCAGGATCTCTTGCACTTACATGTGCAGCAGAGTACTGCAATGGAAGCATGCTGGGCCCATAACCCAGAGGTAGGCAGATTGAAACTATCCTCTGCTATATGCATTTTTTTTGTTAATTAAAGTAATCCAAAACTGGGATTGATATTTTGGCTCTTTTATTTTTACTTAAAGTACAATAACTTTTACCATTTTAATTTGTTTTAATAGTATATTGACAGTATTGTTTTCTTTCAAAAATCCACTTAATTTTCTTTACCCTATTATTAAAATGGTAATTGACAAAAACAAACTACATTGTCACCAGAAGAGCAATACAAAATGTACAAGTGATATATTAAAATCATCTTTCCAGCTTGAATTTCAATGATGCACTGGGGCAACGATTTTGTGAGAAACATCTTCACCCTTAAAAAAAGATTTTCTTAATTCCTTACCTGTGTGCTAATTAGATATCACCTTGTTTTCACATTAAACAGACTTCCACATGAGAAAGCAGCAAGGATGCAGTGGCGTTAATGTTTCCTGGTGTCAACCTGTATTATTTCAGTAGACATTGAAATGAGGATGCATATTGCTGCCTTTCCAATGAAGCAAGTTTAATTTAGTAATAGGTGAAAAACCATCCCTACAAAGGTGTTAATCAGAGACTTGGCTTTGTGGACACTTTTCAGAGAACAAATTTGTTAGCATAAACATAAAGCCAGAAAATGAAGAGCTGTTTAATCACTCAATAGGATTTTTCTGCCAGCATTTTTCTTTTTCTCTGCAACCCACTGCTAAAATGTACTTCCTATCTGTTTTTTTTAATAAAATCACTTAATCAAATCTAACTCTGATTACATCAGAGAAGTACAGGTACCCTACACCATAAGAGGGGGTTTGAAATTTTGACTTGACTACTTAAAGATCACCAAAATCTGATCACAAGGTCAATTACGTCCCTGGGTGGGATTGGACCACCAACCTTCTGCTTAGTAGCCAAACACACTAACTGATTGCGCCACAGAGACACTTTGCAAAAGTTCATACTGACAAAGGCTAATAAGCATTCATCTAGAACGTTTCCTAGAAAAAACTTTAAAAAGTCAATAATCTGGAGAGTTTTTGTAAGATGTTTCTTAAATCAACCAACGAAGAAACACATTGGTACTTTCCCATGATGAGTGAGTGCTTCAGGATCTCTTGCACTTACATGTGCAGCAGAGTACTGCAATGGAAGCATGCTGGGCCCATAACCCAGAGGTAGGCAGATTGAAACTATCCTCTGCTATATGCATTTTTTTTAATTAAAGTAATCCAAAACTGGGATTGATATTTTAGCTCTTTTAATTTTACTTAAAGTACAATAACTTTTACCATTTTAATTTGTTTTAATAGTATATTGACAGTATTGTTTTCTTTCAAAAATCCACTTAATAGTATCTCACCTGGCAGGTAAGTAGGAGTTGGGCTAGAGCTGGGGAGGGTCGCTGCTCGGGCACCCCCCTGTCAAGTGAAGGAGATCCAACTGAGGCAGCACAAGGGAACTCTCGAAAGAAGAACAAGGCTAGAGGAAGATCTGAGACAAAGAAATCTGACTTTTACCAGAGCTGACCAGAAGAAAGCACAAACACAGTCCCCCACTACCACAAATAATGCAGTCGAGTTTCCCACATTTGGGGAAATCACAGGGGTCAGCATACACAGAATGCAATGAATGAACCTCACAGAACAATCTTCATGACCTTGGTATCTCCTATGCAAAATAAGTATGATTTGGGATAGGGCTGGGGAGGGCCACTGCTCAGGCACATCTCTGTCAAGTAAAGGAGAATCAACTGAGGCAGCACAAGGGAACTCTCATCTGGGGATAACAACTGCAGGGAGAACACATATTTTCAGATGAACATGGGAGGGCAGAAGGCTGCCTAATACTGAAGCACCCCCAAACAACAAACCAAATGCAACAACTAGTGCAAGCATTCCTGGGGGAAGGCATGCAGCAGATGGATTTGCATATGGTGATGTCATCCAAGCAGTGGGTCAAAGTTGGCTTCAACCCTCGTCTGCATATGAAAAGAGAAAAGGGGCGTGCAGGGCATGGCGGCCTTTTGCGGCGCTTGGATGACCCCTAGTTCGCATTAAACACCTCCACCCTCCTTCGGTGTGGGGCTCATGTTGGCTATGCCCCAGCCCCTGAAGCATTCAAGCTGATTTCTTGCAGCAGTTGGGCACTGTAACAGCTTCAGAGCTGCTCTGTAAGGCAAGTAAAAGGGTGTGGGCCCTGCAGCACTACCTGTAGTTCGCATTGTGCGTTGGAAGGCACAAAGTAAGCAGACGGGAGAAGTCAGGATAGTGCGCAAGGGCATAGAAGGGAGCGGCTCAAGAAAAGAGAAGTGGAAACAGACAGCAAACTAGGCTGGAGAGAGACCTGAGACAAAGAGATCTGAATTATACGAGAGCCGACCAGGGGAAACACAAATTATGCAGTCAAATGTCCCACATTTGGGGAAATCGCAGGAGCAGCACACCCAGAGTGCAATGGGTGAGCCTTGCCCTGGGAGAAGCACCTTCCTGATCATAGTATCTCACCTGGCAGGTAATTAGGAGTTGGGCTAGAGCTGGGGAGGGTCGCTGCTCGGGCACCCCCCTGTCAAGTGAAGGAGATCCAACTAAGGCAGCACAAGGGAACTATCGAAAGAAGAACAAGGCTAGAGGTAAATCTAAGACAAAGAAATCTGACTTTTACCAGAGCTGACCAGAGGAAAGCACAAACACAGTCCCCCACTATCACAAATAATGTAGTCGAGTTTCCCACATTTGGGGGAATCACAGTGGTCAGCATACCCAGAATGCAATGAATGAACCTCACCCTGGGAGAACAATCTTCATGACCATGGTATCTCCTATGCAAAATAAGTATGATTTGGGATAGGGCTGGGGAGGGCCGCTGCTCAGGCACATCTCTGTCAAGTAAAGGAGATTCAACTGAGGCAGCACAAGGGAACTCTCATCTGGGGACAACAACTGCAGGGAGAACACACATTTTCAGATGAACATGGTAGGGCAGAAGGCTGCCTAATACTGAGCACCCCCAAACAACAAACCAAATGCAACAACTAGTGCAAGCATTCCTGGGGGAAGGCCTGCAGCAGATGGATTTGCATATGGTGATGTCATCCAAGCAGTGGGTCAAAGTTGGCTTCAACCCTCATCTGCATATAAAAAGAGAAAAGGGGCGTGCAGGGCATGGCGGCCTTTTGCGGCGCTTGGATGACCTTTAGTTCGCATTAAACACCTCCACCCTCCTTCGGTGTGGGGCTCATGTTGGCTATGCCCCAGCCCCTGAAGCATTCAAGCTGATTTCTTGCAGCAGTTGGGCACTGTAACAGCTTCAGAGCTGCTCTGTAAGGCAAGTAAAAGGGTGTGGGCCCTGCAGCACTACCGGTAGTTCGCATTGTGCGTTGGAAGGCACAAAGTAAGCAGACGGGAGAAGTCAGGATAGTGCGCAAGGGCATAGAAGGGAGCGGCTCAAGAAAAGAGAAGTGGAAACAGACAGCAAACTAGGCTGGAGAGAGACCTGAGACAAAGAGATCTGAATTATACGAGAGCCGACCAGGGGAAACACAAATTATGCAGTCAAGTGTCCCACATTTGGGGAAATCGCAGGAGCAGCACACCCAGAGTGCAATGGGTGAGCCTTGCCCTGGGAGAAGCACCTTCTTGATCATAGTATCTCACCTGGCAGGTAATTAGGAGTTGGGCTAGAGCTGGGGAGGGTCGCTGCTCGGGCACCCCCCTGTCAAGTGAAGGAGATCCAACTGAGGCAGCACAAGGGAACTATCGAAAGAAGAACAAGGCTAGAGGTAGATCTAAGACAAAGAAATCTGACTTTTACCAGAGCTGACCAGAGGAAAGCACAAACACAGTCCCCCACTATCACAAATAATGCAGTCGAGTTTCCCACATTTGGGGAAATCACAGTGGTCAGCATACCCAGAATGCAATGAATGAACCTCACCCTGGGAGAACAATCTTCATGACCATGGTATCTCCTATGCAAAATAAGTATGATTTGGGATAGGGCTGGGGAGGGCCGCTGCTCAGGCACATCTCTGTCAAGTAAAGGAGATTCAACTGAGGCAGCACAAGGGAACTCTCATCTGGGGACAACAACTGCAGGGAGAACACACATTTTCAGATGAACATGGTAGGGCAGAAGGCTGCCTAATACTGAAGCACCCCCAAGCAACAAACCAAATGCAACAACTAGTGCAAACATTCCTGGGGGAAGGCCTGCAGCAGATGGATTTGCATATGGTGATGTCATCCAAGCAGTGAGTCAAAGTTGGCTTCAACCCTCGTCTGCATATGAAAAGAGAAAAGGGGCGTGCAGGGCATGGCGGCCTTTTGCGGCGCTTGGATGACCCCTAGTTCGCATTAAACACCTCCACCCTCCTTCGGTGTGGGGCTCATGTTGGCTTTGCCCCAGCCCCTGAAGCATTCAAGCTGATTTCTTGCAGCAGCTGGGCACTGTAACAGCTCCAGAGCTGCTCTGTAAGGCAAGTAAAAGGATGTGGGCCCTGCAGCACTACCTGTAGTCCGCATTGTGCGTTGGAAGGCACAAATTAAGCAGACGGGAGAAGTCAGGATAGTGCGCAAGGGCATAGAAGGGAGCGGCTCAAGAAAAGAGAAGTGGAAACAGACAGCAAACTAGGCTGGAGAGAGACCTGAGACAAAGAGATCTGAATTATACGAGAGCCGACCAGGGGAAACACAAATTATGCAGTCAAGTGTCCAACATTTGGGGAAACCGCAGGAGCAGCACACCCAGAGTGCAATGGGTGAGCCTTGCCCTGGGAGAAGCACCTTCATGATCATAGTATCTCACCTGGCAGGTAAGTAGGAGTTGCGCTAGAGCTGGGGAGGGTCGCTACTCGGGCACCCCCCTGTCAAGTGAAGGAGATCCAACTGAGGCAGCACAAGGGAACTCTCGAAAGAAGAACAAGGCTAGAGGAAGATCTGAGACAAAGAAATCTGACTTTTACCAGAGCTGACCAGAGGAAAGCACAAACACAGTCCTCCACTACCACAAATAATGCAGTCGAGTTTCCCACATTTGGGGCAATCATAGGGGTCAGCATACCCAGAATGCAATGAATGAACCTCACCCTAGGAGATCAATCTTCATGACCATGGTATCTCCTATGCAAAATAAGTATGATTTGGGATAGGGCTGGGGAGGGCCGCTGCTCAGGCACATCTCTGTCAAGTAAAGGAGATTCAACTGAGGCAGCACAAAAGAACTCTCATCTGGGGACAACAACTGCAGGGAGAACACACATTTTCAGATGAACATGGTAGGGCAGAAGGCTGCCTAATACTGAAGCACCCCCAAACAACAAACCAAATGCAACAACTAGTGCAAGCATTTCTGGGGGAAGGCCTGCAGCAGATGGATTTGCATATGGTGATGTCATCCAAGCAGTGGGTCAAAGTTGCCTTCAACCCTCGTCTGCATATGAAAAGAGAAAAGGGGCGTACAGGGCATGGCAGCCTTTTGCGGCGCTTGGATGACCCCTAGTTCACATTAAACACCTCCACCCTCCTTCGGTGTGGGGCTCATGTTGGCTATGCCCCAGCCCCTGAAGCATTCAAGCTGATTTCTTGCAGCAGCTGGGCACTGTAACAGCTCCAGAGCTGCTCTGTAAGGCAAATAAAAGGGTGTGGGACCTGCAGCACTACCTGTAGTTCGCATTGTGCGTTGGAAGGCACAAAGTAAGCAGACGGGAGAAGTCAGGATAGTGCGCAAGGGCATAGAAGGGAGTGGCTCAAAAAAAGAGAAGTGGAAACAGACAGCAAACTAGGCTATAGAGAGACCTGAGACAAAGAGATCTGAATTATACGAGAGCCGACCAGAGGAAACACAAATTATGCAGTCAAGTGTCCCACATTTGGGGAAATCACAGGAGCAGCACACCCAGAGTGCAATGGGTGAGCCTTGCCCTGGGAGAAGCACCTTCCTGATCATAGTATCTCACCTGGCAGGTAAGTAGGAGTGGGGCTAGAGCTGGGGAGGGTCGCTGCTCGGGCACCCCCCTGTTAAGTGAAGGAGATCCAACTGAGGCAGCACAAGGGAACTCTCGAAAGAAGAACAAAGCTAGAGGAAGATCTGAGACAAAGAAATCTGACTTTTACCAGAGCTGACCAGAGGAAAGCACAAACACAGTCCCCCACTACCACAAATAATGCAGTCGAGTTTCCCACATTTGGGGAAATCACAGGGGTCAGCATACCCAGAATGCAATGAATGAACCTCACCCTGGGAGAACAATCTTCATGACCATGGTATCTCCTATGCAAAATAAGTATGATTTGGGATAGGGCTGGGGAGGGCCGCTGCTCAGGCACATCTCTGTCAAGTAAAGGAGATTCAACTGAGGCAGCACAAGGGAACTCTCATCTGGGGACAACAACTCCAGGGAGAACACATATTTTCAGATGAACATGGGAGGGCAGAAGGTTGCCTAATACTGAAGCACCCCCAAACAACAAACCAAATGCAACAACTTGTGCAAGCATTCCTGGGGGAAGGCCTGCAGCAGATGGATTTGCATATGGTGATGTCATCCAAGCAGTGGGTCAAAGATGGCTTCAACCCTAGTCTGCATATGAAAAGAGAAAAGGGGCGTGCAGGGCATGGCAGCCTTTTGCGGCGCTTGGATGACCCCTAGTTCGCATTAAACACCTCCACCCTCCTTCGGTGTGGGGCTCATGTTGGCTATGCCCCAGCCCCTGAAGCATTCAAGCTGATTTCTTGCAGCAGCTGGGCACTGTAACAGCTCCAGAGCTGATCTGTAAGGCAAGTAAAAGGGTGTGGGCCCTGCAGCACTACCTGTAGTTCGCATTGTGCGTTGGAAGGCACAAATTAAGCAGACGGGAGAAGTCAGGATAGTGCGCAAGGGCATAGAAGGGAGCGGCTCAAGAAAAGAGAAGTGGAAACAGACAGCAAACTAGGCTGGAGAGAGACCTGAGACAAAGAGATCTGAATTATACGAGAGCCGACCAGGGGAAACACAAATTATGCAGTCAAGTTTCCCACATTTGGGGAAATCGCAGGAGCAGCACACCCAGAGTGCAATGGGTGAGCCTTGCCCTGGGAGAAGCACCTTCATGATCATAGTATCTCACCTGGCAGGTAAGTAAGATTTGGTATAGAGCTGGGGAGGGTCGCTGCTCGGGCACCCCCCTGTCAAGTGAAGGAGATCCAACTGAGGCAGCACAAGGAAACTCTCGAAAGAAGAACAAGGCTAGAGGAAGATCTGAGACAAATAAATCTGACTTTTACCAGAGCTGACCAGAGGAAAGAACAAACACAGTCCCCCACTACCACAAATAATGCAGTCGAGATTCCCACATTTGGGGAAATCATAGGGGTCAGCATACCCAGAATGCAATGAATGAACCTCACCCTGGGAGAACAATCGTCATGACCATGGTATCTCCTATGCAAAATAAGTATGATTTGGGATAGGGCTGGGGAGGGCCGCTGCTCAGGCACATCTCTGTCAAGTAAAGGAGATTCAACTGAGGCAGCACAAGGGAACTCTCATCTGGGGACAACAACTGCAGGGAGAACACATATTTTCAGATAAACATGGTAGGGCAGAAGGCTGCCTAATACTGAAGATCCCCAAACAACAAACCAAATGCAACAACTAGTGCAAGCATTCCTGGGGGAAGGCCTGCAGCAGATGGATTTGCATATGGTGATGTCATCCAAGCAGTGGGTCAAAGTTGGCTTCAACCCTCGTCTGCATATGAAAAGAGAAAAGGGGCGTGCAGGGCATGGCGGCCTTTTGCGGCGCTTGGATGACCCCTAGTTCGCATTAAACACCTCCACCCTCCTTCGGTGTGGGGCTCATGTTGGCTATGCCCCAGCCCCTGAAGCATTCAAGCTGATTTCTTGCAGCAGCTGGGCACTGTAACAGCTCCAGAGCTGCTCTGTAAGGCAAGTAAAAGGGCGTGGGCCCTGCAGCACTACCTGTAGTTTGCATTGTGCGTTGGAAGGCACAAAGTAAGCAGACGGGAGAAGTCAGGATAGTGCGCAAGGGCATAGAAGGGAGCGGCTCAAGAAAAGAGAAGTGGAAACAGACAGCAAACTAGGCTGGAGAGAGACCTGAGACAAAGAGATCTGAATTATACGAGAGCCGACCAGGGGAAACACAAATTATGCAGTAAAGTTTCCCACATTTGGGGAAATCACAGGAGCAGCACACCCAGACTGCAATGGGTGAGCCTTGCCCTGGGAGAAGCACCTTCCTGATCATAGTATCTCACCTGGCAGGTAATTAGGAGTTGGGCTAGAGCTGGGGAGGGTCGCTGCTCGGGCACCCCCCTGTCAAGTGAAGGAGATCCAACTGAGGCAGCACAAGGGAACTCTCGAAAGAAGAACAAGGCTAGAGGAAAATCTGAGACAAAGAAATCTGACTTTTACCAGAGCTGACCAGAGGAAAGAACAAACACAGTCCCCCACTACCACAAATAATGCAGTCGAGTTTCCCACATTTGGGGAAATCATACGGGTCAGCATACCCAGAATGCAATGAATGAACCTCACCCTGGGAGAACAATCTTCATGACCATGGTATCTCCTATGCAAAATAAGTATGATTTGGGATAGGGCTGGGGAGGGCCGCTGCTCAGGCACATCTCTGTCAAGTAAAGGAGATTCAACTGAGGCAGCACAAGGGAACTCTCATCTGGGGACAACAACTGCAGGGAGAACACATATTTTCAGATGAACATGGTAGGGCAGAAGGCTGCCTAATACTGAAGCACCCCCAAACAACAAACCAAATGCAACAACTAGTGCAAGCATTCCTGGGGGAAGGCCTGCAGCAGATGGATTTGCATATGGTGATGTCATCCAAGCAGTGAGTCAAAGTTGGCTTCAACCCTCGTCTGCATATGAAAAGAGAAAAGGGGCGTGCAGGGCATGGCGGCCTTTTGCGGCGCTTGGATGACCCCTAGTTCGCATTAAACACCTCCACCCTCCTTCGGTGTGGGGCTCATGTTGCTATGCCCCAGCCCCTGAAGCATTCAAGCTGATTTCTTGCAGCAGCTTGGCACTGTAACAGCTCCAAAGCTGCTCTGTAAGGCAAGTAAAAGGGTGTGGGCCCTGCAGCACTACCTGTAGTTCGCATTGTGCGTTGGAAGGCACAAATTAAGCAGACGGGAGAAGTCAGGATAGTGCGCAAGGGCATAGAAGGGAGCGGCTCAAGAAAAGAGAAGTGGAAACAGACAGCAAACTAGGCTGGAGAGAGACCTGAGACAAAGAGATCTGAATTATACGAGAGCCGACTAGGGGAAACACAAATTATGCAGTCAAGTTTCCCACATTTGGGGAAATCACAGGAGCAGCACACCCAGAGTACAATGGGTGAGCCTTGCCCTGGGAGAAGCACCTTCATGATCATAGTATCTCACCTGGCAGGTAAGTAGGAGTTGGGCTAGAGCTGGGGAGGGTCGCTGCTCGGGCACCCCCCTGTCAAGTGAAGGAGATCCAACTGAGGCAGCACAAGGGAACTCTCGAAAGAAGAACAAGGCTAGAGGAAGATCTGAGACAAAGAAATCTGACTTTTACCAGAGCTGACCAGAGGAAAGCACAAACACAGTCCCTTATTACCACAAATAATGCAGTCCAGTTTCCCACATTTGGTGAAATCACAGGGATCAGCATACCCAGAATGCAATGAATGAACCTCACCCTGGGAGAACAATCTTCATGACCATGGTATCTCCTATGCAAAATAAGTATGATTTGGGATAGGGCTGGGGAGGGCCGCTGCTCAGGCACATCTCTGTCTAGAATTTATAAAGTCTATACATATATATAACGAAATGTCAATATATATATATATAGAACCCAGCGCTCCTATCAAAACGTATCTATTTCACCAATTTGTTGCTTATTTAATCTTTATACATCTATTAATTTTCACCATATATTATAAAATGCTGCTCCCACAGGTAGTACTGTTCTACCAATAATAAACCAAATTTTAAAGATAATCACACTTGTTATCAAGGGAGCGCAAAAAATAAAATATACATGCTCTTTATTTAAAAAAAATATATATAGACAGAAGAAAACCACATTCAATAAAATACAATGGAGTCAACATATATAGGCACCACTATCCATATCTAAATGTAATCAGTATCTATTTCATATTGCCCTTGATGACAACGGAATGTCTATTATAGTGTCCAAAAAATCCTCCTGGATACAGCTGTTGTAATTTAATCGTTACTTTCCAATTGTAATTGATACATTAAATTCCTTCTTGTGGATGAACAGCAACAGTTGTAACCAATGCCTCTTATTTACTGCAGTTAAAGTTCATATGTAACTCACGTGAGTAATGAAAGAAAACAGGGGGAGAGCGCTGTGATGGTTGGTGAAACACAGCGGTATGCTACGACCCCCGTTAACCGTGGCTGGATCTTATTGGCACTCGCGGTCGGGATATTCCTCCCTGCCGTGGGGTAAAGACCTCCTTTTGCTCGGTCTCAAATTGCTTTTTCCCCTTCACCGCTGTCTTTACATCAGACGTCCGCCGTGATGTAGCTCGTTCATGAACGGGCTTATATCTCAGCAATCAGAGTGTTCGGTAGTCACCTACCGTACGCGTTTCTCTGCTGTTATCCAAGAGCGGTTTCGTCAGAGGATACATCAGCAGCCTAGCAGGCTCTTTTTAAAATGCACCGGACCAATAGCATTACTAATTAGTTGATTGGATACATACATGTACTAATTGGATGCATACATGTAATGACTCACATATGGAACAACTTTCTAATTGCAATTGCACATATAAAGGCATTTCATAATATAAAAATAAGCAACATGGTGATTAAAAATAATAATAAAATAAGCAACAAGGTGGTTTAAAAAATAACAGAAAATATATAATCTATATACAGATTAACCTCTAATCTTTCAATCAATACCTCATATCTATAATCACATATACATAATTCAGAGACTCAGCACTAAGGATCCCCATTTACTTATATAAAACCTTTTAGGGTAACATAAATCCATGCCACTACTAAAGCTGCTCTCGTGGCGCAGGGGAAACATCACCTGCACTCTATGCAGCGAGTCCCATGTTCGAATCCAACCCGCTCAGCTTCACATCCATATTATTTATTTACTTTTAATGGGATCATTCTATCAATTCATTTTTACCTTTAATTTTTGTTAATATTATTTCTATTTTTCATTATTTTAAACCCTGGAATAATTACATTGCTGCTTAAACAACAAAAAGAATTGAATAAAAAATAAATATTAAACAGACAATTTAAGGATTCGAAGATTTAAAGATCTAAAGATTTAAAAATTTAAAACAGGGAGGGGGGGGGGGGAGAAGGGAGGGGGGCCTTTTGGGAGAAGGAGGGGAAAAAATAAAAAATAAAAATAAAAAAATATATATATAGAACCAAGAGAAAGTGTAAAAAGAGGATGGAGGAAGAAATCTAATGTTCATCATTACTAGTGGATTTTACTAAAGAACTTTAAAGGAACACACACAACAGGATTATACAGTTTCATCCTAAGAGGAAAGCTGTTCCCAAAATAGCTACTTCTAATAATTTTGTTTATTTATTAAACATACAATAAATGGATATTCAATAAATAATATATTAGGTAAATCAATAGATAAAATCTTCAGAGACTGCCAATGTTGTTCAGTTCGATGCTCTCATTCAGACCATCAGGTGTAAGGGTACCCAAAGAAAAAATCTAAAATGCCTCCCTTGTCAAGTAAAGGAGATTCAACTGAGGCAGCACAAGGGAACTCTCATCTGGGGACAACAACTGCAGGGAGAACACATATTTTCAGATGAACATGGGAGGGCAGAAGGCTGCCTAATACTGAAGCACCCCCAAACAACAAACCAAATGCAACAACTAGTACAAGCATTCCTTGGGGAAGGTCTGCAGAAGATGGATTTGCATACGGTGATGTCAGCCAAGCAGTGGGCCAAAGTTGGCTGGAACCCTCATCTGCATATGAAAAGAGAAAAGGGGTATGCAGGGCATGGCGGCCTTTTGCGGCGCTTGGATGACCCCTAGTTCGCATTAAACACCCCCACCCTACTTCGGTGTGAGGCTCATGTTGGCTATGCCCCAGCCCCTGAAGCATTCAAGCTGATTTCTTGCAGCAGCTGGGCACTGTAACAGCTCCAGAGCTGCTCTGTAAGGCAACTAAAAGGGTGTGGGCCCTGCAGCACTACCTGTAGTTTGCATTGTGCGTTGGAAGGCACAATGTACGCAGACGGGAGAAGTCAGGATAGTGCGCAAGGGCATAGAAGGGAGCGACTCAAGAAAAGAGAAGTGGAAACAGACAGCAAACTAGGCTGGAGAGAGACCTGAGACAAAGAGATCTGAATTATACGAGAGCCGACCAGGGGAAACACAAATTATGCAGTCAAGTTTCCCACATTTGGGGAAATCGCAGGAGCAGCACACACAGAGTGCAATGGGTGAGCCTTGCCCTGGGAGAAGCACCTTCATGATCATAGTATCTCACCTGGCAGGTAAGCAGGAGTTGTGCAAGAGCTGAGGAGGGTCGCTGCTCGGGCACCCCCCTGTCAAGTGAAGGAGATCCAACTGAGGCAGCACAAGAGAACTCTCGAAAGAAGAACAAGGCTAGAGGAAGATCTGAGATAAAGAAATCTGGCTTTTACCAGAGCTGACCAGAGGAAAGCACAAACACAGTCCCCCACTACCACAAATAATGCAGTCGAGTTTCCCACATTTGGGGAAATCACAGGGGTCAGCATACCCAGAATGCAATGAATGAACCTCACCCTGGGAGAACAATCTTCATGACCATGGTATCTCCTATGCAAAATAAGTATGATTTGGGATAGGGCTGGGGAGGGCCGCTGCTCAGGCACATCTCTGTCAAGTAAAGGAGATTCAACTGAGGCAGCACAAGGGAACTCTCATCTGGGGACAACAACTGCAGGGAGAACACATATTTTCAGATGAACATGGGAGGGCAGAAGGCTGCCTAATACTGAAGCACCCCCAAACAACAAACCAAATGCAACAACTAGTACAAGCATTCCTGGGGGAAGGCCTGCAGCAGATGGATTTGCATATGGTGATGTCATCCAAGCAGTGGGTCAAAGTTGGCTTCAACCCTCGTCTGCATATGAAAAGAGAAAAGGGGCGTGCAGGGCATGGCGGCCTTTTGCGGCGCTTGGATGACCCCTAGTTCGCATTATACACCTCCACCCTACTTCGGTGTGGGGCTCATGTTGGCTATGCCCCAGCCCCTGAAGTATTCAAGCTGATTACTTGCAGCAGCTGGGCACTGTAATAGCTCCAGAGCTGCTCTGTAAGGCAAGTAAAAAGGGTGTGGGCCCTGCAGCACTACCTGTAGTTCGCATTGTGCGTTGGAAGGCACAAAGTAAGCAGACGGGAGAAGTCAAGATAGTGCGCAAGGGCATAGAAGGGAGCGGCTCAAGAAAAGAGATGTGGAAACAGACATCAAACTAGGCTGGAGAGAGACCTGAGACAAAGAGATCTGAATTATACGAGAGCCGACCAGGGGAAACACAAATTATGCAGTCAAGTTTCCCACATTTTGGGAAATCGCAGGAGCAGCACACCCAGAGTGCAATGGGTGAGCCTTGCCCTGGGAGAAGCACCTTCATGATCATAGTATCTCACCTGGCAGGTAAGTAGGAGTTGGGCTAGAGCTGGGGAGGGTCGCTGCTCGGGCACCCCCCTGTCAAGTGAAGGAGATCCAACTGAGGCAGCACAAGGGAACTCTCGAAAGAGGAACAAGGCTAGAGGAAGATCTGAGACAAAGAAATCTGACTTTTACCAGAGCTGACCAGAGGAAAGCACAAACACAGTCCCCCACTACCACAAATAATGCAGTCGAGTTTCCCACATTTGGGGAAATCACAGGAGTCAGCATACCCAGAATGCAATGAATGAACCTCACTCTGGGAGAACAATCTTCATGACCATGGTATCTCCTATGCAAAATAAGTATGATTTGGGATAGGGCTGGGGAGGGCCGCTGCTCAGGTACATCTCTGTCAAGTAAAGGAGATTCAACAGAGGCAGCACAAGGGAACTCTCATCTGGGGACAACAACTGCAGGGAGAACACATATTTTCAGATGAACATGGGAGGGCAGAAGGCTGCCTAATACTAAAGCACCCCCAAACTACAAACCAAATGCAACAACTAGTGCAAGCATTCCTGGGGGAAGGCCTGCAGCAGATGGATTTGCATATGGTGATGTCATCCAAGCAGTGGGTCATAGTTGGCTTCAACCCTCATCTGCATATGAAAAGAGAAAAGGGGCGTGCAGGGCATGGCGGCCTTTTGCGGCGCTTGGATGACCCCTAGTTCGCATTAAACACCTCCACCCTCCTTCGGTGTGGGGCTCATGTTGGCTATGCCCCAGCCCCTGAAGCATTCAAGCTGATTTCTTGCAGTAGCTGGGCACTGTAACAGCTCCAGAGCTGCTCTGTAAGGCAAGTAAAAGGGTGTGGGACCTGCAGCACTACCTGTAGTTCGCATTGTGCGTTGGAAGGCACAAAGTAAGCAGACGGGAGAAGTCAGGATAGTGCGCAAGGGCATAGAAGGGAGCGGCTCAAGAAAAGAATAGTGGAAACAGACAGCAAACTAGGCTGGAGAGAGACCTGAGACAAAGAGATCTGAATTATACGAGAGCCGACCAGAGGAAACACAAATTATGCAGTCAAGTGTCCCACATTTGGGGAAATCGCAGGAGCAGCACACCCAGAGTGCAATGGATGAGCCTTGCCCTGGGAGAAGCACCTTCATGATCATAGTATCTCACCTGGCAGGTAAGTAGGAGTTGGGCTAGAGCTGGGGAGGGTCGCTGCTCGGGCACCCCCCTGTCAAGTGAAGGAGATCCAACTGAGGCAGCACAAGGGAACTCTCGAAAGAAGAACAAGGCTAGAGGAAGATCTGAGACAAAGAAATCTGACTTTTACCAGAGCTGACCAGAGGAAAGCACAAACACAGTCACCCACTACCACAAATAATGCAGTTGAGTTTCCCACATTTGGGGAAATCACAGGGGTCAGCATACCCAGAATGCAATGAATGAACCTCACCCTGGGAGAACAATCTTCATGACCATGGTATCTCCTATGCAAAATAAGTATGATTTGGGATAGGGCTGGGGAGGGCCGCTGCTCAGGCATATCTCTGTCAAGACAAGGAGATTCAACTGAGGCAGCACAAGGGAACTCTCATCTGGGGACAACAACTGCAGGGAGAACACATATTTTCAGATGAACATGGGAGGGCAGAAGGCTGCCTAATACTGTAGCACCCCCAAACAACAAACCAAATGCAACAACTAGTGCAAGCATTCCTGGGTGAAGGCCTGCAGCAGATGGATTTGCATATGGTGATGTCATCCAAGCAGTGTGTCAAAGTTGGCTTCAACCCTCGTCTGCATATGAAAAGAGAAAAGGGGCGTGCAGGGCATGGCGGCCTTTTGCGGCACTTGGATGACCCCTAGTTCGTATTAAACACCTCCACCCTCCTTCGGTGTGGGGCTCATGTTGGCTATGCCCCAGCCCCTGAAGCATTCAAGCTGATTTCTTGCAGCAGCTGGGCACTGTAACAGCTCCAGAGCTGCTCTGTAAAGCATGTAAAAGGGTGTGGGTCCTGCAGCAAAACCTGTAGTATGCATTGTGCGTTGGAAGGCACAAAGTAAGCAGACGGGAGAGGTCAGGATAGTGCGCAAGGGCATAGAAGGGAGCGGCTCAAGAAAAGAGAAGTGGAAACAGACAGCAAACAAAGCTGGAGAGAGACCTGAGACAAAGAGATCTGAATTATACGAGAGCCGACCAGGGGAAACACAAATTATGCAGTCAAGTTTCCCACATTTGGGGAAATCGCAGGAGCAGCACACCCAGAGTGCAATGGGTGAGCCTTGCCCTGGGAGAAGCACCTTCCTGATCATAGTATCTCACCTGGCAGGTAAGTAGGAGTTGGGCTAGAGCTGGGGAGGGTCGCTGCTCGGGCACCCCCCTGTCAAGTGAAGGAGATCCAACTGAGGCAGCACAAAGGAACTATCGAAAGAAGAACAAGGCTAGAGGAAGATCTGAGACAAAGAAATCTGACTTTTACCAGAGCTGACCAGAGGAAAGCACAAACACAGTCCCCCACTACCACAAATAATGCAGTCGAGTTTCCCACATTTGGGGAAATCACAGGGGTCAGCATACCCAGAATGCAATGAATGAACCTCACCCTGGGAGAACAATCTTCATGACCATGGTATCTCCTATGCAAAATAAGTATGATTTGGGATAGGGCTGGGGAGGGCCGCTGCTCAGGCACATCTCTGTCAAGTAAAGGAGATTCAACTGAGGCAGCACAAGGGAACTCTCATCTGGGGACAACAACTGCAGGGAGAACACATATTTTCAGATGAACATGGGAGGGCAGAAGGCTGCCTAATACTGAAGCACCCCCAAACAACAAACCAAATGCAACAACTAGTGCAAGCATTCCTGGGGGAAGGCCTGCAGAAGACGGATTTGTATACAGTGATGTCATCCAAGCAGTGGGCCAAAGTTGGCTGGAACCCTCATCTGTATATGAAAAGAGAAAAGGGGTATGCAGGGCATGTCGGCCTTTTGCGGCGCTTGGATGACCCTTAGTACGCATTAAACACCCCCACCCTCCTTCGGTGTGGGGCTCATGTTGGCAATGCCCCAGCCCCTGAAGCATTCAAGCTAATTTCTTGCAGCAGCTTGGCACTGTAACAGCTCCTGAGCTGCTCTGTAAGGCAAGTAAAAGTGTATGGGCCCTGCAGCACTACCTGTAGTTCGCATTGTGCGTTGGAAGGCACAAAGTAAGCAGACAGGAGGAGAAGTCAGGATAGTGCACAAGGGTATAGAAGGGAGTGGCTCAAAAAAAGAGAAGTGGAAACAGACAGCAAACTAGGCTGGAGAGAGACCTGAGACAAAGAGATCTGAATTATATGAAAACCGACCAGTGGAAACACAAATTATGCAGTCAAGTGTCCCACATTTGGGGAACTCGCAGTAGCAGCACACCCAGAGTGCAATGGGTGAGCCTTGCCCTGGGAGAAGCACCTTCCTGATCATAGTATCTCACCTGGCAGGTAAGTAGGAGTTGGGCTAGAGTTGGGAAGGGTCGCTGCTCGGGCACCTCCCTGTCAAGTGAAGGAGATCCAACTGAGGCAGCACAAGGGAACTATCGAAAGAAGAACAAGGCTAGAGGAAGATCTGAGACAAAGAAATCTGACTTTTACCAGAGCTGACCAGAGGAAAGCACAAACACAGTCCCCCACTACCACAAATAATGCAGTCAAGTTTCCCACATTTGGGGAAATCACAGGGGTCAGCATACCCAGAATGCAATGAATGAACCTCACCCTGGGAGAACAATCTTCATGACCATGGTATCTCCTATGCAAAATAAGTATGATTTGGGATAGGGCTGGGGAGGGCCGCTGCTCAGGCACATCTCTGTCAAGTAAAGGAGATTCAACTGAGGCAGCACAAGGGAACTCTCATCTGGGGACAACAACTGCAGGGAGAACACACATTTTCAGATGAACATGGTAGGGCAGAAGGCTGCCTAATACTGAAGCACCCCCAAACAACAAACCAAATGCAACAACTAGTGCAAGCATTCCTGGGGGAAGGCCTGCAGCAGATGGATTTGCATATGGTGATGTCATCCAAGCAGTGGGTCAAAGTTGGCTTCAACCCTCGTCTGCATATGAAAAGAAAAAAGGGATGTGCAGGGCATGGCGGCCTTTTGTGGCGCTTGGATGACCCCTAATTCGCATTAAACATCTCCACCCTCCTTCGGTGTGGGGCTCATGTTGGCTATGCCCCAGCCCCTGAAGCATTCAAGCTGATTTCTTGCAGCAGCTGGGCACTGTAACAGCTCCAGAGCTGCTCTGTAAAGCATGTAAAAGGGTGTGGGTCCTGCAGCACTACCTGTAGTATGCATTGTGCGTTGGAAGGCACAAAGTAAGCAGACGGGAGAGGTCAGGATAGTGCGCAAGGGCATAGAAGGGTGCGGCTCAAGAAAAGAGAAGTGGAAACAGACAGCAAACTAGGCTGGAGAGAGACCTGAGACAAATAGATCTGAATTATACGAGAGCCGACCAGGGGAAACACAAATTATTCAGTCAAGTTTCCCACATTTGGGGAAATCGCAGGAGCAGCACACCCAGAGTGCAATGGATGAGCCTTGCCCTGGGAGAAGCACCTTCATGTTCATAGTATCTCACCTGGCAGGTAAGTAGGAGTTGGGCTAGAGCTGGGGAGGGTCGCTGCTCGGGCACCCCCCTGTCAAGTGAAGGAGATCCAACTGAGGCAGCACAAGGGAACTCTCGAAAGAAGAACAAGGCTAGAGGAAGATCTGAGACAAAGAAATCTGACTTTTACCAGAGCTGACCAGAGGAAAGCACAAACACAGTCACCCACTACCACAAATAATGCAGTTGAGTTTCCCACATTTGGGGAAATCACAGGGGTCAGCATACCCAGAATGCAATGAATGAACCTCACCCTGGGAGAACAATCTTCATGACCATGGTATCTCCTATGCAAAATAAGTATGATTTGGGATAGGGCTGGGGAGGGCCGCTGCTCAGGCATATCTCTGTCAAGTAAAGGAGATTCAACTGAGGCAGCACAAGGGAACTCTCATCTGGGGACAACTGCAGGGAGAACACATATTTTCAGATGAACATGGGAGGGCAGAAGGCTGCCTAATACTGAAGCACCCCCAAACAACAAACCAAATGCAACAACTAGTGCAAGCATTCCTGGGTGAAGGCCTGCAGCAGATGGATTTGCATATGGTGATGTCATCCAAGCAGTGTGTCAAAGTTGGCTTCAACACTCGTCTGCATATGAAAAGAGAAAAGGGGCGTGCAGGGCATGGCGGCCTTTTGCGGCACTTGGATGACCCCTAGTTCGTATTAAACACCTCCACCCTCCTTCGGTGTGGGGCTCATGTTGGCTATGCCCCAGCCCCTGAAGCATTCAAGCTGATTTCTTTCAGCAGCTGGGCACTGTAACAGCTCCAGAGCTGCTCTGTAAAGCATGTAAAAGGGTGTGGGTCCTGCAGCAAAACCTGTAGTATGCATTGTGCGTTGGAAGGCACAAAGTAAGCAGACGGGAGAGGTCAGGATAGTGCGCAAGGGCATAGAAGGGAGCGGCTCAAGAAAAGAGAAGTGGAAACAGACAGCAAACTAAGCTGGAGAGAGACCTGAGACAAAGAGATCTGAATTATACGAGAGCCGACCAGCGGAAACACAAATTATGCAGTCAAGTTTCCCACATTTGGGGAAATCGCAGGAGCAGCACACCCAGAGTGCAATGGGTGAGCCTTGCCCTGGGAGAAGCACCTTCCTGATCATAGTATCTCACCTGGCAGGTAAGTAGGAGTTGGGCTAGAGCTGGGGAGGGTCGCTGCTCGGGCACCCCCCTGTCAAGTGAAGGAGATCCAACTGAGGCAGCACAAAGGAACTATCGAAAGAAGAACAAGGCTAGAGGAAGATCTGAGACAAAGAAATCTGACTTTTACCAGAGCTGACCAGAGGAAAGCACAAACACAGTCCCCCACTACCACAAATAATGCAGTCGAGTTTCCCACATTTGGGGAAATCACAGGGGTCAGCATACCCAGAATGCAATGAATGAACCTCACCCTGGGAGAACAATCTTCATGACCATGGTATCTCCTATGCAAAATAAGGATGATTTGGGATAGGGCTGGGGAGGGCCGCTGCTCAGGCACATCTCTGTCAAGTAAAGGAGATTCAACTGAGGCAGCACAAGGGAACTCTCATCTGGGGACAACAACTGCAGGGAGAACACATATTTTCAGATGAACATGGGAGGGCAGAAGGCTGCCTAATACTGAAGCACCCCCAAACAACAAACCAAATGCAACATCTAGTGCAAGCATTCCTCGGGGAAGGCCTGCAGAAGACGGATTTGTATACAGTGATGTCATCAAAGCAGTGGGCCAAAGTTGGCTGGAACCCTCATCTGCATATGAAAATAGAAAAGGGGTATGCAGGGCATGGCGGCCTTTTGCGGCGCTTGGATGGCCCTTAGTTCGCATTAAACACCACCACCCTCCTTCGGTGTGGGGCTCATGTTGGCAATGCCCCAGCCCCTGAAGCATTCAAGCTAATTTCTTGCAGCAGCTTGGCACTGTAACAGCTCCAGAGCTGCTCTGTAAGGCAAGTAAAAGTGTATGGGCCCTGCAGCACTACCTGTAGTTCGCATTGTGCGTTGGAAGGCACAAAGTAAGCAGACAGGAGGAGAAGTCAGGATAGTGCACAAGGGTATAGAAGGGAGGGGCTCAAAAAAAGAGAAGTGGAAACAGACAGCAAACTAGGCTGGAGAGAGACCTGAGACAAAGAGATCTGAATTATATGAAAGCCGACCAGTGGAAACACAAATTATGCAGTCAAGTGTCCCACATTTGGGGAAATCGCAGGAGCAGCACACCCAGAGTGCAATGGGTGAGCCTTGCCCTGGGAGAAGCACCTTCCTGATCATAGTATCTCACCTGGCAGGTAAGTAGGAGTTGGGCTAGAGTTGGGGAGGGTCGCTGCTCGGGCACCCCCCTGTCAAGTGAAGGAGATCCAACTGAGGCAGCACAAGGGAACTCTCGAAAGAAGAACAAGGCTAGAGGAAGATCTGAGACAAAGAAATCTGACTTTTACCAGAGCTGACCAGAGGAAAGCACAAACACAGTCCCCCACTACCAGAAATAATGCAGTCGAGTTTCCCACATTTGGGGAAATCACAGGGGTCAGCATACCCAGAATGCAATGAATGAACCTCACCCTGGGAGAACAATCTTCATGACCATGGTATCTCCTATGCAAAATAAGTATAATTTGGGATAGGGCTGGGGAGGGCCGCTGCTCAGGCACATCTCTGTCAAGTAAAGGAGATTCAACTGAGGCAGCACAAGGGAACTCTCATCTGGGGACAACAACTGCAGGGAGAACACATATTTTCAGATGAACATGGGAGGGCAGAAGGCTGCCTAATACTGAAGCACCCCCAAACAACAAACCAAATGCAACAACTAGTGCAAGCATTCCTGGGGGAAGGCCTGCAGCAGATGGATTTGCATATGGTGATGTCATCCAAGCAGTGGGTCAAAGTTGGCTTCAACCCTCGTCTGCATATGACAAGAAAAAAGGGATGTGCAGGGCATGGCGGCCTTTTGTGGCGCTTGGATGACCCCTAATTCGCATTAAACATCTCCACCCTCCTTCGGTGTGGGGCTCATGTTGGCTATGCCCCAGCCCCTGAAGCATTCAAGCTGATTTCTTGCAGCAGCTGGGCACTGTAACAGCTCCAGAGCTGCTCTGTAAAGCATGTAAAAGGGTGTGGGTCCTGCAGCACTACCTGTAGTATGCATTGTGCGTTGGAAGGCACAAAGTAAGCAGACGGGAGAGGTCAGGATAGTGCGCAAGGGCATAGAAGGGTGCGGCTCAAGAAAAGAGAAGTGGAAACAGACAGCAAACTAGGCTGGAGAGAGACCTGAGACAAAGAGATCTGAATTATACGAGAGCCGACCAGGGGAAACACAAATTATTCAGTCAAGTTTCCCACATTTGGGGAAATCGCAGGAGCAGCACACCCAGAGTGCAATGGGTGAGCCTTGCCCTGGGAGAAGCACCTTCATGATCATAGTATCTCACCTGGCAGGTAAGTAGGAGTTGGGCTAGAGCTGGGGAGGGTCGCTGCTCAAGCACCCCCCTGTCAAGTGAAGGAGATCCAACTGAGGCAGCACAAGGGAACTCTCATCTGGGGACAACAACTGCAGGGAGAACACATATTTTCAGATGAACATGGGAGGGCAGAAGGCTGCCTAATACTGATGCACCCCCAAACAACAAACCAAATGCAACAACTAGTGCAAGCATTCCTGGGGGAAGGCCTGCAGAAGACGGATTTGTATACAGTGATGTCATCCAAGCAGTGGGCCAAAGTTGGCTGGAACCCTCATCTGCATATGAAAAGAGAAAAGGGGTATGCAGGGCATGGCGGCCTTTTGCGGCGCTTGGATGACCCTTAGTTCGCATTAAACACCCCCACCCTCCTTCGGTGTGGGGCTCATGTTGGCAATGACCCAGCCCCTTAAGCATTCAAGCTAATTTCTTGCAGCAGCTTGGCACTGTAACAGCTCCAGAGCTGCTCTGTAAGGCAAGTAAAAGGGTGTGGGCCCTGCAGCACTACCTGTAGTTCGCATTGTGCGTTGGAAGGCACAAAGTAAGCAGACAGGAGGAGAAGTCAGGATAGTGCACAAGGGTATAGAAGGGAGGGGCTCTAAAAAAAAAAAAGAAGTGGAAACAGACAGCAAACTAGGCTGGAGAGAGACCTGAGACAAAGAGATCTGAATAATATGAAAGCCGACCAGGGGAAACACAAATTATGCAGTCAAGTGTCCCACATTTGGGGAAATCGCAGGAGCAGCACACCCAGAGTGCAATGGGTGAGCCTTGCCCTGGGAGAAGCACCTTCATGATCATAGTATCTCACCTGGCAGGTAAGTAGGAGTTGGGCTAGAGCTGGGGAGGGTCGCTGCTCAAGCACCCCCCTGTCAAGTGAAGGAGATCCAACTGAGGCAGCACAAGGGAACTCTCATCTGGGGACAACAACTGCAGGGAGAACACATATTTTCAGATGAACATGGGAGGGCAGAAGGCTGCCTAATACTGATGCACCCCCAAACAACAAACCAAATGCAACAACTAGTGCAAGCATTCCTGGGGGAAGGCCTGCAGAAGACGGATTTGTATACAGTGATGTCATCCAAGCAGTGGGCCAAAGTTGGCTGGAACCCTCATCTGCATATGAAAAGAGAAAAGGGGTATGCAGGGCATGGCGGCCTTTTGCGGCGCTTGGATGACCCTTAGTTCGCATTAAAAACCCCAACCCTCCTTCGGTGTGGGGCTCATGTTGGCAATGACCCAGCCCCTTAAGCATTCAAGCTAATTTCTTGCAGCAGCTTGGCACTGTAACAGCTCCAGAGCTGCTCTGTAAGGCAAGTAAAAGGGTGTGGGCCCTGCAGCACTACCTGTAGTTCGCATTGTGCGTTGGAAGGCACAAAGTAAGCAGACAGGAGGAGAAGTCAGGATAGTGCACAAGGGTATAGAAGGGAGGGGCTCTAAAAAAAAAAAAGAAGTGGAAACAGACAGCAAACTAGGCTGGAGAGAGACCTGAGACAAAGAGATCTGAATAATATGAAAGCCGACCAGGGGAAACACAAATTATGCAGTCAAGTGTCCCACATTTGGGGAAATCGCAGGAGCAGCACACCCAGAGTGCAATGGGTGAGCCTTGCCCTGGGAGAAGCACCTTCATGATCATAGTATCTCACCTGGCAGGTAAGTAGGAGTTGGGCTAGAGCTGGGGAGGGTCGCTGCTCAAGCACCCCCCTGTCAAGTGAAGGAGATCCAACTGAGGCAGCACAAAGGAACTATCGAAAGAAGAACAAGGCTAGAGGAAGATCTGAGACAAAGAAATCTGACTTTTACCAGAGGTGACCAGAGGAAAGCACAAACACAGTCCCCCACTACCACAAATAATGCAGTCAAGTTTCCCACATTTGGGGAAATCACAGGGGTCAGCATACCCAGAATGCAATGAATGAACCTCACCCTGGGAGAACAATCTTCATGACCATGGTATCTCCTATGCAAAATAAGTATGATTTGGGATAGGGCTGGGGAGGGCCGCTGCTCAGGCACATCTCTGTCAAGTAAAGGAGATTCAACTGAGGCAGCACAAGGGAACTCTCATCTGGGGACAACAACTGCAGGGAGAACACATATTTTCAGATGAACATGGGAGGGCAGAAGGCTGCCTAATACTGAAGCACCCCCAAACAACAAACCAAATGCAACAACTAGTGCAAGCATTCCTGGGGGAAGGCCTGCAGCAGATGGATTTGCATATGGTGATGTCATCCAAGCAGTGGGTCAAAGTTGGCTTTAACCCTCGTCTGCATATGACAAGAAAAAAGGGATGTGCAGGGCATGGCGGCCTTTTGTGGCGCTTGGATGACCCCTAATTCGCATTAAACATCTCCACCCTCCTTCGGTGTGGGGCTCATGTTGGCTATGCCCCAGCCCCTGAAGCATTCAAGCTGATTTCTTGCAGCAGCTGGGCACTGTAACAGCTCCAGAGCTGCTCTGTAAAGCATGTAAAAGGGTGTGGGTCCTGCAGCACTACCTGTAGTATGCATTGTGCGTTGGAAGGCACAAAGTAAGCAGACGGGAGAGGTCAGGATAGTGCGCAAGGGCATAGAAGGGTGCGGCTCAAGAAAAGAGAAGTGGAAACAGACAGCAAACTAGGCTGGAGAGAGACCTGAGACAAAGAGATCTGAATTATACGAGAGCCGACCAGGGGAAACACAAATTATTCAGTCAAGTTTCCCACATTTGGGGAAATCGCAGGAGCAGCACACCCAGAGTGCAATGGGTGAGCCTTGCCCTGGGAGAAGCACCTTCATGATCATAGTATCTCACCTGGCAGGTAAGTAGGAGTTGGGCTAGAGCTGGGGAGGGTCGCTGCTCAAGCACCCCCCTGTCAAGTGAAGGAGATCCAACTGAGGCAGCACAAGGGAACTCTCATCTGGGGACAACAACTGCAGGGAGAACACATATTTTCAGATGAACATGGGAGGGCAGAAGGCTGCCTAATACTGATGCACCCCCAAACAACAAACCAAATGCAACAACTAGTGCAAGCATTCCTGGGGGAAGGCCTGCAGAAGACGGATTTGTATACAGTGATGTCATCCAAGCAGTGGGCCAAAGTTGGCTGGAACCCTCATCTGCATATGAAAAGAGAAAAGGGGTATGCAGGGCATGGCGGCCTTTTGCGGCGCTTGGATGACCCTTAGTTCGCATTAAACACCTCCACCCTCCTTCGGTGTGGGGCTCATGTTGGCTATGCCCCAGCCCCTGAAGCATTCAAGCTGATTTCTTGCAGCAGCTGGGCACTGTAACAGCTCCAGAGCTGCTCTGTAAGGCAAGTAAAAGGGTGTGGGCCTTGCAGCACTACCTGTAGTTCGCATTGTGCGTTGGAAGGCACAAAGTAAGCAGACGGGAGAAGTCAGGATAGTGCGCAAGGGCATAAAAGGGAGCGGCTCAAGAAAAGAATAGTGGAAACAGACAGCAAACTAGGCTGGAGAGAGACCTGAGACAAAGAGATCTGAATTATACGAGAGCCGACCAGAGGAAACACAAATTATGCAGTCAAGTGTCCCACATTTGGGGAAATCGCAGGAGCAGCACACCCAGAGTGCAATGGATGAGCCTTGCCCTGGGAGAAGCACCTTCATGATCATAGTATCTCACCTGGCAGGTAAGTAGGAGTTGGGCTAGAGCTGGGGAGGGTCGCTGCTCAAGCACCCCCCTGTCAAGTGAAGGAGATCCAACTGAGGCAGCACAAGGGAACTCTCATCTGGGGACAACAACTGCAGGGAGAACACATATTTTCAGATGAACATGGGAGGGCAGAAGGCTGCCTAATACTGATGCACCCCCAAACAACAAACCAAATGCAACAACTAGTGCAAGCATTCCTGGGTGAAGGCCTGCAGCAGATGGATTTGCATATGGTGATGTCATCCAAGCAGTGTGTCAAAGTTGGCTTCCACCCTCGTCTGCATATGAAAAGAGAAAAGGGGCGTGCAGGGCATGGTGGCCTTTTGCGGCACTTGGATGACCCCTAGTTCGTATTAAACACCTCCACCCTCCTTCGGTGTGGGGCTCATGTTGGCTATGCCCCAGCCCCTGAAGCATTCAAGCTGATTTCTTGCAGCAGCTGGGCACTGTAATAGCTCCAGAGCTGCTCTGTAAAGCATGTAAAAGGGTGTGGGTCCTGCAGCAAAACCTGTAGTATGCTGTCAGAGACGGTTTTGTTTGTGTCCCCGGAGGGGGCGCTAGTGGGTCAGTGGAGGTAGGTGGAATGAAGTGAGGAGGCTGTACTGGGTTTCTGCGCATGTGCACAATGTAGATTTATTAATAACAGAAAAGTCCAGATAATAATGCAGCAGAAAGTAAACAAACGAATGCAATGGAAATGACAATGGTAACGGCAATGGTAATAGTATGGTTTGAAACTGAAAGTCTATGGCAGAGTTTGTAGCATGGAAATGAAACCGGAATGGTTAAAACGTGGAGCCAGCAGAGATAGGAATAGTAGTAGCAAACCTGGTAGCAATGCAGGAGACGTGGTGTTAATGTCCACTGTGCTGGTGGAAAGCACAATCAGCTTGCAGGCTGAATCACAGGTGAGTTGTTAGAATGCACCTGGATAGGGAGTCTCTACTGCTGATGGCTGGAGCACACTGCAGGTGTGGAAGGTGTGAAGCCAGAAAGGTATTGCTGTGGTGCTGGTGCTTGTAGTTCCACGGAGTAGCAGATACAGGAGAATATCCAGGAACACGGAGACACAGGGGAGTATCCAGGAACACGGAAGATCAGGTGAATATCCAGGAACACAGAGGAACAGGATAACAGGTCCAAACACACGAGTCGCAGGAGTGACACAAAGTTCAGGACAACCTCTGACTCACCCAGCAGCTCCTGATATACCCCCTGACCGGCAGGCATTGGCTGGAGTGAGACAAGGGGGTGCGGCCAAGCTCCGGATTGGCCGCCGCACTTACACTGGGGAATACTGTCATGGCGGCGCACATGCCGCGGCCCGGCAGGGACGCGGCGCACTCACACGCCCGTTGACTCCAGAGGCGCCTCCAGGCCCGCGGCGACATCCATGAGCAGGGCGACAGGTGACAGCAACATGCAGTGACCCCAGACGGAGTCCGCTCCGGCGGACCGACATAACAGTGGTGAGTCGATTCCTGACAGTACCCCCTCCTTTATGGGTGGGCACCGAACACCCACGTGGCTTGGAAGGATGAGACCTGTGGAAAACACGGACCAACCTGGGAGCGTGGACATCAGCAGAGTTCACCCAACTCCTCTCCTCAGGACCATAACCGGCCCAGTCGATGAGATATTGCAGACGACCATACCGGTGACGGGAGTCCAGGATCTTCTCTATCTCGAACTCTATGCCCCGCTGAGTTGGAATGCTGGGGCCAACTGGAAGAGCTCTTTGGAAGCGATTCAGGACTAATGGTCTGAGGAGAGAGACATGGAAAGCATTAGGAATACGCAAAGAAGAGGGTAACTTGAGCTTGTAAGCCACAGGATTTAGAACTCTTTCGATGGAGAAAGGACCGATGAAGCGTGGTGCAAACTTCATCGAAGGCACTTTAAGACGAAGATTCCGGGTTGACAGCCAGACTTTATCCCCAGGTTTCAAGCTGGGAACTGCACGTCTCTTGCGGTCAGCAAATAATTTGTACCGAGCAGAAGCCTTTTTGAGTGAAGTATGAATCTTCCTCCAGATGGTTGAGAACTGACTGAGGACAGTAGTGGCAGCAGGAACATCGATGCTAGGAAGGTCTTGAAAATCAGGAACTCGTGGATGTTGCCCATAAACAGCGAAGAACGGAGTGGTTTCAGTAGCTGTGTGGTAGCGGAAATTGTGAGCGAATTCGGCCCACGGGAGCAAATCCACCCAGTCATCTTGGGAAGATGATACGTACAGTCTCAGGAAAGTTTCCAACTCCTGGTTTACCCTCTCTGTCTGCCCATTCGTCTGAGGATGATATGCTGACGAGAACTTGAGATGGACCTGCATGGCAGAACAGAGAGCTCTCCAAAACCTTGCCACAAACTGGACTCCACGGTCAGATATTATTTCAGTGGGTAGTCCATGTAAACGGAAAATCTCCCGCAGGAAGATTTGAGCCAGTTTTGGAGCTGAAGGAAGTCCTTGGAGTGGAACAAAATGAGCCATTTTGGTGAATCTGTCGACCACTACCCAGATGGTGTTGTATCCTTGGGAGGAGGGAAGGTCAGAGACGAAATCCATCGACAGATGTGACCAAGGACGGCTGGGGATGGATAATGGCTGTAGTTGACCTGCTGGAGACTGACGAGGAGTCTTGTGCTGCACACATTTAGGACAAGACGCTACAAAGTCCTTGATGTCAACTTTCATTTTTGGCCACCAATATGTCCCGGAGAGAAATTTAAAAGTCTTTAGGACACCAGGATGCCCAGTAAACTTAGACTGATGGGCCCAAGACAGCAACTTAGAACGGAGTTCAGGAGCAACAAAAATCTTACCAGGAGGCGGAGCTGGAGAAACTTGTGATGAGGCAAATGCCACAGGATCCAGGATGGAGCGTGGTGCTGAATCGGACATCTCGTCCTCGGATTCCATGGATCGAGACAGGGCATCTGCTTTGGTATTCTGAGAACCTGGGCGGAAATGGAGCTTAAAATTAAAACGGGAGAAGAACATAGCCCATCGGGACTGGCGAGGATTAAGGCACTGAGCTGCCTTCAGATAGAGCAGGTTTTTATGATCCGTATAGATGTTAAATGGAAACTTCGCCCCTTCCAGGAGATACCTCCATTCCTCAAGGGCCAGTTTAATCGCCAGAAGCTCTTGATCTCCGATGGAATAATTAACTTCAGCAGGAAGAAATTTGCGGGAAAAGAATCCACAGGGATGGATCTTCCCGTCAGCTCCTATCTGAGAGAGAACAGCTCCCACTCCTACTGTGGAGGCATCCACCTCCAACTCGAATGGCTTATTAACATCAGGTTGTAGCAAGACTGGTGCGGTCATAAAAGCCATCTTGATTTTCTGAAACGCAGCCAGGGCATCTTCTGACCAGTTGGAATGATCTGCCCCTTTTCGAGTTAAGCTGGTAATAGGAGCAATGAGAGTTGAAAAGCCTCGGATGAATTTCCTATAATAATTGGCGAAGCCCAGGAATCGTTGAATTGACTTGAGAGTATTCGGAATGGACCAATTGGCAATGGCTTCCAATTTTGCCGGGTCCATCTGAAGATCCGATCCAGAAATTATATACCCCAGGAAGGGTACGGAGGCAACTTCGAAGGTGCACTTGGACAACTTGCCGTAGAGACGATTCTCACGAAGACGTCGGAGAACTTCACGGACTTGGAGACGATGAGAGGAGAGGTCTTGAAAGAAGATGAGGATATCGTCCAGGTAAACTACGAGATATTTGTACAGAACGTCACGGAAGATTTCATTAACAAAGTGCTGGAACACTGCTGGGGCATTGCTCAACCCGAATGGCATTACCAGGTACTCGTAATGGCCATCCCGAGTATTGAAAGCCGTCTTCCATTCATCACCGCTGCGGATTCTGATGAGATTATAGGCACCGCGGAGATCTAACTTGGTGAAGATGCGGGCTCCTTTGACCCTATCAAATAACTCGGTAATAAGAGGTAACGGGTAGCTGTTCTTAATGGTAATGTCATTAAGTCCCCGGTAGTCAATACATGGACGTAGTCCTCCATCTTTCTTTTTAACAAAAAAGAAACCTGCCCCAGCAGGTGATGATGAGGGACGGATGAATCCTTTCTGTAGATTTTCTTGGATGTATTTACTCATCGCTTCGGTTTCAGGAACAGATAACGGGTAGGTGCGCCCCCTAGGTGTTTTTTTGCCAGGAACAAGGTCGATGGGGCAATCCCACTCTCTATGGGGCGGTAGAACATCAGCGGCCTTTTCGCTGAAGACGTCAGCGAAGTCTTGGTAGGCCGTAGGAAGAGTAGATGGGGTCTTGATTTCAGAAGTCTTGACAGGAACAACTTGGGCTAAACAAGACTGACGGCAATGTGACCCCCAAGCAGTTAGTTGTAATGTAGACCAGTCAATCTGTGGGTTATGTAGCTGGAGCCAGGGCATACCTAACACAATCTCCTGAGTTGCCTGTGGAATAACTAAAAACTTAATTAACTCAGAATGTAGGAACCCAACCCCCAGTATCACTGGCCTGGTTTGTTGAGTGATATACCCCTTAGAGATACGGCTACCATCTACTGCCGTAATGTAGACGGGACATGAAAGTTCACAGACCGGCAGATTAAACTTGTCTACCGCAGCTTGAGTGATGAAATTCCCCGCTGCACCACAGTCTACCAACGCAGTTGCAGATTGGAGTCCAGCCGCCGTCTCTAAGGTCACAGGAAGAATGAGATCTTGGGTTGAAGGAGCTTGCTTGAAAGATCCCAACTTGACTCCTCCCTTACAAGTCAGGATCTGGCGTTTCCCGAACGCACTGGACAAGAACTTATTTGGTGGCCTACTGCCGCACAGTAAAGACACAGTCTCTCACGGAGTCTCCTTGACCGCTCCTCAGCAGTTAAGCGGGACCTATTAATTTGCATAGGTTCATCAGAAGGTGGAGGCTGCAACTGTACAGGAGGTACCATTCTTGGTTTGCGACACTCAGCACGAGCACGCTCATTGTTGCGTTCGCGGATGCGAGAGTCCAACTTGATACATAGGGAGATTAGCTCGGGTAATTGCTCAGGAATATCACGAGTTGCCAGTTCATCTTTTATCCTCTCTGAGAGTCCATGCCAGAAGGCTGCTACTAAGGCTTGGTTATTCCACTGGATCTCTGCGGCTAGCGTCTGGAACTGGATGACGTATTGACCCATACTGCGAGTCCCTTGACGGAGCTGGAGAAGATCTGCGGAGGCTGAAGTTGCACGACCCGGTTCATCGAAGATGCGTCTGAAGATGGAAACAAACTCGGCATAGTTGTTCATCAACGGGTCGGCACGTTCCCACAGAGGAGACACCCAGCTCAGGGCTGATCCAGAGAGCAGTGAGATGATATAAGCAACCTTGGATCTTGGCGTGGGAAAATTATGAGGTAAAAGTTCAAACTGGACTTCACACTGGTTGAGGAACCAACGGCATAACTTCGGACTGCCATCATACCTGCTAGGCACAGGCAAGTGCAAACGAGATACAGGAGCAGATGCAGCCGGAGAAGAAGAAGAACCCCCAACACTGGCATGTGCAGGGGTAACAGGAACTGGAGGTGCAGGCGCACTTAGCAGAGATTGTTGTAACGTATCAATCCGGGAAGACATCCCTTGCAGAAACTGGAATATCTGCTGCTGCACAACCTCTTGTCCATCCAAACGGGAGACCAGATTTTTTAAGGCCCCTGACCCCACACTCTGACCACCGTCCGAGTCCATGGTCCTGAACTTACTGTCAGAGACGGTTTTGTTTGTGTCCCCGGAGGGGGCGCTAGTGGGTCAGTGGAGGTAGGTGGAATGAAGTGAGGAGGCTGTACTGGGTTTCTGCGCATGTGCACAATGTAGATTTATTAATAACAGAAAAGTCCAGATAATAATGCAGCAGAAAGTAAACAAACGAATGCAATGGAAATGACAATGGTAACGGCAATGGTAATAGTATGGTTTGAAACTGAAAGTCTATGGCAGAGTTTGTAGCATGGAAATGAAACCGGAATGGTTAAAACGTGGAGCCAGCAGAGATAGGAATAGTAGTAGCAAACCTGGTAGCAATGCAGGAGACGTGGTGTTAATGTCCACTGTGCTGGTGGAAAGCACAATCAGCTTGCAGGCTGAATCACAGGTGAGTTGTTAGAATGCACCTGGATAGGGAGTCTCTACTGCTGATGGCTGGAGCACACTGCAGGTGTGGAAGGTGTGAAGCCAGAAAGGTATTGCTGTGGTGCTGGTGCTTGTAGTTCCACGGAGTAGCAGATACAGGAGAATATCCAGGAACACGGAGACACAGGGGAGTATCCAGGAACACGGAAGATCAGGTGAATATCCAGGAACACGGAGGAACAGGATAACAGGTCCAAACACACGAGTCGCAGGAGTGACACAAAGTTCAGGACAACCTCTGACTCACCCAGCAGCTCCTGATATACCCCCTGACCGGCAGGCATTGGCTGGAGTGAGACAAGGGGGTGCGGCCAAGCACCGGATTGGCCGCCGCACTTACACTGGGGAATACTGTCATGGCGGCGCCCATGCCGCGGCCCGGCAGGGACGCGGCGCACTCACACGCCCGTTGACTCCAGAGGCGCCTCCAGGCCCGCGGCGACATCCATGAGCAGGGCGACAGGTGACAGCAACATGCAGTGACCCCAGACGGAGTCCGCTCCGGCGGACCGACATAACAGTGGTGAGTCGATTCCTGACATATGCATTGTGCGTTGGAAGGCACAAAGTAAGCAGACGGGAGAGGTCAGGATAGTGCACAAGGGCATAGAAGGGAGCGGCTCAAGAAAAGAGAAGTGGAAACAGACAGCAAACTAAGCTGGAGAGAGACCTGAGACAAAGAGATCTGAATTATACGAGAGCCGACCAGGGGAAACACAAATTATGCAGTCAAGTTTCCCACATTTGGGGAAATCGCAGGAGCAGCACACCCAGAGTGCAATGGGTGAGCCTTGCCCTGGGAGAAGCACCTTCCTGATCATAGTATCTCACCTGGCAGGTAAGGAGGAGTTGGGCTAGAGCTGGGGAGGGTCGCTGCTCGGGCACCCCCCTGTCAAGTGAAGGAGATCCAACTGAGGCAGCACAAAGGAACTATCGAAAGAAGAACAAGGCTAGAGGAAGAACTGAGACAAAGAAATCTGACTTTTACCAGAGCTGACCAGAGGAAAGCACAAACACAGTCCTCCACTACCACAAATAATGCAGTCGAGTTTCCCACATTTGGGGAAATCACAGGGGTCAGCATACCCAGAATGCAATGAATGAACCTCACCCTGGGAGAACAATCTTCATGACCATGGTATCTCCTATGCAAAATAAGTATGATTTGGGATAGGGCTGGGGAGGGCCGCTGCTCAGGCACATCTCTGTCAAGTAAAGGAGATTCAACTGAGGCAGCACAAGGGAACTCTCATCTGGGGACAACAACTGCAGGGAGAACACATATTTTCAGATGAACATGGGAGGGCAGAAGGCTGCCTAATACTGAAGCACCCCCAAACAACAAACCAAATGCAACAACTAGTGCAAGCATTCCTGGGGGAAGGCCTGCAGAAGACGGATTTGTATACAGTGATGTCATCCAAGCAGTGGGCCAAAGTTGGCTGGAACCCTCATCTGCATATGAAAAGAGAAAAGGGGTATGCAGGGCATGGCGGCCTTTTGCGGCGCTTGGATGACCCTTAGTTCGCATTAAACACCCCCACCCTCCTTCGGTGTGGGGCTCATGTTGGCCATGCCCCAGCCCCTGAAGCATTCAAGCTAATTTCTTGCAGCAGCTTGGCACTGTAACAGCTCCAGAGCTGCTCTGTAAGGCAAGTAAAAGTGTATGGGCCCTGCAGCACTACCTGTAGTTCGCATTGTGCATTGGAAGGCACAAAGTAAGCAGACAGGAGGAGAAGTCAGGATAGTGCACAAGGGTATAGAAGGGAGGGGCTCAAAAAAAGAGAAGTGGAAACAGACAGCAAACTAGGCTGGAGAGAGACCTGAGACAAAGAGATCTGAATTATATGAAAGCCGACCAGTGGAAACACAAATTATGCAGTCAAGTGTCCCACATTTGGGGAAATCGCAGGAGCAGCACACCCAGAGTGCAATGGGTGAGCCTTGCCCTGGGAGAAGCACCTTCCTGATCATAGTATCTCACCTGGCAGGTAAGTAGGAGTTGGGCTAGAGTTGGGGAGGGTCGCTGCTCGGGCACCCCCCTGTCAAGTGAAGGAGATCCAACTGAGGCAGCACAAGGGAACTCTCGAAAGAAGAACAAGGCTAGAGGAAGATCTGAGACAAAGAAATCTGACTTTTACCAGAGCTGACCAGAGGAAAGCACAAACACAGTCCCCCACTACCACAAATAATGCAGTCGAGTTTCCCACATTTGGGGAAATCACAGGGGTCAGCATACCCAGAATGCAATGAATGAACCTCACCCTGGGAGAACAATCTTCATGACCATGGTATCTCCTATGCAAAATAAGTATAATTTGGGATAGGGCTGGGGAGGGCCGCTGCTCAGGCACATCTCTGTCAAGTAAAGGAGATTCAACTGAGGCAGCACAAGGGAACTCTCATCTGGGGACAACAACTGTAGGGAGAACACATATTTTCAGATGAACATGGGAGGGCAGAAGGCTGCCTAATACTGAAGCACCCCCAAACAACAAACCAAATGCAACAACTAGTGCAAGCATTCCTGGGGGAAGGCCTGCAGCAGATGGATTTGCATATGGTGATGTCATCCAAGCAGTGGGTCAAAGTTGGCTTCAACCCTCGTCTGCATATGACAAGAAAAAAGGGATGTGCAGGGCATGGCGGCCTTTTGTGGCGCTTGGATGACCCCTAATTCACATTAAACATCTCCACCCTCCTTCGGTGTGGGGCTCATGTTGGCTATGCCCCAGCCCCTGAAGCATTCAAGCTGATTTCTTGCAGCAGCTGGGCACTGTAACAGCTCCAGAGCTGCTCTTTAAAGCATGTAAAAGGGTGTGGGTCCTGCAGCACTACCTGTAGTATGCATTGTGCGTTGGAAGGCACAAAGTAAGCAGACGGGAGAGGTCAGGATAGTGCGCAAGGGCATAGAAGGGAGGGGCTCAAAAAAAAAGAAGTGGAAACAGACAGCAAACTAGGCTGGAGAGAGACCTGAGACAAAGAGATCTGAATTATATGAAAGCCGACCAGTGGAAACACAAATTATGCAGTCAAGTGTCCCACATTTGGGGAAATCGCAGGAGCAGCACACCCAGAGTGCAATGGGTGAGCATTGCCCTGGGAGAAGTACCTTCCTGATCATAGTATCTCACCTGGCAGGTAAGTAGGAGTTGGGCTAGAGCTGGGGAGGTTCACTGCTCGGGCACTCCCCTGTCAAGTGAAGGAGATCCAACTGAGGCAGCACAAGGGAACTCTCGAAAGAAGAACAAGGCTAGAGGAAGATCTGAGAAAAAGAAATCTGACTTTTACCAGAGCTGACCAGAGGAAAGCACAAACACAGTTCCCCACTACCACAAATAATGCAGTCGAGTTTCCCACATTTGGGGAAATCACAGGGGTCAGCATACCCAGAATGCAATGAATGAACCTCACCCTGGGAGAACAATCTTCATGACCATGGTATCTCCTATGCAAAATAAGTATGATTTGGGATAGGGCTAGGGAGGGCCGCTGCTCAGGCATATCTCTGTCAAGTAAAGGAGATTCAACTGAGGCAGCACAAGGGAACTCTCATCTCGGGACAACAACTGCAGGGAGAACACATATTTTCAAATGAACATGGGAGGGCAGAAGGCTGCCTAATACTGAAGCACCCCCAAACAACAAACCAAATGCAACAACTAGTACAAGCATTCCTGGGGGAAGGTCTGCAGAAGACGGATTTGCATACAGTGATGTCATCCAAGCAGTGGGCCAAAGTTGGCTGGAACCCTCATCTGCATATGAAAAGAGAAAAGGGGTATGCAGGGCATGGCGGCCTTTTGCGGCACTTGGATGACCCTTAGTTCGCATTAAACACCCCCACCCTCCTTCGGTGTGGGGCTCATGTTGGCAATGCCCCAGCCCCTGAAGCATTCAAGCTGATTTCTTGCAGCAGCTTGGCACTGTAACAGCTCCAGAGCTGCTCTGTAAGGCAAGTAAAAGGGTGTGGGCCCTGCAGCACTACCTGTAGTTTGCATTGTGCATTAGAAGGCCCAAAGTAAGCAGACAGGAGGAGAAGTCAGGATAGTGCACAAGGGTATAGAAGGGAGGGGCTCAAAAAAAAAAAAGAAGTGGAAACAGACAGCAAACTAGGCTGGAGAGAGACCTGAGACAAAGAGATCTGAATTATATGAAAGCCGACCAGTGGAAACACAAATTATGCAGTCAAGTGTCCCACATTTGGGGAAATCGCAGGAGCAGCACACCCAGAGTGCAATGGGTGAGCCTTGCCCTGGGAGAAGCATCTTCATGCTCATAGTATCTCACCTGGCAGTTAAGTAGGAGTTGGGCTAGAGCTGGGGAGGGTCGCTGCTCAAGCACCCCCCTGTCAAGTGAAGGAGATCCAACTGAGGCAGCACAAGGGAACTCTCGAAAGAGGAACAAGGCTAGAGGAAGATCTGAGACAAAGAAATCTGACTTTTACCAGAGGTGACCAGAGGAAAGCACAAACACAGTCCCCCACTACCACAAATAATGCAGTCGAGTTTCCCACATTTGGGGAAATCACAGGGGTCAGCATACCCAGAATGCAATGAATGAACCTCACCCTGGGAGAACAATCTTCATGACCATGGTATCTCCTATGCAAAATAAGTATGATTTGGGATAGGGCTGGGGAGGGCCGCTGCTCAGGCACATCTCTGTCAAGTAAAGGAGATTCAACTGAGGCAGCACAAGGGAACTCTCATCTGGGGACAACAACTGCAGGGAGAACACATATTTTCAGATGAACATGGGAGGGCAGAAGGCTGCCTAATACTGAAGCACCCCCAAACAACAAACCAAATGCAACAACTAGTGCAAGCATTCCTCGGGGAAGGCCTGCAGCAGATGGATTTGCATATGGTGATGTCATCCAAGCAGTGGGTCAAAGTTGACTTCAACCCTCGTCTGCATATGAAAAGAGAAAAGGGGCGTGCAGGGCATGGCGGCCTTTTGCGGCGCTTGGATGACCCCTAGTTCGCATTAAACACCTCCACCCTCCTTCGGTGTGGGGCTCATGTTGCCTATGCCCCAGCCCCTTAAGCATTCAAGCTGATTTCTTGCAGCAGCTGGGCACTGTAACAGCTCCAGAGCTGCTCTGTAAGGCAAGTAAAAGGGTGTGGGCCCTGCAGCACTACCTGTAGTTCGCATTGTGCGTTGGAAGGCACAAAGTAAGCAGACGGGAGAAGTCAGGATAGTGCGCAAGGGCATAGAAGGGAGCGGCTCAAGAAAAGAGAAGTGGAAACAGACAGCAAACTAGGCTGGAGAGAGACCTGAGACAAAGAGATCTGAATTATATGAAAGCCGACCAGTGGAAACACAAATTATGCAGTCAAGTGTCCCACATTTGGGGAAATCGCAGGAGCAGCACACCCAGAGTGCAATGGGTGAGCCTTGCCCTGGGAGAAGCACCTTCATGATCATAGTATCTCACCTGGCAGGTAAGTAGGAGTTGGGCTAGAGCTGGGAAGGGTCGCTGCTCAAGCACCCCCCTGTCAAGTGAAGGAGATCCAACTGAGGCAGCACAAGGGAACTATCGAAAGAGGAACAAGGCTAGAGGAAGATCTGAGACAAAGAAATCTGACTTTTACCAGAGGTGACCAGAGGAAAGCACAAACACAGTCCCCCACTACCACAAATAATGCAGTCGAGTTTCCCACATTTGGGGAAATCACAGGGGTCAGCATACCCAGAATGCAATGAATGAACCTCACCCTGGGAGAACAATCTTCATGACCATGGTATCTCCTATGCAAAATAAGTATGATTTGGGATAGGGCTGGGGAGGGCCGCTGCTCAGGCACATCTCTGTCAAGTAAAGGAGATTCAACTGAGGCAGCACAAGGGAACTCTCATCTGGGGACAACAACTGCAGGGAGAACACATATTTTCAGATGAACATGGGAGGGCAGAAGGCTGCCTAATACTGAAGCACCCCCAAACAACAAACCAAATGCAACAACTAGTGCAAGCATTCCTGGGGAAAGGTCTGCAGAAGACGGATTTGCATACAGTGATGTCATCCAAGCAGTGGGCCAAAGTTGGCTGGAACCCTCATCTGCATTTGAAAAGAGAAAAGGGGTATGCAGGGCATGGCGGCCTTTTGCGGCGCTTGGATGACCCTTAGTTCGCATTAAACACCCCCACCCTCCTTCGGTGTGGGGCTCATGTTGGCAATGCCCCAGCCCCTGAAGCATTCAAGCTGATTTCTTGCAGCAGCTTGGCACTGTAACAGCTCCAGAGCTGCTCTGTAAGGCAAGTGTCAAAGTCAAAAATATTACATAGAGAGAACATACAAACCACACACACACATTTAAGTCGCTATACTTGCAAATATGCGCAGCTTGCACAGCAATATATGGAAACACACGCATTTGCTCGGACATGGCACGGAGATGGATTCGGCGCTTGTTTCATACAGTACATGGTTATAATAATGTCAAGCACCATACATCATGGAGATTTAGAATTGGCTGATGAATTGATGTCATGAATATGTATTATTTGAACAGAACCAGATGCGCCCGTCATGTTTGGTATTGAAGCAAGCAGTTTGATGTGTGGGTTAGTTTGAAGCTTGTTGTGAAGTTGTGGGACATTGCAGCGGATAGATATGATTATATGTATAAAAGCTAAGATCACTTTGTTAAGAACAATGGATGATCAAGCCAACCCTTTACTAAGATTTTCAGGGCTGAACCTGATTAGCATATACAAAGGAGAAAGAGAGACCCCTCCCCTAGGAACAGACACACAGGAGAATAGTTCCTGTCTGGGGGGGGGTCGGGGTCAGTGTTGCTGGTGGCCTCAGAGAACAGATGTAATGAAGCTACACTCAGAACAAAGCTCTCAGAAGCATGGCTGGATCATCACCAGGCACCAAAGGCTAAGTATCATCATCTCAATATCTCATGGCTGATTGGCATAGAATAGTTAAATATGTGTCTGTGGTATAGTAGTTGTAGAATGATAGGTAAGCATAGATTAGTTAGTTTGGAGAGACAAATGGCTTAAGGTTAACGAGGTTTGGGCAGTTGTGTGATCGTTGGGTGTTTGTGTTAATACTCTGTGAAGTCTGTGATGAATTGGAACAGTAGACAATCTGTAGCATAGTATTTGTGGTATTTGTTTGCCTATGGTGATTATAAATAGATTGTGCTGGTTTGTTATAATATATGTGTGGTTACATTGTGATCTGGTCTTGTGATGAATATGCTCTGGTTATTGAGATACTGAAGTTGTTTGGACCTGCAAATCTAAAATGGCTGCTAGCATCCCCCTTTCAACCATGTGGTGCAGTCTTTGGAATCCTGGGAGCTTTCCCAAAATGGAGTCTAGCTTCCATCCCATGCGGTATTCAGCATTGACTAACTGCGCAGCGATTGTTCCTCACATGTGTAAGCTTCTCTGCAACCATATTGTCTTATTGTTATTGTGAGCCATATCTCTCTCTCTCTTCTCCTCTTTCTCCCTCATTTTCCCTTAAGTGTATAATTGTATTGTATTGTATTTCCTGTGTAGTTAACTTGGTTAGATATTCTATGTTATATTGGTAGTGTATAATTGTATTGTATTATTCTTTTGCAAGCATACCATCCATAATATATATATAAGGCGTTAGACCCTAAGCCCAGGTATCTGTGTATTTCTTATAGTGTTAAGTACTTTCAGAGCGTCGGTGACGCTCAAACAGCTTTGAAGTTAATAAGGTTACACTGTGTTGCATTTACACTCTACCACTACACAGAGGTTTACAGTATAAGTACATTCCTTAAGGTATAGTTAAGGGAGTACCCTTGCGGTACTTTTTGCGCCAATTGCGTACTGTGTTCTTTAACCTTTAACGTGTTTTTAATAAGATAAATATTTAGCTTTCATAGATGGGGGCTCTGGTCCGCGATATCACGATCTTAATGATGCACTGTACATTACAAACGCGGCTGTAATTGACCGGCTAATGATGGACATCTCGCAAAATGCTGAAAAAAAAAAAAACATCCACGTTAATGTATTGTGGTATCAGTAAGACGCTGATAGGAAATTTTAAGGGACAAGGCGTTTCTCATAATATTTAAGATGCTAAAATGTATTTTTATTGTCGCAAAACCAGGTTCAAATGGATCATATTGTGTTTGATTAAGATTAGATTGCTTATCCGTTTAAGTAGGTTTAAAAGTACATTTAAAAGTTACTTTGGGAGCTAGCATGGTGATTTTCTTTATGGCAGGAGAGGCCGCATGGTCTGTCCACCATTTTGTGTGACCCTCATGGAGGTGGAAGGGGGAGGAGCAGCGGCCATTTTGGGAAGGTCAAATTTTTTTTTTTTGAACGGCTGCTTTTCAGTTGACTCAGGAAATAATCAGCCATCCATTGTCAAAAATAAAAATAAAAATAAAAAATCACCATTTATGAGTTACCAATGCATTTATTTAACCAGTGTCATAGTCAATTATAAATAGTTCAGATAGGGCTTAATGAAAGTTGTTGTTTTGTTTTTTGTTGTGTTTTTTTCTTTTTCCCCTCTCACCTCCAAGATTCTAGGATTCTCTGCTAGTTGTGAGATGGGCCATTGAAATGCAAATGAACTTGTGTGACTGGTTTGTTGTTTTTTTTTTCTCTCCCAGCAGTGAAGGAGATTGCCTTCACAGATAGTTTGAAAGCACATTCGTATGCAAATTGGAAGCACTGAATAAGGTCTCATATATGTAATAAGTGATTAGTACATATATGTAATGTCTATATGTCTGTGCTTACATCAATGTATGTTATTAGATTAATTTAGAATTGCATTTTCATCTGTGTACTTTCACATATCTCACCTTCCTGTTTGCCATTTGCATTGATAACGTGCTGAGAAAATTTGCTGCTATTTAAAAAAAAAAAAAAAGTAAGGAGTAATACTTAAGGGAGTAATTGAAAAAAAACAAGCACACAGCATAGAAGATACTGTGTGGTGTTTGGTAAGCGTTTATATAGTGAAATATCGCTTGCATTTATAGTAAGGCGATACAGAAGCCACAAGACAATAGCACACATTTGTTCAGTTTCCAAAATTTTGTTTAAATACCTTACTTTACTGTAATGCCTCTGGGGAGAGCTATCAGATTACGGGAAATGATTTTTCTGATCAGAAAACTATAAGAATGATAGTGGGTTGAAAACGGTATGAGTGTATTGAATCCCGCTTTGTGGACTTTGTGATCTGTGTGATAAAACGGTATTGAATCCCGCTTTGTGGACTTTGTGATCTGTGTGATCTTTGGTGGAACGTGATGAGCACGGTCTGAGTGAAAACGTGCAACAGAGTGTGATAAAGTTTTCGTTGTATTACGCTCTGGCTGTTTTGGAGCACAGTAGGGAGACTCCAATGATCCTACCATTTATGGGCAACAAGTGTCTATAAGTGGTACGATTGGACCGCACGGTTGTAGGTGTGACCAATAACGCAACGTGATACGAGGTAAATTGCCCTCATACGTGTTGTGGGAAGCACATGCAAGCGTGATTTGTGTAAAGAAAAAGGAAGGGAATTTTCTCAGGAAAATCTCTAGAGATAGGGCCTGCAACGGTTACACGTGTCTGCTAAAAGGGGCGGATTCGTTGTACTCGGAGCAGAAGGAGTTCAGTGGAAGAGCTTTAAGGATTTCCACCGTAGACTTCTGTGTTTGGTGCATTTTAGGAAGTTTTTCTGTGTTAAAAAAGGTCCACAATGGAAGCCAAGTGCACAACACAGGGACGTTCAGCAGTCAGGGTTCAGACTGCAGAGGCTTGCAGACCCCGAGGGTCTGCTCGGTTAGTAATGTGGAGGAGGTATGGTCCCCACACTGAGACCTTTTGTGATGAATGGACACGAATGACTGCGGGGGATAAGGCACCATTTCCCGGGATAGGTAGTTTTGACACAGAGGTGTTGCATAATTTAAGGCGGAGGATCTGTCTCATAAAATCCTGGAAACGAGTTAAACATGATGATTGTTTGCAGTTATGGCAACAGGAAAGTGAAATGCAAAGAAATGTAACTTACATACCTAACTTTCATCTTGAGAGGAGAGACATGGCAATGGAGAGGATTATGGTTGCAGAGAAATGGCACAATGTTGTATGATAAAAATGCACTTAGTAACTGTATTAAGAACGAAAGTAACAAATGTAATAATGTTTATAAAAATGAAAGTGTAAAAATCACAAATGTTAACCTGTGCAAGTCGCACCCCATGTTAAACTTCCCTCAGGATTATCAGCAAGAAAGTGAGCCCAGAACGATGTCGGCATCTCTTCCAGCAGCCAGCCTACAAGACATCCAAGTGGACGCGACCAAATTGGTAAAGGCAATAATCAAACCCCCTAACGGAGGGTCAGGTGAGGTCGTGTCCACAGGTACGTACAATGTTTTATATCACGCACAAACAAATGTACCCCATATTGTAAGACCAAAACAAGGTGATGTAATTGAGTTTAGTCCTGTCAGGGTGATCACAGTCCTCAATGGGAAGACTGACGATCAGGGAACCATTCCCGTCATGGACAGTGCAATGCCCCATCCCTGGTCCCGGACAGAATTGAGATCAATCATGTCTGATTACCCAGATCCTAGGAAAGATCTAACTGTATGATCAAAGATTCACAGAAGGTATATCAACTCCCTAGACAATGACATAATCATGGTATCCAAGGAATCAGGTAGGTACAGGGAAAGCGGTTGATGGTGATGAGCATCCAAGCGTTTGAGGAGGCATCAAATCAACCAAAACCCCAGGCCATTGGCACATGGAGGAACTCAAGGATTTGTTATCTTTGTAAAAGAGAAGGGCATTATGCCAGTAACTGCAACAGCCCACATAAAATCAGACCCCCTAGACATGAAAATGAGCAAAAGTTAGGACACACCAAATTATAATCAGGGAACATATAGGAAGAATTTTGGGCCACACCCATAATATATAGTCAGGAAAGGTGATCATTAGGACTGATGGTAAGCCTGAGGTAATCGTTAATACATTGGGAGGTCATTCCCTGAAGACACAGGAATGACCAGGTGAAACATTGTAAATGTATCTGTGAAATGTTTTTTTTTTTCCTCTCTCTCTCTATCTCCCCATCTCTGACGATTATTGGTAGGACTTAAACATTGCATATCTACTTGGTCTTTGCAAAAGTCTACCAAACCCCAGCATGACTTGCCCACATCAATGTATTGTGGCCAGATACAAAGGGTGGAGTATAGAGGTGCTGGTGGGAGGGACTGCGCAAGGAAACCATCAGACATGTAGATATGACAGCCTGATGATCTGACAATGTTTTAAAATGTTTGAAAACTGTTTGTTTGAAAAATGTTTTTTTTTTCCTGTTATTGTTTATTGATGTGTTATGTTATATATATACATATATGAATTGTTCTCTCTCTCTTTTGTTTTTTTTTTGCTGTTGTTGTTTTCTCTCTCTTCTCACTCATGCTTTCATGTTTTAAAGATGGTATGTCACCCATCAGTTAGACAAATGGTAATGCAAGATTTTTGCTCCTTACAGAAAGATCGCTGGTTTGGAGGGAATATTGCATCACCAGAATGTTCGTTTGGAAGACTGAGAGACAGCACCTTTGAGAAGACAGCAGAACAAGAAGAACAACAAGACGAGAGAACTAATTATCGTAACAAGTTTCTCTCCCCCTCAAACTGATTTTCTGTACCCCATTACAAATTTCTTCTTTTCTCCTCCTGTAAGATGGACTTGCCCCAAGAGACTGTGATATGGATTTTTCCTGTTGACCATGATGTTGACCAGAGCAGTCTGTTTCGGTGAGAGTACCAGTGAGGTCGAGAAAGAAGTTTTGACACCAGAAAGGTTCCAATGACTAAGACGGAGGTGTAAATTTCCAATAGCAACACAAGCACCGAACAAAGGCGAGTACCGGAAACAATCTAACAGCCATGTTATTTGTAAACATTTTTTTTTTTTGGATTGTTAGCTGAAGAAAACTATATCTGTAGGCTCTGTGACAATGTAGTTGAGGATGGGTGCATTAAGAAATGCCAATCCAGTTTTAATATCCACATGGACCGGCATCCATTGAGTGACTATCACTCCTTAGTGGGTAGTGTGTTAAATAAGACAGATTGTTGGGTATGCTCTCAAGTACCTCAAGGTCATAGCAAATCAGGGCTAGTACCATTTCCTTTAACGTTAGGGGAGGTACTTGAGTTAAGTGGTGGGAGACCGGTGGACAGGAGGTTTAATATCTCCAGCCCTCCTAGTTTGAAGCTCCACCAATATCATGTGGATAGGTCCCTATTATGTTTTAACATCTCCAATCCCCGAAAGCCGGGAAATTGGGAAGTGTCATGGAGTAACCAAACCATGACCTTTTCATATAGAACCGATAGAATGCCTACAGATACAGAGCTCATACGCCACATAGCCGATAGTGGAAAATATTTCCGATATAGGTATACCCTAGGAAGTAGGATTACGAGAGTTGGAGAGGTATCACTAGGATACAGTGCACAGATCGTACAAACTGATAGGTGTACTAAACAGATGGGAGAATTAGGGTTAGGAGAGTTCACATGGAAAATGTGTAACATGGTAATGACATATTCCGTCCCATATGTTCTCCCCGATGATGCATATTTCATATGCGGGAGAAAGGCGTATGAGCGGCTTGCCCCAAACTCTGAAGGATTGTGTTATATTGGAAAAGTACTACCTGAGGTAATGAGTCTAAGGAGTGAGGAAACTGTAATTTCAACGGATTTGATTTATGACCCAACTGTAGAAACAATGATGTGATGAAAATGCGATTATACGGTCCGTTTCTTTCACCTGTTTTTCCGTTTTCCTCCAAGGTAAAAAGACCCACTTGGACGAGGAATTTGATGAGCCGATATACAGACAACAGATGGATTAAAGAAGAAGTTTTGACAACCTTATACACAGATTTTTGATGAACAATGCCATAGATCCCCAGTTTCCCTAGAAATGTTAAAATTACGCCAGCCCAACACTTTTGTAAATCTATGGACATTGACAAAGCTTTTGCTCGCACCTTATGGGCAAAAGCACAAAGAAGACTGCAACCAACAGACACCGAACAAGACTTCAACCGACAAATGTACATTAACCTGACATAGAATACCACTGCATTTACCATAAGTGTTCTTTATCTTCATTTCTACAACCCTCAGGTAGTGACACACATAGTCGATAGGGAATACAGGCACAGATATCAGCAATCACATATTCCCCCATTCATGTATCATCAACTAAAATGTGCTCCCCCATTTTGTTGCAACCAAAAGCCGAAACGAGCTCGGTAAAGTTTGACAGCCCATCCACAGACCCTTAGTACGGGATAAGAAGGAATTCAAATGTATACTTCGCAATACCTCGAAGCTTGATTTAAAACACGTACGGCACGATGATACATGACCCCCCAAACATGGATTCATACATACATACTTCTGCTATCTCACTAGGTCATACCTTTTTCCCACCTTCTTCTCTCCTCCCTTACCCAATCATAGAAATGTATTTACATATGACATATATTTTTCTCTTTTTGAAATGTTTTAGGAAGTGGCAGTTATTGGTGACTGCCAAAGGGTGGACTGTCAAAGTCAAAAATATTACATAGAGAGAACATACAAACCACACACACACATTTAAGTCGCTATACTTGCAAATATGCGCAGCGAGCACAGCAATATATGGAAACACACGCATTTGCTCGGACATGGCACGGAGATGGATTCGGCGCTTGTTTCATACAGTACATGGTTATAATAATGTCAAGCACCAGACATCATGGAGATTTAGAATTGGCTGATGAATTGATGTCATGAATATGTATTATTTGAACAGAACCAGATGCGCCCGTCATGTTTGGTATTGAAGCAAGCAGATTGATGTGTGGGTTAGTTTGAAGCTTGTTGTGAAGTTGTGGGACATTGCAGCGGATAGATATGATTATATGTATAAAAGCTAAGATCACTTTGTTAAGAACAATGGATGATCAAGCCAACCCTTTACTAAGATTTTCAGGGCTGAACCTGATTAGCATATACAAAGGAGAAAGAGAGACCCCTCCCCTAGGAACAGACACACAGGAGAATAGTTCCTGTCTGGGGGGGGTCGGGGTCAGTGTTGCTGGTGGCCTCAGAGAACAGATGTAATGAAGCTACACTCAGAACAAAGCTCTCAGAAGCATGGCTGGATCATCACCAGGCACCAAAGGCTAAGTATCATCATCTCAATATCTCATGGCTGATTGGCATAGAATAGTTAAATATGTGTCTGTGGTATAGTAGTTGTAGAATGATAGGTAAGCATAGATTAGTTAGTTTGGAGAGACAAATGGCTTAAGGTTAACGAGGTTTGGGCAGTTGTGTGATCGTTGGGTGTTTGTGTTAATACTCTGTGAAGTCTGTGATGAATTGGAACAGTAGACAATCTGTAGCATAGTATTTGTGGTATTTGTTTGCCTATGGTGATTATAAATAGATTGTGCTGGTTTGTTATAATATATGTGTGGTTATATTGTGATCTGGTCTTGTGATGAATATGCTCTGGTTATTGAGATACTGAAGTTGTTTGGACCTGCAAATCTAAAATGGCTGCTAGCATCCCCCTTTCAACCATGTGGTGCAGTCTTTGGAATCCTGGGAGCTTTCCCAAAATGGAGTCTAGCTTCCATCCCATGCGGTATTCAGCATTGACTAACTGCGTAGCGATTGTTCCTCACATGTGTAAGCTTCTCTGCAACCATATTGTCTTATTGTTATTGTGAGCCATATATCTCTCTCTCTCTCTTCTCCTCTTTCTCCCTCATTTTCCCTTAAGTGTATAATTGTATTGTATTGTATTTCCTGTGTAGTTAACTTGGTTAGATATTCTATGTTATATTGGTAGTGTATAATTGTATTGTATTATTCTTTTGCAAGCATACCATCCATAATATATATATAAGGCGTTAGACCCTAAGCCCAGGTATCTGTGTATTTCTTATAGTGTTAAGTACTCTCAGAGCGTCGGTGACGCTCAAACAGCTTTGAAGTTAATAAGGTTACACTGTGTTGCATTTACACTCTACCACTGCACAGAGGTTTACAGTATAAGTACATTCCTTAAGGTATAGTTAAGGGAGTACCCTTGCGGTACTTTTTGCGCCAATTGCGTACTGTGTTCTTTAACCTTTAACGTGTTTTTAATAAGATAAATATTTAGCTTTCATACAAGTAAAAGGGTGTGGGCCCTGCAGCACTACCTGTAGTTCGCATTGTGCATTGGAAGGCACAAAGTAAGCAGACAGGAGGAGAAATCAGGATAGTGCACAAGGGTATAGAAGGGAGGGGCTCAAAAAAAAAGAAGTGGAAACAGACAGCAAACTAGGCTGGAGAGAGACCTGAGACAAAGAGATCTGAATTATATGAAAGCCGACCAGTGGAAACACAAATTATGCAGTCAAGTGTCCCACATTTGGGGAAATCGCAGGAGCAGCACACCCAGAGTGCAATGGGTGAGCCTTGCCCTGGGAGAAGTACCTTCCTGATCATAGTATCTCACCTGGCAGGTAAGTAGGAGTTGGGCTAGAGCTGGGGAGGTTCGCTGCTCGGGCACTCCCCTGTCAAGTGAAGGATATCCAACTGAGGCAGCACAAGGGAACTCTCGAAAGAAGAACAAGGCTAGAGGAAGATCTGAGACAAAGAAATCTGACTTTTACCAGAGCTGACCAGAGGAAAGCACAAACACAGTCCCCCACTACCACAAATAATGCAGTCGAGTTTTCCACATTTGGGGAAATCACAGGGGTAAGCATACCCAGAATGCAATGAATGAACCTCACCCTGGGAGAACAATCTTCATGACCATGGTATCTCCTATGCAAAATAAGTATGATTTGGGATAGGGCTGGGGAGGGCCGCTGCTCAGGCATATCTCTGTCAAGTAAAGGAGATTCAACTGAGGCAGCACAAGGGAACTCTCATCTCGGGACAACAACTGCAGGGAGAACACATATTTTCAAATGAACATGGGAGGGCAGAAGGCTGCCTAATACTGAAGCACCCCCAAACAACAAACCAAATGCAACAACTAGTACAAGCATTCCTGGGGGAAGGTCTGCAGAAGACGGATTTGCATACAGTGATGTCATCCAAGCAGTGGGCCAAAGTTGGCTGGAACCCTCATCTGCATATGAAAAGAGAAAAGGGGTATGCAGGGCTTGGCGGCCTTTTGCGGCGCTTGGATGACCCTTAGTTTGCATTAAACACCCCCACCCTACTTCGGTGTGGGGCTCATGTTGGCAATGCCCCAGCCCCTGAAGCATTCAAGCTGATTTCCTGCAGCAGCTTGGCACTGTAACAGCTCCAGAGCTGCTCTGTAAGGCAAGTGTCAAAGTCAAAAATATTACATAGAGAGAACATACAAACCACACACACACATTTAAGTCGCTATACTTGCAAATATGCGCAGCGAGCACAGCAATATATGGAAACACACGCATTTGCTCGGACATGGCACGGAGATGGATTCGGCGCTTGTTTCATACAGTACATGGTTATAATAATGTCAAGCACCAGACATCATGGAGATTTAGAATTGGCTGATGAATTGATGTCATGAATATGTATTATTTGAACAGAACCAGATGCGCCCGTCATGCTTGGTATTGAAGCAAGCAGATTGATGTGTGGGTTAGTTTGAAGCTTGTTGTGAAGTTGTGGGACATTGCAGCGGATAGATATGATTATATGTATAAAAGCTAAGATCACTTTGTTAAGAACAATGGATGATCAAGCCAACCCTTTACTAAGATTTTCAGGGCTGAACCTGATTAGCATATACAAAGGAGAAAGAGAGACCCCTCCCCTAGGAACAGACACACAGGAGAATAGTTCCTGTCTGGGGGGGGTCGGGGTCAGTGTTGCTGGTGGCCTCAGAGAACAGATGTAATGAAGCTACACTCAGAACAAAGCTCTCAGAAGCATGGCTGGATCATCACCAGGCACCAAAGGCTAAGTATCATCATCTCAATATCTCATGGCTGATTGGCATAGAATAGTTAAATATGTGTCTGTGGTATAGTAGTTGTAGAATGATAGGTAAGCATAGATTAGTTAGTTTGGAGAGACAAATGGCTTAAGGTTAACGAGGTTTGGGCAGTTGTGTGATCGTTGGGTGTTTGTGTTAATACTCTGTGAAGTCTGTGATGAATTGGAACAGTAAACAATCTGTAGCATAGTATTTGTGGTATTTGTTTGCCTATGGTGATTATAAATAGATTGTGCTGGTTTGTTATAATATATGTGTGGTTACATTGTGATCTGGTCTTGTGATGAATATGCTCTGGTTATTGAGATACTGAAGTTGTTTGGACCTGCAAATCTAAAATGGCTGCTAGCATCCCCCTTTCAACCATGTGGTGCAGTCTTTGGAATCCTGGGAGCTTTCCCAAAATGGAGTCTAGCTTCCATCCCATGCGGTATTCAGCATTGACTAACTGCGCAGCGATTGTTCCTCACATGTGTAAGCTTCTCTGCAACCATATTGTCTTATTGTTATTGTGAGCCATATCTCTCTCTCTCTTCTCCTCTTTCTCCCTCATTTTCCCTTAAGTGTATAATTGTATTGTATTGTATTTCCTGTGTAGTTAACTTGGTTAGATATTCTATGTTATATTGGTAGTGTATAATTGTATTGTATTATTCTTTTGCAAGCATACCATCCATAATATATATATAAGGCGTTAGACCCTAAGCCCAGGTATCTGTGTATTTCTTATAGTGTTAAGTACTCTCAGAGCGTCGGTGATGCTCAAACAGCATTGAAGTTAATAAGGTTACACTGTGTTGCATTTACACTCTACCACTACACAGAGGTTTACAGTATAAGTACATTCCTTAAGGTATAGTTAAGGGAGTACCCTTGCGGTACTTTTTGTGCCAATTGCGTACTGTGTTCTTTAACCTTTAACGTGTTTTTAATAAGATAAATATTTAGCTTTCATACAAGTAAAAGGGTGTGGGCCCTGCCGCACTACCTGTAGTTCGCATTGTGCGTTGGAAGGCACAAAGTAAGCAGACAGGAGGAGAAATCAGGATAGTGCACAAGGGTATAGAAGGGAGGGGCTCAAAAAAAAAGAAGTGGAAACAGACAGCAAACTAGGCTGGAGAGAGACCTGAGACAAAGAGATCTGAATTATATGAAAGCCGACCAGTGGAAACACAAATTATGCAGTCAAGTGTCCCACATTTGGGGAAATCGCAGGAGCAGCACACCCAGAGTGCAATGGGTGAGCCTTGCCCTGGGAGAAGTACCTTCCTGATCATAGTATCTCACCTGGCAGGTAAGTAGGAGTTGGGCTAGAGCTGGGGAGGTTCGCTGCTCGGGCACTCCCCTGTCAAGTGAAGGAGATCCAACTGAGGCAGCACAAGGGAACTCTCGAAAGAAGAACAAGGCTAGAGGAAGATCTGAGACAAAGAAATCTGACTTTTACCAGAGCTGACCAGAGGAAAGCACAAACACAGTCCCCCACTACCACAAATAATGCAGTCGAGTTTTCCACATTTGGGGAAATCACAGGGGTCAGCATACCCAGAATGCAATGAATGAACCTCACCCTGGGAGAACAATCTTCATGACCATGGTATCTCCTATGCAAAATAAGTATGATTTGGGATAGGGCTGGGGAGGGCCGCTGCTCAGGCATATCTCTGTCAAGTAAAGGAGATTCAACTGAGGCAGCACAAGGGAACTCTCATCTCGGGACAACAACTGCAGGGAGAACACATATTTTCAAATGAACATGGGAGGGCAGAAGGCTGCCTAATACTGAAGCACCCCCAAACAACAAACCAAATGCAACAACTAGTACAAGCATTCCTGGGGGAAGGTCTGCAGAAGACGGATTTGCATACAGTGATGTCATCCAAGCAGTGGGCCAAAGTTGGCTGGAACCCTCATCTGCATATGAAAAGAGAAAAGGGGTATGCAGGGCATGGCGGCTTTTTGCGGCGCTTGGGTGACCCTTAGTTCGCATTAAACACCCCCACCCTCCTTCGGTGTGGGTGCTCATGTTGGCAATGCCCCAGCCCCTGAAGCATTCAAGCTGATTTCTTGCAGCAGCTTGGCACTGTAACAGCTCCAGAGCTGCTCTGTAAGGCAAGTAAAAGGGTGTGGGCCCTGCAGCACTACCTGTAGTTTGCATTGTGCATTGGAAGGCCCAAAGTAAGCAGACAGGAGGAGAAGTCAGGATAGTGCACAAGGGTATAGAAGGGAGGGGCTCAAAAAAAAAAGAAGTGGAAACAGACAGCAAACTAGGCTGGAGAGAGACCTGAGACAAAGAGATCTGAATTATATGAAAGCCGACCAGTGGAAACACAAATTATGCAGTCAAGTGTCCCACATTTGGGGAAATCGCAGGAGCAGCACACCCAGAGTGCAATGGGTGAGCCTTGCCCTGGGAGAAGCATCTTCATGATCATAGTATCTCACCTGGCAGTTAAGTAGGAGTTGGGCCAGAGCTGGGGACGGTCGCTGCTCAAGCACCCCCCTGTCAAGTGAAGGAGATCCAACTGAGGCAGCACAAGGGAACTCTCGAAAGAGGAACAAGGCTAGAGGAAGATCTGAGACAAAGAAATCTGACTTTTACCAGAGGTGACCAGAGGAAAGCACAAAAACAGTCCCCCACTACCACAAATAATGCAGTCGAGTTTCCCACATTTGGGGAAATCACAGGGGTCAGCATACCCAGGATGCAATGAATGAACCTCACCCTGGGAGAACAATCTTCATGACCATGGTATCTCCTATGCAAAATAAGTATGATTTGGGATAGGGCTGGGGAGGGCCGCTGCTCAGGCACATCTCTGTCAAGTAAAGGAGATTCAACTGAGGCAGCACAAGGGAACTCTCATCTGGGGACAACAACTGCAGGGAGAACACATATTTTCAGATGAACATGGGAGGGCAGAAGGCTGCCTAATACTGAAGCACCCCCAAACAACAAACCAAATGCAACAACTAGTGCAAGCATTCCTGGGGGAAGGCCTGCAGCAGATGGATTTGCATATGGTGATGTCATCCAAGCAGTGGGTCAAAGTTGGCTTCAACCCTCGTCTGCATATGAAAAGAGAAAAGGGGCGTGCATGGCATGGCGGCCTTTTGCGGCGCTTGGATGACCCCTAGTTCGCATTAAACACCTCCACCCTCCTTCGGTGTGGGGCTCATGTTGGCTATGCCCCAGCCCCTTAAGCATTCAAGCTGATTTCTTGCAGCAGCTGGGCACTGTAACAGCTCCAGAGCTGCTCTGTAAGGCAAGTAAAAGGGTGTGGGCCCTGCAGCACTACCTGTAGTTCGCATTGTGCGTTGGAAGGCACAAAGTAAGCAGACGGGAGAAGTCAGGATAGTGCGCAAGGGCATAGAAGGGAGCGGCTCAAGAAAAGAGAAGTGGAAACAGACAGCAAACTAGGCTGGAGCGAGACCTGAGACAAAGAGATCTGAATTATATGAAATCCGACCAGTGGAAACACAAATTATACAGTCAAGTGTCCCACATTTGGGGAAATCGCAGGAGCAGCACACCCAGAGTGCAATGGGTGAGCCTTGCCCTGGGAGAAGCACCTTCATGATCATAGTATCTCACCTGGCAGGTAAGTAGGAGTTGGGCTAGAGCTGGGAAGGGTCGCTGCTCAAGCACCCCCCTGTCAAGTGAAGGAGATCCAACTGAGGCAGCACAAGGGAACTCTCGAAAGAGGAACAAGGCTAGAGGAAGATCTGAGACAAAGAAATCTGACTTTTTCCAGAGGTGACCAGAGGAAAGCACAAACACAGTCCCCCACTACCACAAATAATGCAGTCGAGTTTCCCACATTTGGGGAAATCACAGGGGTCAGCATACCCAGAATGCAATGAATGAACCTCACCCTGGGAGAACAATCTTCATGACCATGGTATCTCCTATGCAAAATAAGTATGATTTGGGATAGGGCTGGGGAGGGCCGCTGCTCAGGCACATCTCTGTCAAGTAAAGGAGATTCAACTGAGGCAGCACAAGGGAACTCTCATCTGGGGACAACAACTGCAGGGAGAACACATATTTTCAGATGAACATGGGAGGGCAGAAGGCTGCCTAATACTGAAGCACCCCCAAACAACAAACCAAATGCAACAACTAGTGCAAGCATTCCTGGGGGAAGGCCTGTAGCAGATGGATTTGCATATGGTGATGTCATCCAAGCAGTGGGTCAAAGTTGGCTTCAACCCTCGTCTGCATATGAAAAGAGAAAAGGGGTATGCAGGGCATGGCGACCTTTTGCGGCGCTTGGATGACCCCTAGTTCGCATTAAACACCTCCACCCTCCTTCGGTGTGGGGCTCATGTTGGCTATGCCCCAGCCCCTTAAGCATTCAAGCTGATTTCTTGCAGCAGCTGGGCACTGTAACAGCTCCAGAGCTGCTCTGTAAGGCAAGTAAAAGGGTGTGGGCCCTGCAGCACTACCTGTAGTTCGCATTGTGCGTTGGAAGGCACAAAGTAAGCAGACGGGAGAAATCAGGATAGTGCGCAAGGGCATAGAAGGGAGCGGCTCAAGAAAAGAGAAGTGGAAACAGACAGCAAACTAGGCTGGAGAGAGACCTGAGACAAAGAGATCTGAATTATACAAGAGCCGACCAGGGGAAACACAAATTATGCAGTCAAGTGTCCCACATTTGGGGAAATCGCAGGAGCAGCACACCCAGAGTGCAATGGGTGAGCCTTGCCCTGGGAGAAGCACCTTCCTGATCATAGTATCTCACCTGGCAGGTAAGTAGGAGTTGGGCTAGAGCTGGGGAGGGTCGCTGCTCGGGCACCCCCCTGTCAAGTGAAGGAGATCCAACTGAGGCAGCACAAGGGAACTCTCGAAAGAAGAACAAGGCTAGAGGAGGATCTGAGACAAAGAAATCTGACTTTTACAAGAGCTGACCAGAGGAAAGCACAAACACAGTCCCCCACTACCACAAATAATGCAGTCGAGTTTCCCACATTTGGGGAAATCACAGGGGTCAGCATACCCAGAATGCAATGAATGAACCTCACCCTGGGAGAACAATCTTCATGACCATGGTATCTCCTATGCAAAATAAGTATGGTTTGGGATAGGGCTGGGGAGGGCCGCTGCTCAGGCATATCTCTGTCAAGTAAAGGAGATTCAACTGAGGCAGCACAAGGGAACTCTCATCTGGGGACAACAACTGCAGGGAGAACACATATTTTCAAATGAACATGGGAGGGCAGAAGGCTGTCTAATACTGAAGCACCCCCAAACAACAAACCAAATGCAACAACTAGTACAAGCATTCCTGGGGGAAGGTCTGCAGAAGACGGATTTGAATACAGTGATGTCATCCAAGCAGTGGGCCAAAGTTGGCTGGAACCCTCATCTGCATATGAAAAGAGAAAAGGGGTATGCAGGGCATGGCGGCCTTTTGCGGCGCTTGGATGACCCTTAGTTCGCATTAAACACCCCCACCCTCCTTCGGTGTGGGGCTCATGTTGGCAATGCCCCAGCCCCTGAAGCATTCAAGCTGATTTCTTGCAGCAGCTTGGCACTGTAACAGCTCCAGAGCTGCTCTGTAAGGCAAGTAAAAGGGTGTGGGCCCTGCAGCACTACCTGTAGTTCGCATTGTGCGTTGGAAGGCACAAAGTAAGCAGACAGGAGGAGAAATCAGGATAGTGCACAAGGGTATAGAAGGGAGGCTCAAAAAAAAAGAAGTGGAAACAGACAGCAAACTAGGCTGGAGAGAGACCTGAGACAAAGAGATCTGAATTATATGAAAGCCGACCAGTGGAAACACAAATTATGCAGTCAAGTGTCCCACATTTGGGGAAATCGCAGGAGCAGCACACCCAGAGTGCAATGGGTGAGCCTTGCCCTGGGAGAAGTACCTTCCTGATCACAGTATCTCACCTGGCAGGTAAGTAGGAGTTGGGCTAGAGCTGGGGAGGTTCGCTGCTCGGGCACTCCCCTGTCAAGTGAAGGAGATCCAACTGAGGCAGCACAAGGGAACTCTCAAAAGAAGAACAAGGCTAGAGGAAGATCTGAGACAAAGAAATCTGACTTTTACCAGAGCTGACCAGAGGAAAGCACAAACACAGTCCCCCACTACCACAAATAATGCAGTCGAGTTTCCCACATTTGGGGAAATCACAGGGGTCAGCATACCCAGAATGCAATGAATGAACCTCACCCTGGGAGAACAATCTTCATGACCATGGTATCTCCTATGCAAAATAAGTATGATTTGGGATAGGGCTGGGGAAGGCCGCTGCTCAGGCATATCTCTGTCAAGTAAAGGAGATTCAACTGAGGCAGCACAAGGGAACTCTCATCTCGGGACAACAACTGCAGGGAGAACACATATTTTCAAATGAACATGGGAGGGCAGAAGGCTGCCTAATACTGAAGCACCCCCAAACAACAAACCAAATGCAACAACTAGTACAAACATTCCTGGGGGAAGGTCTGCAGAAGACGGATTTGCATACAGTGATGTCATCCAAGCAGTGGGCCAAAGTTGGCTGGAACCCTCATCTGCATATGAAAAGAGAAAAGGGGTATGCAGGGCATGGCGGCTTTTTGCGGCGCTTGGATGACCCTTAGTTCGCATTAAACACCCCCACCCTCCTTCGGTGTGGGGCTCATGTTGGCAATGCCCCTGCCCCTGAAGCATTCAAGCTGATTTCTTGCAGCAGCTTGGCACTGTAACAGCTCCAGAGCTGCTCTGTAAGGCAAGTAAAAGGGTGTGGGCCCTGCAGCACTACCTGTAGTTCGCATTGTGCATTGGAAGGCCCAAAGTAAGCAGACAGGAGGAGAAGTCAGGATAGTGCACAAGGGTATAGAAGGGAGGGGCTCAAAAAAAGAAAGAAGTGGAAACAGACAGCAAACTAGGCTGGAGAGAGACCTGAGACAAAGAGATCTGAATTATATGAAAGCCGACCAGTGAAAATACAAATTATGTAGTCAAGTTTCCCACATTTGGGGAAATCACAGGGGCAGCACACCCAGAGTGCAATGGGTGAGCCTTGCCCTGGGAGAAGCACCTTCATGATCATAGTATCTCACCTGGCAGGTAAGTAGGAGTTGGGCTAGAGCTGGGGAGGGTCGCTGCTCGGGCATCCCCCTGTCAAGTGAAGGAGATCCAACTGAGGCAGCACAAGGGAACTCTCGAAAGAAGAACAAGGCTAGAGGAAGATCTGAGACAAAGAAATCTGACTTTTACCAGAGCTGACCAGAGGAAAGCACAAACACAGTCCCCCACTACTACAAATAATGCAGTCAAGTTTCCCACATTTGGGGAAATCACAGGGGTCAGCATACCCAGAATGCAATGAATGAACCTCACCCTGGGAGAACAATCTTCATGACCATGGTATCTCCTATGCAAAATAAGTATGATTTGGGATAGGGCTGGGGAGGGCCGCTGCTCAGGCACATCTCTGTCAAGTAAAGGAGATTCAACTGAGGCAGCACAAGGGAACTCTCATCTGGGGACAACAACTGCAGGGAGAACACATATTTTCAGATGAACATGGGAGGGCAGAAGGCTGCCTAATACTAAAGCACATCCAAACAACAAACCAAATGCAACAACTAGTGCAAGCATTCCTGGGGGAAGGCCTGCAGCAGATGGATTTGCATATGGTGATGTCATCCAAGCAGTGGGTCAAAGTTGGCTTCAACCCTTGTCTGCATATGAAAAGAGAAAAGGGGAGTGCAGGGCATGGCGGCCTTTTGTGGCGCTTGGATGACCCCTAGTTCGCATTAAACACCTCCACCCTCCTTTGCTGTGGGGCTCATGTTGGCTATGCCCCAGCCCCTTAAGCATTCAAGTTGATTTCTTGCAGCAGCTGGGCACTGTAACAGCTCCAGAGCTGCTCTGTAATGCAAGTAAAAGAGTGTGGGCCCTGCAGCACTACCTGAAGTTTGCATTGTGCATTGGAAGGCCCAAAGTAAGCAGACAGGAGGAGAAATCAGGATAGTGCACAAGGGTATAGAAGGGAGGGGCTCAAAAAAAAAAGAAGTGGAAACAGACAGCAAACTAGGCTGGAGAGAGACCTGAGACAAAGAGATCTGAATTATATGAAAGCCGACCAGTGGAAACACAAATTATGCAGTCAAGTGTCCCACATTTGGGGAAATCACAGGGGCAGCACACCCAGAGTGCAATGGGTGAGCCTTGCCCTGGGAGAAGCACCTTCATGATCATAGTATCTCACCTGGCAGGTAAGTAGGAGTTGGGCTAGAGCTGGGGAGGGCCGCTGCTCAAGTACCCCCCTGTCAAGTGAAGGATATCCAACTGAGGCAGCACAAGGGAACTCTCGAAAGAAGAACAAGGCTAGAGGAAGTTCTGAGACAAAGAAATCTGACTTTTACCAGAGCTGACCAGAGGAAAGCACAAACACAGTAGTCCCCCACTACCACAAATAATGCAGTCAAGTTTCCCACATTTGGGGAAATCACAGGGGTCAGCATACCCAGAATACAATGAATGAACCTCACCCTGGGAGAACAATCTTCATGACCATGGTATCTCCTATGCAAAATAAGTATGATTTGGGATAGGGCTGGGGAGGGCTGCTGCTCAGGCACATCTCTGTCAAGTAAAGGAGATTCAACTGAGGCAGCACAAGGGAACTCTCATCTGGGGACAACAACTGCAGGGAGAACACATATTTTCAGATGAATATGGGAGGGCAGAAGGCTGCCTAATACTGAAGCACCCCCAAACAACAAACCAAATGCAACAACTAGTGCAAGCATTCCTGGGGGAAGGCCTGCAGCAGATGGATTTGCATATGGTGATGTCATCCAAGCAGTGGGTCAAAGTTGGCTTGAACCCTTGTCTGCATATGAAAAGAGAAAAGGGGAGTGCAGGGCATGGCGGCCTTTTGTGGCGCTTGGATGACCCCTAGTTCGCATTAAACACCTCCACCCTCCTTCGGTGTGGGGCTCATGTTGGCTATGCCCCAGCCCCTTAAGCATTCAAGCTGATTTCTTGCAGCAGCTGGGCACTGTAACAGCTCCAGAGCTGCTCTGTAAGGCAAGTAAAAGGGTGTGGGCCCTGCAGCACTACCTGTAGTTCGCATTGTGCGTTGGAAGGCACAAAATAAGCAGACGGGAGAAGTCAGGATAGTGCGCAAGGGCATAGAAGGGAGGGGCTCAAGAAAAGAGAAGTGGAAACAGACAGCAAACTAGGCTGGAGAGAGACCTGAGACAAAGAGATCTGAATTATACGAGAGCCGACCAGAGGAAACACAAATTATGCAGTCAAGTGTCCCACATTTGGGGAAATTGCAGGAGCAGCACACCCAGAGTGCAATGGGTGAGCCTTGCCCTGGGAGAAGCACCTTCATGATCATAGTATCTCACCTGGCAGGTAAGTAGGAGTTGGGCTAGAGCTGGGGAGGGTCGCTGCTGAAGCACCCCCCTGTCAAGTGAAGGAGATCCAACTGAGGCAGCACAAGGGAACTCTTGAAAGACGAATAAGGCAAAGAAATCTGACTTTTACCAGAGCTGACCAGAGGAAAGCACAAACACAGTCCCCCACTACCACAAATAATGCAGTCGAGTTTCCCACATTTGGGGAAATCACAGTGGACAGCATACCCAGAATGCAATGAATGAACCTCACCCTGGGAGAACAATCTTCATGACCATGGTATCTCCTATGCAAAATAAGTATGATTTAGGATAGGGCTGGGGAGGGCCGCTGCTCAGGCACATCTCTGTAAAGTAAAGGAGTTTCAACTGAGGCAGCACAAGGGAACTCTCATCTGGGGACAACAACTGCAGGGAGAACACATATTTTCAGATGAACATGGGAGGGCAGAAGGCTGCCTAATACTGAAGCACCCCCAAACAACAAACCAAATGCAACAACTAGTGCAAGCATTCCTAGGGGAAGGCCTGCAGCTGATGGATTTGCATATGGTTATGTCATCCAAGCAGTGGGTCAAAGTTGGCTTCAACCCTCATCTGCATATGAAAAGAGAAAAGGGGCGTGCAGGGCATGACGGCCTTTTGCGGCGCTTGGATGACCCCTAGTTCGCATTAAACACCTCCACCCTCCTTTGGTGTGGGGCTCATGTTGGCTATGCCCCAGCCCCTTAAGCATTCAAGCTGATTTCTTGCAGCAGCTGGGCACTGTAACAGCTCCAGAGCTGCTCTGTAAGGCAAGTAAAAGGGTGTGGGCCCTGCAGCACTACCTGTAGTTTGCATTGTGCATTGGAAGGCACAAAGTAAGCAGACGGGAGAAGTCAGGATAGTGCGCAAGGGCATAGAAGGGAGCGGCTCAAGAAAAGAGAAGTGGAAACAGACAGCAAACTAGGCTGGAGAGAGACCTGAGACAAAGAGATCTGAATTATACGAGAGCCTACCAGAGGAAACACAAATTATGCAGTCAAGTGTCCCACATTTGGGGAAATCGCAGGAGCAGCACACCCAGAGTGCAATGGGTGAGCCTTGCCCTGGGAGAAGCACCTTCATGATCATAGTATCTCACCTGGCAGGTAAGTAGGAGTTGGGCTAGAGCTGGGGAGGATCGCTGCACAAGCAACCCCCTGTCAAGTGAAGGAGATCCAACTGAGGCAGCACAAGGGAACTCTCGAAAGAAGAATAAGGCTAGAGGAAGAAATGAGACAAAGAAATCTGACTTTTACAAGAGCTGACCAGAGGAAAACACAAACACAGTCCCCCACTACCACAAATAATGCAGTCGAGTTTCCCACATTTGGTGAAATCACAGGGGTCAGCATACCCAGAATACAATGAATGAACCTCACCCTGGGATAACAATCTTCATGACCATGGTATCTCCTATGCAAAATAAGTATGATTTGGGATAGGGCTGGGGAGGGCTGCTGCTCAGGCACATCTCTGTCAAGTAAAGGAGATTCAACTGAGGCAGCACAAGGGAACTCTCATCTGGGGACAACAACTGCAGGGAGAACACATATTTTCAGATGAATATGGGAGGGCAGAAGGCTGCCTAATACTGAAGCACCCCCAAACAACAAACCAAATGCAACAACTAGTGCAAGCATTCCTGGGGGAAGGCCTGCAGCAGATGGATTTGCATATGGTGATGTCATCCAAGCAGTGGGTCAAAGTTGGCTTGAACCCTTGTCTGCATATGAAAAGAGAAAAGGGGAGTGCAGGGCATGGCGGCCTTTTGTGGCGCTTGGATGACCCCTAGTTCGCATTAAACACCTCCACCCTCCTTCGGTGTGGGGCTCATGTTGGCTATGCCCCAGCCCCTTAAGCATTCAAGCTGATTTCTTGCAGCAGCTGGGCACTGTAACAGCTCCAGAGCTGCTCTGTAAGGCAAGTAAAATGGTGTGGGCCCTGCAGCACTACCTGTAGTTCGCATTGTGCGTTGGAAGGCACAAAATAAGCAGACGGGAGAAGTCAGGATAGTGCGCAAGGGCATAGAAGGGAGCGGCTCAAGAAAAGAGAAGTGGAAACAGACAGCAAACTAGGCTGGAGAGAGACCTGAGACAAAGAGATCTGAATTATACGAGAGCCGACCAGAGGAAACACAAATTATGCAGTCAAGTGTCCCACATTTGGGGAAATTGCAGGAGCAGCACACCCAGAGTGCAATGGGTGAGCCTTGCCCTGGGAGAAGCACCTTCATGATCATAGTATCTCACCTGGCAGGTAAGTAGGAGTTGGGCTAGAGCTGGGGAGGGTCGCTGCTGAAGCACCCCCCTGTCAAGTGAAGGAGATCCAACTGAGGCAGCACAAGGGAACTCTTGAAAGACGAATAAGGCAAAGAAATCTGACTTTTACCAGAGCTGACCAGAGGAAAGCACAAACACAGTCCCCCACTACCACAAATAATGCAGTCGAGTTTCCCACATTTGGGGAAATCACAGTGGACAGCATACCCAGAATGCAATGAATGAACCTCACCCTGGGAGAACAATCTTCATGACCATGGTATCTCCTATGCAAAATAAGTATGATTTAGGATAGGGCTGGGGAGGGCCGCTGCTCAGGCACATCTCTGTCAAGTAAAGGAGTTTCAACTGAGGCAGCACAAGGGAACTCTCATCTGGGGACAACAACTGCAGGGAGAACACATATTTTCAGATGAACATGGGAGGGCAGAAGGCTGCCTAATACTGAAGCACCCCCAAACAACAAACCAAATGCAACAACTAGTGCAAGCATTCCTAGGGGAAGGCCTGCAGCTGATGGATTTGCATATGGTTATGTCATCCAAGCAGTGGGTCAAAGTTGGCTTCAACCCTCATCTGCATATGAAAAGAGAAAAGGGGCGTGCAGGGCATGACGGCCTTTTGCGGCGCTTGGATGACCCCTAGTTCGCATTAAACACCTCCACCCTCCTTCGGTGTGGGGCTCATGTTGGCTATGCCCCAGCCCCTTAAGCATTCAAGCTGATTTCTTGCAGCAGCTGGGCACTGTAACAGCTCCAGAGCTGCTCTGTAAGGCAAGTAAAAGGGTGTGGGCCCTGCAGCACTACCTGTAGTTTGCATTGTGCATTGGAAGGCACAAAGTAAGCAGACGGGAGAAGTCAGGATAGTGCGCAAGGGCATAGAAGGGAGCGGCTCAAGAAAAGAGAAGTGGAAACAGACAGCAAACTAGGCTGGAGAGAGACCTGAGACAAAGAGATCTGAATTATACGAGAGCCTACCAGAGGAAACACAAATTATGCAGTCAAGTGTCCCACATTTGGGGAAATCGCAGGAGCAGCACACCCAGAGTGCAATGGGTGAGCCTTGCCCTGGGAGAAGCACCTTCATGATCATAGTATCTCACCTGGCAGGTAAGTAGGAGTTGGGCTAGAGCTGGGGAGGGTCGCTGCACAAGCAACCCCCTGTCAAGTGAAGGAGATCCAACTGAGGCAGCACAAGGGAACTCTCGAAAGAAGAATAAGGCTAGAGGAAGAAATGAGACAAAGAAATCTGACTTTTACCAGAGCTGACCAGAGGAAAACACAAACACAGTCCCCCACTACCACAAATAATGCAGTCGAGTTTCCCACATTTGGTGAAATCACAGGGGTCAGCATACCCAGAATACAATGAATGAACCTCACCCTGGGATAACAATCTTCATGACCATGGTATCTCCTATGCAAAATAAGTATGATTTGGGATAGGGCTGGGGAGGGCCGCTGCTCAGGCACATCTCTGTCAAGTAAAGGAGATTCAACTGAGGCAGCACAAGGGAACTCTCATCTGGGGACAACAACTGCAGGGAGAACACATATTTTCAGATGAACATGGGAGGGCAGAAGGCTGCCTAATACTGAAGCACCCCCAAACAACAAACCAAATGCAACAACTAGTGCAAGCATTCCTGGGGGAAGGCCTGCAGCATATGGATTTGCATATGGTGATGTCATCCAAGCAGTGGGTCAAAGTTGGCTTCAACCCTCGTCTGCATATGAAAAGAGAAAAGGGGCGTGCATGGCATGGCGGCCTTTTGCGGCGCTTGGATGACCCCTAGTTCGCATTAAACACCTCCTCCCTCCTTCGGTGTGGGGCTCATGTTGGCTATGCCCCAGCCCCTTAAGCATTCAAGCTGATTTCTTGCAGCAGCTGGGCACTGTAACAGCTTCAGAGCTGCTCTGTAAGGCAAGTAAAAGGGTGTGGGCCCTGCAGAACTACCTGTAGTTCGCATTGTGCGTTGAAAGGCATAAAGTAAGCAGACGGGAGAAGTCAGTATAGTGCGCAAGGGCATAGAAGGGAGCGGCTCAAGAAAAGAGAAGTGGAAACAGACAGCAAACTAGGCTGGAGAGAGACCTGAGACAAAGAGATCTGAATTATACGAGAGCCGACCAGGGGAAACACAAATTATGCAGTCAAGTTTCCCACATTTGGGGAAATCGCAGGAGCAACACACCCAGAGTGCAATGGGTGAGCCTTGCCCTGGAAGAAGCACCTTCATGATCATAGTATCTCACCTGGCAGGTAAGTAGGAGTTGGGCTAGAGCTGGGGAGGGTCGCTGCTCGGGCACCCCCCTGTCAAGTGAAGGAGATCTAACTGAGGCAGCACAAGGGAACTCTCGAAAGAAGAACAAGGCTAGAGGAAGATCTGAGACAAAGAAATCTGACTTTTACCAGAGCTGACCAGAGGAAAGCACAAACACAGTCCCCCACTACTACAAATAATGCAGTCAAGTTTCCCACATTTGGGGAAATCACAGGGGTCAGCATACCCAGAATGCAATGAATGAACCTCACCCTGGGAGAACAATCTTCATGACCATGGTATCTCTTATGCAAAATAAGTATGATTTGGGATAGGGCTGGGGAGGGCCGCTGCTCAGGCACATCTCTGTCAAGTAAAGGAGATTCAACTGAGGCAGCACAAGGGAACTCTCATCTGGGGACAACAACTGCAGGGAGAACACATATTTTCAGATGAACATGGGAGGGCAGAAGGCTGCCTAATACTGAAGCACCCCCAAACAACAAACCAAATGCAACAAATAGTGCAAGCATTCCTGGGGGAAGGCCTGCAGCAGATGGATTTGCATATGGTGATGTCATCCAAGCAGTGGGTCAAAGTTGGCTTCAACCCTTGTCTGCATATGAAAAGAGAAAAGGGGCGTGCAGGGCATGGCATCCTTTTGTGGCGCTTGGATGACCCCTAGTTCGCATTAAACACCTCCACCCTCCTTCGGTGTGGGGCTCATGTTGGCTATGCCCCAGCCCCTTAAGCATTCAAGCTGATTTCTTGCAGCAGCTGGGCACTGTAACAGCTCCAGAGCTGCTCTGTAAGGCAAGTAAAAGGGTGTGGTCCCTGCAGCACTACCTGTAGTTTGCATTGTGCGTTGGAAGGCACAAATTAAGCAGACGGGAGAAGTCAGGATAGTGCGCAAAGGCATAGAAGGGAGCGGCTCAAGAAAAGAGAAGTGGAAACAGACAGCAAACTAGGCTGGAGAGAGACCTGAGACAAAGAGATCTGAATTATACGAGAGCCGACCAGGGGAAACACAAATTATGCAGTCAAGTTTCCCACATTTGGGGAAATCGCAGGAGCAGCACACCCAGAGTGAAATGGGTGAGCCTTGCCCTGGGAGAAGCACCTTCATGATCATAGTATCTCACCTAGCAGGTAAGTAGGAGTTGAGCTAGAGCTGGGGAGGGTCGCTGCTCGGGCACCCCCCTGTCAAGTGAAGGAGATACAACTGAGGCAGCACAACGAAACTCTCGAAAGAAGAACAAAGCTAGAGGAAGATCTGAGACAAATAAATCTGACTTTTACCAGAGCTGACCAGAGGAAAGAACAAACACAGTCCCCCACTACCACAAATAATGCAGTCGAGTTTCCCACATTTGGGGAAATCATAGGGGTCAGCATACCCAGAATGCAATGAATGAACCTCACCCTGGGAGAACAATCTTCATGACCATGGTATCTCCTATGCAAAATAAGTATGATTTGGGATAGGGCTGGGGAGGGCCGCTGCTCAGGCACATCTCTGTCAAGTAAAGGAGATTCAACTGAGGCAGCACAAGGGAACTCTCATCTGGGGACAACAACTGCAGGGAGAACACATATTTTCAGATGAACATGGGAGGGCAGAAGGCTGCCTAATACTGAAGCACCCCCAAACAACAAACCAAATGCAACAACTAGTGCAAGCATTCCTGGGGGAAGGCCTGCAGCAGATGGATTTGCATATGGTGATGTCATCCAAGCAGTGGGTCAAAGTTGGCTTAAACCCTCGTCTGCATATGAAAAGAGAAAAGGGGCGTGCAGGGCATGGCGGCCTTTTGCGGCGCTTGGATGACCCCTAGTTCACATTAAACACCTCCACCCTCCTTCGGTGTGGGGCTCATGTTGGCTATGCCCCAGCCCCTGAAGCATTCAAGCTGATTTCTTGCAGAAGCTGGGCTCTGTAACAGCTCCAGAGCTGCTCTGTAAGGCAAATAAAAGGTTGTGGGACCTGCAGCACTACCTGTAGTTCGCATTGTGCGTTGGAAGGCACAAAGTAAGCAGACGGGAGAAGTCAGGATAGTGCGCAAGGGCATAAAAGGGAACGGCTCAAGAAAAGAGAAGTGGAAACAGACAGCAAACTAGGCTGGAGAGAGACCTGATGCAAAGAGATCTGAATTATACGAGAGCCGACCAGAGGAAACACATATTATGCAGTCAAGTGTCCCACATTTTGGGAAATCACAGGAGCAGCACACCCAGAGTGCAATGGGTGAGCCTTGCCCTGGGAGAAGCACCTTCCTGATCATAGTATCTCACCTGGCAGGTAAGTATGAGATGGGCTAGAGCTGGGGAGGGTCGCTGCTCGGGCACCCCCCTGTCAAGTGAAGGAGATCCAACTGAGGCAGCACAAGGGAACTCTCGAAAGAAGAACAAGGCTAGAGGAAGATCTGAGACAAAGAAATCTGACTTTTACCAGAGCTGACCAGAGGAAAGCACAAACACAGTCCTCCACTACCACAAATAATGCAGTCGAGTTTCCCACATTTGGGGAAATCATAGGGGTCAGCATACCCAGAATGCAATGAATGAACCTCACCCTGGGAGATCAATCTTCATGACCATGGTATCTCCTATGCAAAATAAGTATGATTTGGGATAGGGCTGGGGAGGACCGCTGCTCAGGCACATCTCTGTCAAGTAAAGGAGATTCAACTGAGGCACCACAAGGGAACTCTCATCTGGGGACAACAACTGCAGGGAGAACACATATTTTCAGATGAACATGGGAGGGCAGAAGGCTGCCTAATACTGAAGCACCCCCAAACAACAAACCAAATGCAACAACTAGTACAAGCATTCCTGGGGGAAGGTCTGCAGAAGACGGATTTGCATACGGTGATGTCATCCAAGCAGTGGGCCAAAGTTGGCTGGAACCCTCATCTACATATGAAAAGAGAAAAGGGGTATGCGGGGCATGGCGGCCTTTTGCGGCGCTTGGATGACCCCTAGTTCGCATTAAACACCCCCACCCTCCTTCAGTGTGGGGCTCATGTTGGCCATGCCCCAGCCCCTGAAGCATTCAAGCTGATTTCTTGCAGCAGCTGGGCACTGTAACAGCTCCAGAGCTGCTCTGTAAGGCAAGTAAAAAGGTGTGGGCCCTGCAGCACTACCTGTAGTTTGCATTGTGCATTGGAAGGCACAAAGTAAGCAGACGGGAGGAGAAGTCAGGATAGTGCACAAGGGTATAGAAGGGAGGGGCTCAAGAAAAAAGAAGTGGAAACAGACAGCAAACTAGGCTGGAGAGAGACCTGAGACAAAGAGATCTGAATCATATGAGAGCCGACCAGGGGAAACACAAATTATGCAGTCAAGTTTCCCACATTTGCGGAAATCGCAGGGGCAGCACACCCAGAGTGCAATGGGTGAGCCTTGCCCTGGGAGAAGCAACTTCATGATCATAGTATCTCACCTGGCAGGTAAGTAGGAGTTGGGCTAGAGCTGGGGAGGGTCGCTGCTCGGGCACCCCCCTGTCAAGTGAAGGAAATCCAACTGAGGCAGCACAAGGGAACTCTCGAAAGAAGAACAAGGCTAGAGGAAAATCTGAGACAAAGAAATCTGACTTTTACCAGAGCTGACCAGAGGAAAGCACAAACACAGTCCCCCACTACCACAAATAATGCAGTCGAGTTTCCCACATTTGGGGAAATCACAGTGGTCAGCATACCCAGAATGCAATGAATGAACCTCACCCTGGGAGAACAATCTTCATGACCATGGTATCTCCTATGCAAAATAAGTATGATTTGGGATCAGTGGCGTAACTAGAAATTTTTCTCCCCCAAGCCAAAAAATTCTTTGGCGCTCCCCACAATTGGCACTATTAAAGGGATAAATGTGCGCGCGCCGCAAAATAGGGTGTGTGGCTTCGTTGGGATGGGCGTGGCTTTACTGTTCCATTGGGCCCTGTTGGACAAGTGGTCCGGATCCCACCTACACACGCACCGGAGGATAATCCTGTCTTCCAAGACCAGAATCTCACTCCATTGGTGGCTGCACAGTTCTCACCTCCTAGAGGGGCGAAGGTTCGGGATCCAGGACTGGATCCTAGGGACCATGGATGCAACCATCCGAGGCTGGGGAACAGTCACACAGGGGGAAAACATCCAAGTAAGATGGTCAAGTCGGGAAAGTTGTCTCCACATAAATGTTCTGGAGTTAAGGGCCATTTAATAACTGCAGACACAGTACGCACTGGGACGGGTGCCCAGCATCCTCTACGGACTAAGAGAAAAGGATTTACCGGTAGGTATTAAAATCCTATTTTCTCTAACGTCCTAGAGGATGCTGGGGACTCCGTAAGGACCATGGGGATAGACGGGCTCCGCAGGAGACATGGGCACTTTAAGAAAGACTTTAGTTCTGGGTGTGCACTGGCTCCTCCCTCTATGCCCCTCCTCCATACCTCAGTTTGATACTGTGCCCAGTGGAGACTGGGTGCTTTTCAGGAGCTCTCCTGAGCTTTCTGACAGAAAGTATTTTGTTAGGTTTTTAATTTTCAGGGAGCACTGCTGGCAACAGACTCCCTGCATCGAGGGACTGAGGGGGGAGAAGCAGCCCTACTCTCCGAGTTGCAAGGTCCTGCTTCTTAAGCTACTGGACACCATTAGCTCCAAAGGGATTAGCTCCAAATGGATTGGTACGCAGGATCTCACCCTCGCCGTCCGTCCCCCTCGCAGAGCCGGAAGATAGAAGCCGGGTGAGTATGAGAAGAAAAGAAGACTTCAGAGGCGGCAGAGGACTTCATGATCTTCATTGAGGTAACGCACAGCACTGCAGCTGTGCGCCATTGCTCCCATACACCTCACATACTCCGGTCACTGTAAGGGTGCAGGGCGCAGGGCGCAGGGGGGGCGCCCTGGGCTGCAATATAAACCTCTTTTTGGCAAAAATATAACATATATACAGCTGGGCACTGTATATATGTATGAGCCCCCGCCAATTGTACAGTTTAAACGGGACAGAAGCCCGCCGCCGAGGGGGCGGGGCTTCTCCCTCAGCACTCACCAGCGCCATTTTTTCTCCAAAGCACCGCTGAGAGGAAGCTCCCCGGACTCTCCCCTGCTTATACCACGGTAGACAAGAGGGTTAAAAAGAGAGGGGGGGGGGCACATAATTCAGCGCAAATTACATACAGCAGCGCTACTGTGCAAACATTAAGTTACTGTGCTATTCCTGGGTTATATAGCGCTGGGGTATGTGCTGGCATACTCTCTCTCTGTCTCTCCAAAGGGCCTTGTGGGGGAAATGTCTTCAGTAAAAGTATTCCCTGTGTGTGTGGTGTGTCGGTACGCGTGTGTCGACATGTCTGAGGAAGAAGGCTATATTAGAGAGGAGCGGGAGCAAATGAACGTGGTTTCTCCGCCGACACCTGATTGGATGGATATGTGGAATGTTTTAAATGCTAGTGTAAACTCATTGCACAAAAGATTAGACAAGGCTGAAGCTTTGCGACAGTCAGGGTCTCAACCCATGCCTGATCCTATGTCGCAGGGACTGTCAGGGTCTCATAAGCGCCCACTATCCAGATTGTTGACACAGATACTGACACGGATTCTGACTCCAGTGTCGATTACGATGATGCAAAGTTACAGCCAAAATTGGCAAAATACATTTGATATATGATTATGGCAATAAAAAATGTTTTGCACATCACGGAGGAGCCCTCTATCCCTGACAAGAGGGTACATATGTACAAGGTAAAGAAGCCTGAGGTAACCTTTCCCCCCTCACACGAGCTGAACGAGTTATGTGAAAAAGCTTGGGAATCCCCTGCAGATTTCCAAAAGGATTCTTATGGCGTATCCTTTCCCATCAACGGATAGGTTACGATGGGAATCCTCCCCTTGGGTGGACAAAGCATTAACACGCTTATCCAAGAAGGTAGCCCTCCCGTCCCAGGATACGGCTTCCCTCAAAGAGTCTGCTGACCGCAAACAGGAGATTACCCTGAAGTCCATTTATACACATTCAGGTACCTTACTCAGACCGGCAATTGCGTCGGCCTGGGTGTGTAGTGCTGTAGCGGCTTGGACGGATACCCTAGATAAGGCTACTATTTTATTGCCCCTGGGGCATATAAGAGATGCTGTCCTATATATGTGTGTATGCAAACTACAGGTGGTGCTGCAGGGCTCACACCCTTTTACTTGTCTTGTAGAGCAACTCTGGAGCTGTTACTGGGTCCAGCTGCTGCAAGAAATCAGCTTGAATGCTTCAGGGGCTTGGGCATGGCCAACATGAGCCCCACACTGATGGGGGTGTATAAAGCGATCTAGGGGTCATCCAAGCGCAACCCCACAAAGGCCGCCATGCCCTGCGTGACCATTTTCTCTTTTCATATGCAGACGAGGGTTGCAGCCAACTATGCCCATTGCTTGGATGACATCACCATATGCGAATCCATCTGCTGCAGGCCTTCCCCCAGGAATGCTTGCACTAGTTGTTGCATTTGGTTTGTTGTTTGGGGGGTGCTTCAGTATTAGGCAGCCTTCTGCCCTCCCACATTCATCTGAAAATGTGTTCTCCCTGCAGTTGTTGTCCCCAGATGAGAGTTCCCTTGTGCTGCCTCAGTTGAATCTCCTTTACTTGACGGAGGTGTGCCTGAGCAGCGGCCCTCCCCAGCCCTATCTCAAATCATACTTATTTTGCATAGGTGATAAAATGGTCATGAAGATTGTTTTCCCAGGGTGAGGTTCATTCATTGCATTCTGGGTATGCTGACCTCTGTGATTTCCCCAAATGTGGGAAACTCGACTGCATAATTTGTGGTAGGGGGGGGACGGCATTTGTGCTTTCCCCTGGTTGGCTCTGGTATAATTCAGATCTCTTTGTCTCAGGTCTCTCTCCAGCCTAGTTTGCTGTCTGTTTCCACTTCTCTTTTCTTGAGCCCCTCCCTTCTATGCCCTTGCGCACTATCCTGACTTCTCCCGTCTGCTTACTTTGTGCCTTCCAACGCACAATGCGAACTACAGGTAGTGCTGCAGGGCCCACGCCCTTTTACTTGCCTTACAGAGCAGCTCTGGAGCTGTTACAGTGCCCAGCTGCTGCAAGAAATCAGCTTGAATGCTTCAGGGGCAGGGGCATGGCCAACATGAGCCCCACACCGAAGGAGGGTGGGGGTGTTCAATGCGAACTAGGGGTCATCCAAGCGCCCCTTTTCTCTTTTCATATGCAGATGAGGGTTCCAGCCAACTTTGGCCCACTGCTTGGATGACATCACCGTATGCAAATCCGTCTGCTGCAGACCTTTCCCCAGGAATGCTTGCACTAGTTGTTGCATATGGTTTGATGTTTGTGGGTGCTTCAGTATTAGGCAGCCTTCCGCCCTCTCATGTTTATCTGAAAATATGTGGTCTCCCTGCAGTTGTTGTCCCCAGACAAGAGTTTTCTTGTGCTTCCTCAGTTGAATCTCCTTAACTTGACGGGGGTGTGCCCGAGCAGCCGCCCTCCACAGCCCTATCTCAACACATGCTTTTCTTGCGTATGAGATCTCTCGATCATGAAGATAGTTCTCACAGGGTGAGGTTCATCCATTACATTTTAAAGTAGGAAGGTACAAATTACATATTCAAATAACATATATGTGCTGGATTCAAATGTTTTCCCCCCTTCCTTTCTCAATTGTGCCCATCAGCAGCTATTCTAATGTTGCTGCCAATGGGTGTGACACATTCATTTCTTCTGTGGGGTACACTGGACTCCACAAGGATTCACATTGGGGTGTAGAGTAGGATCTTGATCTGAGGCACCAACAGGCTCAAAGCTTTTGACTGTTCCCAAGATGCTCAGCGCCCCCTCCTCTATAACCTCGCTTCCATGAACAGGGAGCTCAGTTTGTAGTTGGTGCCTTCAGTAGCAGGCCACTTAACAGGGGGCTGCCTCAGGCAGCCTATTCTTAGCTATTAATTTTGACAAGAAAAGAAGAACTTTTTTTTATAAGAATCTACAAGGGCTGCAGCAGGCTAGGTCTAATAGACATCTTTACTGCAGCTCCATCACTCCCAGCGGCGCAGTATACTCCCGTGCCCTGGTTGCTGGGTCACTGCAGCGGAGGCTCCGGTTTCTTCCTAAGGTCAGTCACACACACACCGCCCTCCGGGATCACGAGGCCGCTGATGAAAGGGAGGTAAGGTACTTCTGTGCCCGCACTATACCGTGATCCAGCGTGGCTGTAGGGGGCGGGCCATGTGCGCACTGGCGTGGACACTGATTACTGGGCAGCCGCTACACTAGCCACCAGGGACAGTTAAGGAGCACAGCTCTGGGGGTTTTTCTCTTATATTAACCCCATTTTGTACTACCCGCAGTGCATTGTGATAGGTAATAGAGCCTGATTCAGGTTGGATTGCAATCGCAATAAGCAATCCAACTGCAAAAATTGCTAAGAGCATACGCATGCGCCTGCATTTTCTGCGGCACCCCGCAGATAATGCGATCGCCTCTGACTGTCAATCGGTGCTGGGGGGGGGGTCAGCAACACTCCATTTCTAAGTCGGAGATGGAGCGGTGCGTGGGCAGGGCTTCAAAATGGGGTCGGCAATGGAGAAACAGGAGGCGTGGTCAGAGCGGCTGCATGACATCACATGCAGCAGCTGCGATCACAAAAATGGTGGCGGCTTCCTGCGCACACATACAGTCTGCACCAACTGGAGGCTAACCCATTTTTTATGATCACGCTGAACTGCACTGCGACTGCAATTTCAGCGTGGTCAAGAAGGGAGGCGGCATGCTGGGTGGCCCCAGCATGTGAACCAAAGGATTGCAAATTCTGTTACTTAGCGGATTTTGCAATCCTTACTGAATTAGGCCCATTGATTACAAAATTTATTTGTAAATATTTGAAGTTTTTCTTCAGGGACTAACACAAAAGATGCTTGGGGCTGCTAACACATGGGTAAGCCACGTAAAGCTTTCCATGGGTCAGTGGCATCACAATGGGGTTGCGGCCCACACCCGAGTGTCACCCGCCAAGGGGGGTGACACCAAAGTGCCGGCTCCTCTTCAGTGACAGAATATGGGTGTTTCACTGTGACATTACGTGCAACACCCAGTTTCTGTCACTGTGCAGGAGCCAGCACCACTCACACACTAGTCCCCGGGTGCAGCCCCCAACCCCCGGGATACCCGGAGCAACAAAATGGAGATTCAGGCCAACAGGCCACACCCCTACCTATGAGACCATGCCTCCTTTTTACCATTGCGCTGCTTATCTGCGCGCACTGCATTACAATCTCCCTCGCTGCCTCTCTGGGTGTCACCAATGATAGTGACACCTTTGCCATGCTTGTAGCAGCTGGTCCTAAGATCTACGCCTCCAGCCCTGAGTGTTTGCCCTTGTGACTTGTTGATCATCATAGCGAAGCAGATTCTTACAGAAAACTGCAGGGGCTTAGATTGAAAAGAAAAACATTGACGAACCCATAATTTCAGCAACAGGGTCTGCCACACGGCTGACTGAAATGACTGGGTGGTTTGGGCCCCCACCAAAAAAGAAGCAATCAATCTCTCCTTGCACAAACTGGCTCTACAGAGGCAAGATGTCCACCTCATCATCCTCCGATTCCTCACCCCTTTCACTGTGTACATCGCCCTCCTCACAGATTATTAATTCGTCCCCACTGGAATCCACCATCTCAGATCCCTGTGTACTTTCTGGAGGCAATTGCTGGTGAATGTCTCCACGGAGGAATTGATTATAATTCATTTTGATGATCATCATCTTCTCCACATTTTCTGGAAGTAACCTCGTACACCGATTGCTGACAAGGTGAGCGGCTGCACTAAACACTCTTTTGGAGTACACACTGGAGGGAGGGCAACTTAGGTAGAATAAAGCCAGTTTGTGCAAGGGCCTCCAAATTGCCTCTTTTTCCTGCCAGTATACATACGGACTGTCTGACGTGCCTACCTGGATGCGGTCACTCATATAATCCTCCACCATTCTTTCAAAGGTGACAGAATCATATGCAGTGACAGTAGACGACATGTCAGTAATCGTTGCCAGGTCCTTCAGTCCGGACCAGATGTCAGCACTTACGACAGACTGCCCTGCATCACCGCCAGCGGGTGGGCTCAGAATTCTTAGCCTTTTCCTCGCACCCCCAGTTGCGGGAGAATGTGAAGGAGGAGCTGTTGACGGGTCACGTTCCGCTTGACTTGACAATTTTCTCACCAGCAGGTCTTTGAACCTCTGCAGACTTGTGTCTGCCGGAAAGAGAGATACAATGTAGGTTTTAAATCTAGGATCGAGTACGGTGGCCAAAATGTATTGCTCTGATTTCAACAGATTGAATCCTGGTTAAGCGAATTAAGGGCTCCATCCACAAGTCCCACATGCCTAGCGGAATCGCTCTGTTTTAGCTCCTCCTTCAATGTCTCCAGCTTCTTCTGCAAAAGCCTGATGAGGGGAATGACCTGACTCAGGCTGGCAGTGTCTGAACTGACTTCACGTGTGGCAAGTTCAAAGGGTTGCAGAACCTTGCACAACGTTGAAATCATTCTCCACTGCGCTTGAGTCAGGTGCATTCCCCCTACTTTGCCTATATCGTGAGTAGATGTATAGGCTTGAATGGCCTTTTGCTGCTCCTCCATCCTCTGAAGCATATAGAGGGTTGAATTCCACCTCGTTACCACCTCTTGCTTCAGAGGATGGCAGGGCAGGTTCAGGAATGTTTGGTGGTGCTCCAGTCTTCGGCACGCGGTGGCTGAATGCAGAAAGTGGCCCGCAATTCTTCGGGCCACCGACAGCATCTCTTGCACGCCCCTGTCATTTTTTAAATAATTCTGCACCACCAAATTCAATGTATGTGCAAAACATGGGACGTGCTGGAATTTGCCCAGATGTAATGTACGCACAATATTGGTGGCGTTGTCCGATGTCACAAATCCCCAGGAGAGTCCAATTGGGGTAAGCCATTCTGCGATGATGTTCCTCAGTTTCCGTAAGAGGTTGTCAGCTGTGTGCCTCTTATGGAAAGCGGTGATACAAAGCGTAGCCTGCCTAGGAACGAGTTGGCATTTGCGAGATGCTGCTACTGGTGCCGCCGCTGCTGTTCTTGCTGCGGGAGGCAATACATCTACCCAGTGGGCTGTCACAGTCATATAGCCCTGAGTCTGCCCTGCTCCACTTAACCACGGACATGTGGACTAGTGGACATTGGGTACAACTGCATTTTTTAGGACACTGGTGACTCTTTTTTGAGGTCTGTGTACATTTTCGGTATCGCCTGCCTAGAGAAATGGAACCTAGATGGCATTTGGTACCGGGGACACAGTACCTCAATCAAGTCTCTAGTTGCCTCTGAATTAACGATGGATACCGGAACCACGTTTCTCACCACCCAGGCTGACAAGACCTGAGTTATCCGCTTTGCAGCAGGATGACTGCTGTGATATTTCATCTTCCTCGCAAAGGACTGTTGGACAGTCAATTGACTACTGGAAGTAGTACAAGTGGTCTTCCGACTTCCCCTCTGGGATGATGATCGACTCCCAGCAGCAACAACAGCAGCGCCAGCAGCAGTAGGCGTTACACTCAAGGATGCATCGGAGGAATCCCAGGCAGGAGAGGACTCGTCAGACGTGCCAGTGACATGGCCTGCAGGACTATTGGCTTTCCTGTCTAAGGAGGAAATTGACACTGAGGGAGTTGGTGGTGTGGTTTGCAGGAGCTTGGTTACAAGAGGAAGGGATTTAGAGGTCAGTGGACTGCTTCCGCTGTCATCCAAAGTTTTTGAACTTGTCACTGACTTATGATTAATGTGCTGCAGGTGACGTATAAGGGAGGATGTTCTGAGGTGGTTAACGTCCTTACCCCTACTTATTACAGCTTGACAAAGGCAACACACGGCTTGACACCTGTTGTCCGCATTTGTGTACAGGATGCATACCTTCATGTTCCCATTTATCCATCTCATCAGGCGTACCTCAGATTTGCGGTACAGGACTGTCATTGCCAATTTCAGACGTTGCTGTTTGGTCTCTCCACGGCCCAGAGAATTTTCACCAAGGTAATGGCGGAAATGATGGTTCTCCTGCGCAAGCAAGGTGTCACAATTATCCCGTACTTGAGCGATCTCATAAAAGCGAGATCAAGAGAGCAGTTGCTGAACAGCGTATCACTTTCACTGGATTTTCGGCTGGATTTTCAATATCCCAAAGTCGCAGTTGGTTCCTACGACTCGTCTGTCTTTCTTGGGCATGATTCTGGACACAGACCAGAAGAGGGTTTATCTCCTGATAGAAAAGGCCCAGGAACTCATGACTCTTGTCAGGAACCTATTGAAACCAAAACTTGTGTCAGTGCATCACTGCACTCGAGTCCTGGGAAAGATGGTGGCATCATACGAAGCCATTCCATTCGGCAGGTTCCATGCGAGGACTTTCCAATGGGACCTACTGGACAAGTGGTCTGGGTCACATTTACAGATGCATTGGTTGATCACCCTGTCCCCCAGGGTCAGGGTATCACTCCTGTGGTGGCTACAGAGTGCTCACCGTCTCGAGTGACGCAGATTCGGCATTCAGGACTGGATCCTGGTGACCACAGATGCAAGCCTCCAAGGTTGGGGAGCAGTCACACATTGAAGAAATTTCCAAGGTCTTTGGTCAAGTCAAGAGACTTGTCTTCACATCAACATCCTGAAACTAGGGGCCATATACAATGCCCTACGTCAAGCGGAGACCTTACTTTGCGACCAACCGGTTCTGATCCAGTCAGACAACATCACCGCAGTGGCTCATGTAAACCGCCAAGGCGGCACAAGGAGCAGAGTGGCGATGGCACAAGCCACCAGAATTCTTCGCTGGGTGGAGAATCACGCAAGCGCACTGTCAGCAGTGTTCATTCCGGGAGTGGACAACTGGGAAGCAGACTTCCTCAGCAGACACAACCTACATCCGGGAGAGTGGGGACTTCATCAGGAAGTCTTTGCACAGATTACAAGTTGGTGGGAACTGCCACAGATAGACATGATGGCGTCCCGGCTCAACAAAAAGCTACAGAGGTATTGCGCAAGGTCAAGAGACCCTCAGGCAGTAGCTGTAGACGCCCTAGTGACACCGTGGGTGTTCCGGACGGTCTATGTATTTCCTCCTCTTCCTCTCATACCCAAGGTGTTGAGGATAATAAGACAAAGAGGAGTGAGAACAATCCTCATTGTTCCAGATTGGCCACGGAGGACCTGGTTTCCGGATCTGCAGGAAATGCTCACAGAAGATCCGTGGCCTCTTCCTCTAAGACAGGACCTGTTGCATCAGGGGCCCTGTCTGTTCCAAGACTTACCGCGGCTGCGTTTGACGGCATGGCGGTTGAATGCCGGATCCTAGCAGTGAAAGGCATTCCGGTTGAGGTCATCCCTACGCTGATAAAGGCTAGGAAGGATGTAACGTCAAAACATTACACCGTACATGGCGAAATTATGTTTCTTGGTGTGAGGCCAGGAATGCTCCTATGGAAGAATTCCATCTGGGCTGTTTCCTTCACTTCCTACAAACTGGAGTGAATTTGGGCCTAAAATTAGGCTCTATTAAGGTCCAGATTTCGGCCTTATCCATTTTCTTTCAAAAAGAATTGGTTTCTCTTCCAGAAGTTCAGACTTTTGTAAAAGGAGTGCTGCATATTCAGCCTCCTTTTGTGCCTCCGGTGGCACCTTGGGACCTTAACGTGGTGTTAAGTTTTCTAAAATCACACTGGTTTGAACCACTTAAAACGGTGGAGTTAAAATATCTCACGTGGAAGGTGGTCATGTTATTAGCCTTGGCTTCGGCTAGGCGAGTGTCGGAATTAGCAGCTTTGTCACATAAAAGCCCATATTTGGTGTTCCATGTGGATAGAGCGGAATTGCGGACCCGTCCTCAATTCCTACCAAAAGTGGTCTCATCTTTTCATATGAACCAACCTATTGTGGTGCCTTTGGCTACGCGTGACTTGGAGGATTCCGAGTTACTTGATGTGGTCAGGGCTTTGAAAATTTACGTGGCCAGGATGGCTAAAGTCAGGAAAACTGAAGCGCTGTTTGTCCTGTATGCAACCAACAAGATTGGTGCCCCTGCTTCAAAGCAGGCTATTGCTCACCGGATTTGTAACACGATTCAGCAAGCGCATTCTATGGCTGGATTGCAGTTACCGAAATCGGTCAAGGCCCATTCCACGAGGAAAGTGGGCTCTTCTTGGGCGGCTGCCCGAGGGGTCTCGGCACTACAGCTGTGTCGAGCTGCTACTTGGTCAGGTTCAAACACCTTTTCAAAATACTATAAGTTTGATACCCTGGCTGAGGAGGAACTCATGTTTGCTCAATCGGTGCTGCAGAGTCATCCGCACTCTCCCGCCCGTTTTGGAGCTTTGGTATAATCCCCATGGTCCTTACGGAGTCCCCAGCATCCTCTAGGACGTTAGAGAAAATAAGATTTTAAACCTACCGGTAAATCTTTTTCTCGTAGTCCGTAGAGGATGCTGGGCGCCCGTCCCAAGTGCGGACTACTTCTGCAATACTTGTATATAGTTATTGCTTCAATAAGGGTTATGTTATAGTTGCATCGATCCTGCACTGATGCTACAGTATGTTGTTTTTTCGTACTCATTTCTGGGTAGTTTATCACAAGTTATACGGTGTGATTGGTGTGGCTGGTATGAATCTTGCCCTGGATTAACAAAATCCTTTTCTCATACTGTCAGTCTCCTCTGGGCACAGTTTCTCTAACTGTGGCATAGAGGGGCATAGAGGGAGGAGCCACTGCACACCCAGAACTAAAGTCTTTCTTAAAGTGCCCATGTCTCCTGCGGAGCCCGTTTATCCCCATGGTCCTTACGGAGTCCCCAGCATCCTCTACGGACTACGAGAAAAAGATTTACCGGTAGGTTTAAAATCTTATTTTCTACTTTATTCTTTTCTATCCTAGTTTATTACGACCAACTCTCATCCAAGGAGTTTGACATTCTACTACCTGCATGCAATTTAAATTGCTTAAATTGTTTATATGGTTGATTTGTACTTCACAATCCATAATCTGCAACTTGGATGTACTTGTGTCATTGAAAATCTTATAATAAAAATGTTTATATATTGAATTAAAAAGTTATAAGACATATGCATTCAATATTTGAAGAAACAAAATAAAATAAAGCTATGTATTGGGTTTTACTAACAAGCACATTGGAAGACTTGACTACTGTTAAAAGACATGCATTACATGGTATAGAGCCACAAACCACAATGTAGTAAAATAAAAAAGGCTTACATTGATAGTGCAAGATCAACACTCTATCAACTGTGCAAACTAGACTGCACATAAATGCCATAAAATGTATCTGAGATTTTAGTAAATAAGGCCTGTTGCTGTCCGGGTCACACAGCCGTCACAGCACGCCCCCATACGGTCCGGTCATGTCTGCGTTGTCCTGACTGTGCCCCCAAAATGGCGGCACAACGCCGCTGGCCCGACTCCTCCTGCCCAGTGACCGCCTCTGCCTGTCAATCAGGCAGAGGCGCTCACTGGGCAGAGATGCTGATCGCATCTCTGGCATGTGCCGGTGCACTGTGGCACCAGCACACACGCACTTCAGACCTGATCTCCTGTTGTGTGAATATGCACAGCAGGGATCAGGTCTTAATTAGGCCCTATATACAGCTGTCAGTAAAGCAGGGATGTGCTGCTGCCAGTGAGGCAGGGATGTGCTGCTGTCAGTGAAGCAGTGATGTGCTGCTGTCAGCGAGGCAGTGATGTGCTGCTGTCAGCGAGGCAGGGATGTGCTGCTATAAGTGAGGCATGGATGTGCTGCCGTCAATGAGGCAGGGATGTGCTGCCGTCAATGTTGCTGGGATGTGCTGCTGTCAACGTTGCAGGGATGTGCTGCTGTCAGTGAAGCAGGAATGTGCTGCAGCAGTGAGGCAGAGATATGCTGCCCACTATCTCCCTATCACCCCTGCCTGAGTCACACACTTTCCCTTTCACCCCTGCCTCAGTTACCCACTATCTCCCAGTCACCGCTGCCTCAGTCAACCACTATACCTGCGACCCCTGCCGCAGTCACCCACTATCCCTGTCAACCCTGCCTCAGTCACCCACTGTCACCCTATCACCCCTGCTTCAGTCACCCACTATCCCTGTCAACCCTGCCTCAGTCTCTTACTGTCCCTGTCACCCCTGCCACAGTCATCCACTATCTCCCTATCATCCCTGCCTTATTCATTTATTATCCCTGTCACCCACTTTCTTCCCAAACTTACCCAACCCCTTCCTATCACCCCTCCCTCAGTAACCCACTATCTCCCTGTCACCCCTGCCTCAGTCACCCACTATCATTGTCACCCCTGCATCAGTCACCCACTATCTCCCAGTCACCCCGGCTTCAGTCACCCACTATCTCCCACTCATACATGCTTCAGTCACCCACTATCTCCCAGTCATCCCTGCCTCAGTCACCTACTGACACCAGTGCAGATATTTCTGCTGCAGCCTCTCCACTCTCCAGCGTGAACTTCCTGACGACTGAGGAAATCCGCTTCCCAGTTGAGGGACCGATATTGCTGGCAGATGACGTTCTACCCAACTGAGGATTTTTTTATACTTCCAGCTTTGCCATGCAGTTTCGAGTGCCGCCTTGATGATTTGTGTACACTACCATGGTGGCGTTGTCCGATTGTACTTGAACAGGCCTGTTCTGTACTAGAGGCAGGGCCAGTATCAATGAATTGAACACTGCCCGCAATTCCAGAATGTTTATCGGGAGGAGAGATTCCTCTCTGGTCCACCGATGGTGAAGGGTCGTCATCACGGCCATGACCTTGGTGAATTTCCGAGGTGCCGTGGCCAAACCAGAAGGCAGGACCTGAAATCCAAAAACTAACCAGGCACAACACTGCTTAGCTTCCAACATCAGATGAGATTGGACATATCCAGTGTGATGCGGCTGTAGATGATTTTTGCTGTTTCTAACTTCTACATCAATGAATAAGTTTCAAAATAGAATGCATCAAGAGAACGGTGTTGGTAGTATAAAACTACCTACAGCACCTGGTATTCCCAGGTGGTCTCACATCCAAGAACAAACCAGGCCTAAGATCAGGTGATATTGGGCATATACAGTGTGGTGTGGCTGTAGATGAGCTTAGTGGTTTCTGTTAGAGTTCTTCTACTTCTAACTACTAGTACATAAATGAATAAGCGGCCGGTTTATTAAACCTGGTGGAATGATAATTTGCATGGTGATAAAGTACCAGCCAATCAGCTCCTAATTGCCATGTCACAGGCTGGGTTTGAAAAATGACAGCTAGGAGCTGACTGGCTGGTACTTTATCACCTTGCACTTTATCAGTTCACCAGGCTTAATAGATCTGCCCCAATGTTTCAAAATGGAATGCATCAAGAGAATGGTGTTGGTATTGTAAAAATACACACAGCTCCTGGTATTTCCTGGTGGTCTCCCATCCAAGTACTAAAACCAGGACCAACACTGCTCAGCTTCCATGATCAGGAGAGATTGGGCAAATCCAGTGTGCTGTGGCTGTAGATGAGCTGGTGGTTTCTGTTAGAGCTTTTCTACTTCTAACTTCTGGTACATAAAAGAATATGTGTAAAAATTAAATGTACCAAGAAAAGGGTGTTGGTAGTTTAAAAACACCTAAAGAATCTGATAATACATGGATGGGAGACTGCTTGGTAGTAACAAAGTCCAATACTGCTTTGCTTCAAAGATCAAATGAGATTGGGCATATCCAGTGTGGTGTGGCTTTAGATAAGCTTTGTGGTTTCTGTTAGAGCTCTTCTACTTCTAACTACTGGTACATTAATGAATATGTATAAGGTTGTAGTTTATCCAATATGCCTATACTACCTTACCTTCCCCCCCCCCCTCCCCTCCTTATAGCTTCCTTTGTTCTCTCCTCCTCGTGTGTGCGTTATTTGTTTTCTCATACGTCCTAGAGGATGCTGGTATCACATTAAGAACCATGGGGTATAGACGGGATCCGCAGGAGACATGGGCACTTTAAGACTTTCAAAGGGTGTGAACTGTCTCCTCCCTCTATGCCCCTCCTCCAGACTCCAGTTTTAGAATTGTGCCCAGTGAGACTGGATGCACTACAGGGGAGCTCTACTGAGTTTCTGTGAAAAGACTTATGTTAGTTTTTCTTATTTTCAGGGAGGCTGCTGGCAACAGTCTCCCTGCTTCGTGGGACTTAGGGGAGAGAAGTATGACCAACTTCTAGTGAGTTCAATGGCTCTACTTCTGGCTGACAGGACACCATTAGCTCCTGAGGGTGCTGATCGCTGGGTACGCCTAGATGCCCACTCCCGTAGCCTGCCATCACCCCCTTACAGAGCCAGAAGTCAGAAGACAGGCGAGTAGCAGAAGAACAGATGGCATTCTGAGGTACCACGCAGCGAGCGGAATGCTGTGCGCCATGCTCCCACACAAACACAGGCACTGCAGGGTGCAGGGCGTGGGGGGGGGGGCACCCTGGGCAGCATAAATTCCTCACAAAAGGCTGGCAAAAGTGGACATTACTGCCTGGGCACTGTCCTTACCCCGCCAGCGTAATTAATTATTTGTTTCTGAACGGGACAGAAGCGTGCCATTACAGCGGCGGGGCTTCTTCCTCACCAGCACACCTATAGAGCGTTACAAGTCTATCACTATAGAGTTTATTATTTCCAGACTGTGTACTTTTGACGCTGGGTTGTGAGCTGAAAAATCCCATCTGTCCCTCTGACAGATTTACTGTAGGTCTATCCCCCATAAGCCGATGTGTCTGTGGGTACTTGGTACATGTGTGTCAACATGTCGGTGGCTGAATGTTTTTCCCAAGAGGAAACTATATTAGGAATGCAGACATATGATGGTGGCCCTGTTGGCACCACCAATAACTGACTGGGTGAAAGTTTCAGTAATATCAGAGTGAGGTTGGATAAATCTGTGTCCCAGACACAGACGTAGAGAAAAGATGTGAGGTTCATGGCTATGCTTCTTTTCCCTCAGGCCCCGCAAAAATGTTATTTTGCCCAGTTACTACACACTGATACTGACTCGGATACTGATTCCTATGTCGACCATAATATTTCCTGATTAGATCCAATATTGGCAAGGAGCATTCAGTACATGATTGTGGATATTAAGGACATATTAACATCACTGAGGACCCTGCGGTTCCTGACAAAGGGGTCTATATGTATGTATATATAGATATATAATGAAAGCTGATGTAACGTTCCTCCATCTCTGTTTGAGAAAGTCTGGGCCAGCTCGACAAGATGGTTTCAAATCCCCAAAAGGTTTCCGGTTGTTTATTCATTTCCTGCCGCGGACAGAATAAAGTGGGAGTCACCCCCTGTTCTGCACGGGGCCCTGTCACAAATCCAGCGGATCGTATGCAGGAAGCTACATTATTTCTAGTTATGTAACCACGGGTACATTACTTAGACCTGCCATTACATGCGCATGGGTGAGTAGCAGTATTCAAGAATTGGTCGAATACCTTGTCATCCGATATATATATCCTGGAGACATGGGATACTCCTTACGTTGGATCATATCAAGGACACTGCAGCATACTTACGACTGCAAGGGATATAGGACTCTTGAGTTCACGGGCCAATTTCATGGCAGTCTCGGATAGGAGGGCATTGTGGATTCACCAAGGGAATGCTGATGCTGACTCCAAGAAGAAAGGGAGTTTCTTCCTTATGAAGGTGAAGCCTTGTTTGGCGACGGCCTAGTTAATTTGATCTCGGCAGCTACCGCAGGTAAGTCAACCTTCTTGCCCTATGTTCCCTCTCAACGGATGAAGACGCATCATTATCTAACGCAGTCATTTTGGCCCAATAGATATGCAAGAAGTTAAGATTCCCCTTTCTTTGCAGGTAGAGGAAGGAGAAGAGGGAAGAGGTCTGTAGCCTCTTCAAGATCGCAGGAGCAGAGATCGTCCTCTGCTTCTGCCAAATCCACTGCATGACGCTGGGGCTCTCTTGCAGGAGCCCACACCAGTGGGGGCACGTCTAAAACACTTCAGTCAGTTCTGGATTAATTTGGACCTGGACTCGTGGGTTTTACAAATAGTGTCCCAAGGGTACAAACTGGGGTTTCAAGATGTTCCCCCTCACCGATTGTTCAAATCGGCCTTAGTCAGCAGGGAGAAGGCTTTTATTCAAGCCTCTTCGTGGTCCTGAAGCAGGACGGCTCAGTCAGACCAATCTGAAATCTGAAATCCCTCAATTTCTACCTAAAGAAATTCAATTTCAAGATGGAATCTCTCAGGGTAGGGATCTCCAGTTCGGAGGAAGGAGATTTCATGGTTTTGGTAGACATAAGGATGCCTACTTACATGTTCCTGTTTAGCCACTGCATCAAGCTACCTGAGGTTTGCAATTCAGGATTGTCATTACCAATTTCAGACGTTGCCGTTTGGTCTGTCCACGGCTCCGAGGATTTTCACGAGGGTGATGGAGGAAATGATGGTTCTCCTTCGCAAGCAAGGAGTCACAATTATCCCGTACTTGGATGAAATCTTGATAAAGGCGAGATCCAGGGACCAGTTGTTGCAAAACATTGCACTCTCCCTGACAGTTCTTCAACAACATGGTTGGCTCCTAAACTTCCCAAAATCGCAGTTGGTCCCAATGACGCGGTTGTTGTTTTTGGGAGTGATACTGGACACAGAAGAGGTTTTGTTCCAGTGGAAAGGCTATGGAGATCCAGAGTCTGGTCAAACAAATTCTGAAACCAGCAAGAGTGTTAATCCATCAATGCATTCGGTTGCTGGGGAAGATGGTTGCGGCCTACGAGGCCATTCAGTTTGGCAGGTTCCATGCTAGAGTGTTCCAGTGGGACCTGTTGGACAAGTGGTCCGGATCCCACCTACACATGCACCGGAGGATAATCCTGTTTTCCAAGACCAGAATATCACTCCATTGGCGGCTGCACAGTTCTCACCTCCTAGAGGGGCGATGGTTCGGGATCCAGGACGGGATCCTAGGGACCACGGATGCAACCCTCCGAGGCTGGGGAGCAGTCACACAGGGGGAAAACATCCAAGGAAGATGGTCAAGTCGGGAAAGTTGTCTCCACATAAATGTTCTGGAGTTAAGGGCCATTTAATAACTGCAGACACAGTACGCACTGGGACGGGTGCCCAGCATCCTCTATGGACTAAAAGAAAAGGATTTACCGGTAGGTATTAAAATCCAATTTTCTCTAATGTCCTAGAGGATGCTGGGGACTCCGTAAGGACCATGGGGATAGACGGGCTCCGCAGGAGACATGGGCACTTTAAGAAAGACTTTAGTTCTGGGTGTGCAGTGGCTCCTCCCTCTATGCCCCTCCTCCAGACCTCCATTTGATACTGTGTCCAGTGGAGACTGGGTGCTTTTCAGGAGCTCTCCTGAGCTTTCTGACAGAAAGTATTTTGTTAGGTTTTTAATTTTCAGGGAGCACTGCTGGCAACAGACTCCCTGCATCGAGGGACTGAGGGGAGAGAAGCAGCCCTAATCTCTGAGTTGCAAGGTCCTGCTTCTTAGGCTACTGGACACCATTAGCTCCAGAGGGATTGGTACGCAGGATCTCACCCTCGCCGTCCATCCCAGAGCCGCGCCGCCGTCCCCCTCGCAGAGCCGGAAGATAGAAGCCGGGTGAGTATGAGAAGAAAAGAAAGACTTCAGCGGCGGCAGAATACTTCATGATCTTCACTGAAGTAACGCACAGCACTGCAGCTGTGTGCCATTGATCCCATACACCTCCCATACTCTGGTCACTGTAAGGGTGCAGGGCGCAGGGGGGGCGCCCTGGGCAGCAATATAAACCTCTTTTTGCCAAAAATATAACACATATACAGCTTGGCACTGTATATATGTATGAGCCCCCGCCAATTTTACAGTTTAAGCGGGACAGAAGCCCGCCGCCGAGGGAGCGGGGCTTCTCCCTCAGCACTCACCAGCGCCATTTTTTCTCCACAGCACCGCTGAGGAAGCTCCCGAAACTCTCCCCTGCTGAAACCTCGGTAGACAAGAGGGTTGAAAAGAGGGGGGGGGGGCACATAATTCGGCGCAAATTACATACAGCAGCACTACTGGGCAAACATTAAGTTACTGTGTTATTCCTGGGTTATATAGCGCTGGGGTGTGTGCTGGCATACTCTCTCTCTGTCTCTCTAAAGGGCCTTGTGGGGAAACTGTCTTCAGAAAAAGCATTCCCTGTGTGTGTGTGGTGTGTCGGTACACGTGTGTCGACATGTCTGAGGAAGAAGGCTATATTAGAGAGGAGCGGGAGCAAATTAATGTGGTGTCTCCGCCGACAGCTGATTGGATGGATATGTGGAATGTTTTAAATGCTAGTGTAAACTCATTGCACAAAAGATTAGACAAGGCTGAAGCTTTGGGACAGTCAGGGTCTCAACCCATGCCTGATCCTATGTCGCAGGGACTGTCAGGGTCTCATAAGCGCCCACTATCCCAGATTGTTGACACAGATACTGACACGGATTCTGACTCCAGTGTCGATTACGATGATGCAAAGTTACAGCCAAAATTGGCAAAATCCATTTGATATATGATTTTGGCAATAAAAGATGTTTTGCACATCACAGAGGAACCCCCTGTCCCTGACAAGAGGGTACATATGTACAAGGGAAAGAAGCCTGAGGTAACCTTTCCCCCCTCACACGAGCTGAACGAGTTATGTGAAAAAGCTTGGGAATCTCCAGATAAAAGACTGCAGATTTCCAAAAGGATTCTTATGGCGTATCCTTTCCCATCAATGGATAGGTTACGATGGGAATCCTCCCCTAGGGTGGACAAAGCATTAACACGCTTATCCAAGAAGGTAGCCCTCCCGTCCCAGGATACGGCTACCCTCAAAGAGTCTGCTGACAGCAAACAGGAGATAACCCTGAAGTCCATTTATACACATTCGGGTACCTTACTCAGACCGGCAATTGCGTCGGCCTGGGTGTGTACTGTGTAGTGCTGTAGCAGCATGGACGGATACCTTATCTGAGGGGATGGATACCCTAGATAAGGATACTATTTTATTGACCCTGGGGCATATAAGAAATGCTGTCCTATATATGTGTGTATGCAAAGTACAGGTGGTGCTGCAGGGCTCACACCCTTTTACTTGTCTTGTAGAGCAACTCTGGAGCTGTTACTGGATCCATCTGCTGCAGGCCTTCCCCCAGGAATGCTTGCACTAGTTGTTGCATTTGGTTTGTTGTTTGGGGGTGCTTCAGTATTAGGCAGCCTTCTGCCCTCCCACATTCATCTGAAAATGTGTTCTCCCTGCAGTTGTTGTCCCCAGATGAGAGTTCCCTTGTGCTTCCTCAGTTGAATCTCCTTAACTTGACGGGGGGGTGCCCGAGCAGCCGCCCTCCACAGCCCTATCCCAACACATACTTATCTTGCATATGAGATCTTTTGATCATGAAGATAGTTCACACAGGGTGAGGTTCATCCATTACATTTTAAAGTAGGAAGGTACAAATTACATATTCGAATTACATATATGTGCTGGATTCAAATGTTTTCCCCCCTTCCTTTCTCAATTGTGCCCATCAGCAGCTATTCTAATGTTGCTGCCAATGGTTGTGACACATTTTTTTCTTCTGTGGGGTACACTGGACTCCACAAGGATTCACATTGGGGTGTAGAGTAGGATCTTGATCTGAGGCACCAACAAGCTCAAAGCTTTTGACTGTTCCCAAGATACTCAGCGCACCCTCCTCTATTACCTCGCTTCCATGAACAGGGAGCTCAGTTTGTAGTTGGTGCCTTCAGTAGCAGGCCACTTAACAGGGGGCTGCCTCAGGCATCCTATTCTTAACTATTAATTTTGACAAGAAAAGAAGAACTTTTTTAATAAGAATCTACAAGGGCTACAGCAGGCTAGGTCTAATAGACATATTTACTGCAGCTCCATCACTCCCAGCGGCGCAGTATACTCCCGTGCCCCGGTTGCTGGGTCACTGCAGCGGAGGCTCCGGTTTCTTGTTTTAATAGTTTTTTGACAGTATTGTTTTCTTTCAAAAATCCACTTAATTTTCTTTACCCTATTATTAAAATGGTAATTGACAAAAACTAACTACATTGTCACCAGAAGAGCAATACAAAATGTACAAGTGATATATTAAAATCATCTTTCCAGCTTGAATTTCAATGATGCATTGGGGCAACGATTTTGTGAGAAACATCTTCACCCTTAAATAAAGATTTTCTTAATTCCTTACCTGTGTGCTAATTAGATATCACCTTGTTTTCACATTAAACAGACTTCCACATGAGAAAGCAGCAAGGATGCAGTGGCGTTAATGTTTCCTGGTGTCAACCTGTATTATTTCAGTAGACATTGAAATGAGGATGCATCTTGCTGCCTTTCCAATGAAGCAAGTTTAATTTAGTAATAGGTGAAAAACCATCCCTACAAATGTGTTAATCAGAGACTTGGCTTTGTGGACACTTTTCAGAGAACAAATTTGTTAGCATAAAAATAAAGCCAGAAAATGAAGAGCTGTTTAATCACGCAATTTGATTTTTTTGCCAGCATATTTCTTTTTCTCTGCAACCCACTGCTAAATTGTGCTTCCTAGATGTTTTTATAAAATCACTGAATCAAATCTAACTCTGATTACATCAGAGAAGGCCAGGTACCCTACACCATAACAGGGGGTATGAAATTTGACTTGTCTACTTAAAGATCACCAAAATCTGATAACAAGGTCAATTACGTCCCTGGGTGGGATTGAACCACCAACCTTTTGGTTAATAGCCTTACACACTAACTGATTGCGCCACAGAGACACTTTGCAAAAGTACATTCTGACAAATGCTAATAAGCATTCATCTAAAACGTTTCCAAGAAAAACTTAAAAAAGTCAATAATCTGGAGAGTTTTTGTAAGATGTTTCTTCTATCAACCAACGAAGAAACACATTGGTACTTTCCCATGATGAGTGAGTGCTTCAGGATCTCTTGCACTTACATGTGCAGCAGAGTACAGCAATGGAAGCATGCTGGACCCATAACCCAGAGGTAGGCAGATTGAAACTATCCTCTGCTATATGCATTTTTTTGTTTGTTATTTAAAGTAATCCAAAACTGGGATTGATATTTTGGCTCTTTTATTTTTACTTAAAGTACAATAACTTTTACCATTTTAATTTGTTTTAATAGTATATTGACAGTATTGTTTTCTTTCAAAAATCCACTTAATTTTCTTTACCCTATTATTTAAATGGTAATTGACAAAAACAAACTACATTGTCACCAGAAGAGCAATTCAAAATGTACAAGTGATATATTAAAATCATCTTTCCAGCTTGAATTTCAATGATGCATTCGGGCAACGATTTTGTGAGAAACATCTTCACCCTTAAATAAAGATTTTCTTAATTCCTTACCTGTGTGCTAATTAGATATCACCTTGTTTTCATATTAAACAGACTTCCACATGAGAAAGCAGCAAGGATGCAGTGGCGTTAATGTTTCCTGGTGTCAACCTGTATTATTTCAGTAGACATTGAAACGAGGATGCATCTTGCTGCCTTTCCAATGAAGCAAGTTTAATTTAGTAATAGGTGAAAAACCTATCCCTATCAGAGACTTGGCTTTGTGGACACTTTTCAGAGAACAAATTTGTTAGCATAAAAATAAAGCCAGAAAATGAAGAGCTGTTTAATCACGCAATTTGATTTTTTGCCAGCATATTTCTTTTTCTCTGCAACCCACCTCTAAATTGTGCTTCCTAGATGTTTTTATAAAATCACTGAATCAAATCTAACTCTGATTACATCAGAGAAGGCCAGGTACCCTACACCATAACAGGGGGTATGAAATTTGACTTGTCTACTTAAAGATCACCAAAATCTGATAACAAGGTCAATTAGGTCCCTGGGTGGGATTGAACCACCAACCTTTTGGTTAATAGCCATACATACTAACTGATTGCGCCACAGAGACACTTTGCAAAAGTTCATACTGACAAAGGCTAATAAGCATTCATCTAAAACGTTTCCTAGAAAAACTTTAAAAAGTCAATAATCTGGAGAGTTTTTGTAAGATGTTTCTTCCATCAACCAACGAAGAAACACATTGGTACTTTCCCATGATGAGTGAGTGCTTCAGGATCTCTTGCACTTACATGTGCAGCAGAGTACTGCAATGGAAGCATGCTGGGCCCATAACCCAGAGGTAGGCAGATTGAAACTATCCTCTGCTATATGCATTTTTTTTTGTTAATTAAAGTAATCCAAAACTGGGATTGATATTTTGGCTCTTTTATTTTTACTTAAAGTACAATAACTTTTACCATTTTAATTTGTTTTAATAGTATATTGACAGTATTGTTTTCTTTCAAAAATCCACTTCATTTTCTTTACCCTATTATTAAAATGGTAATTGACAAAAACAAACTACATTGTCACCAGAAGAGCAATACAAAATGTACAAGTGATATATTAAAATCATCTTTCCAGCTTGAATTTCAATGATGCATTGGGGCAACGATTTTGTGAGAAACATCTTCACCCTTAAATAAAGATGTTCTTAATTCCTTACCTGTGTGCTAATTAGATATCACCTTGTTTTCACATTAAACAGACTTCCACATGAGAAAGCAGCAAGGATGCAGTGGCGTTAATGTTTCCTGGTGTCAACCTGTATTATTTCAGTAGACATTGAAATGAGGATGCATCTTGCTGCCTTTCCAATGAAGCAAGTTTAATTTAGTAATAGGTGAAAAACCATCCCTACAAAGGTGTTAATCAGAGACTTGGCTTTGTGGACACTTTTCAGAGAACAAATTTGTTAGCATAAAAATAAAGCCAGAAAATGAAGAGCTGTTTAATCACTCAAATTGATTTTTTTGCCAGCATATTTCTTTTTCTCTGCAACCCACTGCTAAATTGTGCTTCCTAGCTGTTTTTATAAAATCACTGAATCAAATCTAACTCTGATTACATCAGAGAAGGCCAGGTACCCTACACCATAACAGGGGGTATGAAATTTGACTTGTCTACTTAAAGATCACCAAAATCTGATAACAAGGTCAATTACATCCCTGGGTGGGATTGCACCACCAACCTTTTGGTTAATAGCCTTACACACTAACTGATTGCGCTACAGAGACACTTTGCAAAAGTACATACTGACAAATGCTAATAAGCATTCATCTAAAACGTTTCCTAGAAAAACTTAAAAAAGTCAATAATCTGGAGAGTTTTTGTAAGATGTTTCTTCTTTCAACCAACGAAGAAACACATTGGTACTTTCCCATGATGAGTGAGTGCTTCAGGATCTCTTGCACTTACATGTGCAGCAGAGTACAGCAATGGAAGCATGCTGGGCCCATAACCCAGAGGTAGGCAGATTGAAACTATCCTCTGCTATATGCATTTTTTTGTTTGTTAATTAAAGTAATCCAAAACTGGGATTGATATTTTGGCTCTTTTATTTTTACTTAAAGTACAATAACTTTTACCATTTTAATTTGTTTTAATAGTATATTGACAGTATTGTTTTCTTTCAAAAATCCACTTAATTTTCTTTACCCTATTATTTAAATGGTAATTGACAAAAACAAACTACATTGTCACCAGAAGAGCAATTCAAAATGTACAAGTGATATATTAAAATCATCTTTCCAGCTTGAATTTCAATGATGCATTGGGGCAACGATTTTGTGAGAAACATCTTCACCCTTAAATAAAGATTTTCTTAATTCCTTACCTGTGTGCTAATTAGATATCACCTTGTTTTCATATTAAACAGACTTCCACATGAGAAAGCAGCAAGGATGCAGTGGCGTTAATGTTTCCTGGTGTCAACCTGTATTATTTCAGTAGACATTGAAATGAGGATGCATCTTGCTGCCTTTCCAATGAAACAAGTTTAATTTAGTAATAGGTGAAAAACCATCCCTACAAAGGTGTTAATCAGAGACTTGGCTTTGTGGACACTTTTCAGAGAACAAATTTGTTAGCATAAAAATAAAGCCAGAAAATGAAGAGCTGTTTAATCACGCAATTTGATTTTTTTGCCAGCATATTTCTTTTTCTCTGCAACCCACTGCTAAATTGTGCTTCCTAGATGTTTTTATAAAATCACTTTATCAAATCTAACTCTGATTACATCAGAGAAGGCCAGGTACCCTACACCATAACAGGGGGTATGAAATTTGACTTGTCTACTTAAAGATCACCAAAATCTGATAACAAGGTCAATTAGGTCCCTGGGTGGGATTGAACCACCAACCTTTTGGTTAATAGCCATACTTACTAACTGATTGCGCCACAGAGACACTTTGCAAAATTTCATACTGACAAAGGCTAATAAGCATTCATCTAAAACGTTTCCTAGAAAAACTTTAAAAAGTCAATAATCTGGAGAGTTTTTGTAAGATGTTTCTTCCATCAACCAACGAAGAAACACATTGGTACTTTCCCATGATGAGTGAGTGCTTCAGAATCTCTTGCACTTACATGTGCAGCAGAGTACTGCAATGGAAGCATGCTGGGCCCATAACCCAGAGGTAGGCAGATTGAAACTATCCTCTGCTATATGCATTTTTTTTTGTTAATTAAAGTAATCCAAAACTGGGATTGATATTTTGGCTCTTTTATTTTTACTTAAAGTACAATAACTTTTACCATTTTAATTTGTTTTAATAGTATATTGACAGTATTGTTTTCTTTCAAAAATCCACTTAATTTTCTTTACCCTATTATTTAAATGGTAATTGACAAAAACAAACTACATTGTCACCAGAAGAGCAATTCAAAATGTACAAGTGATATATTAAAATCATCTTTCCAGCTTGAATTTCAATGATGCATTGGGGCAACGATTTTGTGAGAAACATCTTCACCCTTAAATAAAGATTTTCTTAATTCCTTACCTGTGTGCTAATTAGATATCACCTTGTTTTCATATTAAACAGACTTCCACATGAGAAAGCAGCAAGGATGCAGTGGCGTTAATGTTTCCTGGTGTCAACCTGTATTATTTCAGTAGACATTGAAATGAGGATGCATCTTGCTGCCTTTCCAATGAAGCAAGTTTAATTTAGTAATAGGTGAAAAACCATCCCTACAAAGGTGTTAATCAGAGACTTGGCTTTGTGGACACTTTTCAGAGAACAAATTTGTTAGCATAAAAATAAAGCCAGAAAATGAAGAGCTGTTTAATCACGCAATTTGATTTTTTTGCCAGCATATTTCTTTTTCTCTGCAACCCACTGCTAAATTGTGCTTCCTAGATGTTTTTATAAAATCACTGAATCAAATCTAACTCTGATTGCATCAGAGAAGGCCAGGTACCCTACACCATAACAGGGGGTATGAAATTTGACTTGTCTACTTAAAGATCACCAAAATCTGATAACAAGGTCAATTACGTCTCTGCTTGGGATTGAACCACCAACCTTTTGGTTAATAGCCGAACACACTAACCGATTGCGCCACAGAGACACTTCGCAAAATGTACATACTGACAAAGGCTAATAAGCATTCATCTAGAACGTTTCCTAGAAAAACTTTAAAAAGTCAATAATCTGGAGAGTTTTTGTAAGAATTTTCTTAAATCAACCAATGAAGAAACACATTGGTACTTTCCCATGATGAGTGAGTGCTTCAGGATCTCTTGCACTTACATGTGCAGCAGAGTACTGCAATGGAAGCATGCTGGGCCCATAACCCAGAGGTAGGCAGATTGAAACTATCCTCTGCTATATGCATTTTTTTTGTTAATTAAAATAATCCAAAACTGGGATTGATATTTTAGCTCTTTTATTTTTACTTAAAGTACAATAACTTTTACCAATTTTATTTGTTTTAATAGTATATTGACAGTATTGTTTTCTTTCAAAAATGCACTTAATAGTATCTCACCTGGCAGGTAAGTAGGAGTTGGGCTAGAGCTGGGGAGGGTCGCTGCTCGGGCACCCCCCTGTCAAATGAAGGAGATCCAACTGAGGCAGCACAAAGGAACTCTTGAAAGAAGAACAAGGCTAGAGGAAGATCTGAGACAAAGAAATCTGACTTTTACCAGAGCTGACCAGAGGAAAGCACAAACACAGTCCCCCACTACCACAAATAATGCAGTCGAGTTTCCCACATTTGGGGAAATCACAGGGGTCAGCATACCCAGAATGCAATGAATGAACCTCACCCTGGGAGAACAATCTTCATGACCATGGTATCTCCTGTGCAAAATAAGTATGATTTGGGATAGGGCTGGGGAGGGCCACTGCTCAGGCACATCTCTGTCAAGTAAAGGAGATTCAACTGAGGCAGCACAAGGGAACTCTCATCTGGGGACAACAACTGCAGGGAGAACACATATTTTCAGATGAACATGGGAGGGCAGAAGGCTGCCTAATACTGAAGCACCCCCAAACAACAAACCAAATGCAACAACTAGTGCAAGCATTCCTGGGGGAAGGCCTGCAGCAGATGGATTTGCATATAGTGATGTCATCCAAGCAGTGGGTCAAAGTTGGCTTCAACCCTCGTCTGCATATGAAAAGAGAAAAGGGGCGTGCAGGGCATGGCGGCCTTTTGCGGCGCTTGGATGACCCCTAGTTCGCATTAAACACCTCCACCCTCCTTCGGTGTGGGGCTCATGTTGGCTATGCCCCAGCCCCTGAAGCATTCAAGCTGATTTCTTGCAGCAGTTGGGCACTGTAACAGCTCCAGAGCTGCTCTGAAAGGCAAGTAAAAAGGTGTGGGCCCTGCAGCACTACCTGTAGTTTGCATTGTGCGTTGGAAGGCACAAAGTAAGCAGACGGGAGAAGTCAGGATAGTGCGCAAGGGCATAGAAGGGAGCGGCTCAAGAAAAGAGAAGTGGAAACAGACAGCAAACTAGGCTGGAGAGAGACCTGAGACAAAGAGATCTGAATTATACGAGAGCCGACCAGGGGAAACACAAATTATGCAGTCAAGTTTCCCACATTTGGGGAAATCGCAGGATCAGCACACCCAGAGTGCAATGGGTGAGCCTTGCCCTGGGAGAAGCACCTTCCTGATCATAGTATATCACCTGGCAGGTAAGCAGGAGTTGGGCTAGAGCTGGGGAGGGTCGCTGCTCGGGCACCTGCCTGTCAAGTGAAGGAGATCCAACTGAGGCAGCACAAGGGAACTCTCGAAATAAGAACAAGGCTAGAGGAAGATCTGAGACAAAGAAATCTGACTTTTACCAGAGCTGACCAGAGGAAAGCACAAACACAGTCCCCCACTACCACAAATAATGCAGTTGAGTTTCCCACATTTGGGGAAATCACAGGGGTCAGCATACCCAGAATGCAATGAATGAACCTCACCCTGGGAGAACAATCTTCATGACCATGGTATCTCCTATGCAAAATAAGTATGTTTTGGGATAGGGCTGGGGAGGGCCGCTGCTCAGGCACATCTCTGTCAAGTAAAGGAGATTCAACTGTGGCAGCACAAGGGAACTCTCATCTGGGGACAACAACTGCAGGGAGAACACATATTTTCAGATGAACATGGGAGGGCAGAAGGCTGCCTAATACTGAAGCACCCCCAAACAACAAACCAAATGCAACAACTAGTACAAGCATTCCTGGGGGAAGGTCTGCAGAAGACGGATTTGCATACGGTGATGTCATCCAAGCAGTGGGCCAAAGTTGGCTGGAACCCTCGTCTGCATTTGAAAAGAGAAAAGGGGTATGCAGGGCATGGCGGCCTTTTGCGGCGCTTGGATGACCCCTAGTTCGCATTAAACACCTCCACCCTCCTTCGGTGTGGGGCTCATGTTGGCTATGCCCCAGCCCCTGAAGCATTCAAGCTGATTTCTTGCAGCAGCTGGGCACTGTAACAGCTCCAGAGCTGCTCTGTAAGGCGAGTAAAAGGGTGTGGGCCCTGCAGCACTACCTGTAGTTCGCATTGTGCGTTGCAAGGCACAAATTAAGCATACGGGAGAAGTCAGGATAGTGCGCAAGGGCATAGAAGGGAGCGGCTCAAGAAAAGAGAAGTGGAAACAGACAGCAAACTAGGCTGGAAAGAGACCTGAGACAAAGAGATCTGAATTATACGAGAGCCGACCAGGGGAAACACAAATTATGCAGTCAAGTTTCCCACATTTGGGGAAATCGCAGGAGCAGCACACCCAGAGTGCAATGGGTGAGCCTTGCCCTGGGAGAAGCAACTTCATGATCATAGTATCTCACCTGGCATTTAAGTAGGAGTTGGGCTAGGGCTGGGGAGGGTCGCTGCTCGGGCACCCCCCTGTCAAGTGAAGGAGATCCAACTGAGGCAGCACAAGGGAACTCTCGAAAGAAGAACAAGGCTAGAGGAAAATCTGAGACAAAGAAATCTGACTTTTACCAGAGCTGACCAGAGGAAAGCACAAACACAGTCCCCCACTACCACAAATAATGCAGTCGAGTTTCCCACATTTGGGGAAATCACAGTGGTCAGCATACCCAGAATGCAATGAATGAACCTCACCCTGGGAGAACAATCTTCATGACCATGGTATCTCCTATGCAAAATAAGTATGATTTGGGATAGGGCTGGGGAGGGCCGCTGCTCCGGCATATATCTGTCAAGTAAAGGAGATTCAACTGAGGCAGCACAAGGGAACTCTCATCTGGGGACAACAACTGCAGGGAGAACACATATTTTCAAATGAACATGGGAGGGCAGAAGGCTGCCTAATACTGAAGCACCCCCAAACAACAAACCAAATGCAACAACTAGTACAAGCATTCCTGGGGGAAGGCCTGTAACAGATGGATTTGCATATTGTGATGTCATCCAAGCAGTGGGTCAAAGTTGGCTTCAACCCTCGTCTGCATATGAAAAGAGTAAAGGGGCGTGCAGGGCATGGCGGCCTTTTGCGGCGCTTGGATGACCCCTAGTTCGCATTAAACACCTCCACCCTCCTTCGGTGTGGGGCTCATGTTGGCTATGCCCCAGCCCCTGAAGCATTCAAGCTGATTTATTGCAGCAGCTGGGCACTGTAACAGCTCCAGAGCTGCTCTGTAAGGCGAGTAAAAGGGTGTGGGCCCTGCAGCACTACCTGTAGTTCGCATTGTGCATTGGAAGGCACAAATTAAGCAGACGGGAGAAGTCAGGATAGTGCGCAAGGGCATAGAAGGGAGCGGCTCAAGAAAAGAGAAGTGGAAAAAGACAGCAAACTAGTCTGGAGAGAGACCTGAGACAAAGAGATCTGAATTATACGAGAGCCGACCAGGGGAAACACAAATTATGTAGTCAAGTATCCCACATTTGGGGAAATCGCAGGAGCAGCACACCCAGAGTGCAATGGGTGAGCCTTGCCCTGGGAGAAGCACCTTCATGATCATAGTATCTCACCTGGCAGGTAAGTAGGAGTTGGGCTAGAGCTGGGGAGGGTCGCTGCTCGGGCACCCCCCTGTCAAGTGAAGGAGATCCAACTGAGGCAGCACAAAAGAACTCTCGAAAGAAGAACAAGGCTAGAGGAAGATCTGAGACAAAGAAATCTGACTTTTACCAGAGCTGACCAGAGGAAAGCACAAACACAGTCCCCCACTACCACAAATAATGCAGTCGAGTTTCCCACATTTGGGGAAATCACAGGGGTCAGCATACCCAGAATGCAATGAATGAACCTCACCCTGGGAGAACAATCTTCATGACCATGGTATCTCCTATGCAAAATAAGTATGATTTGGGATAGGGCTGGGGAGGGCCGCTGCTCAGGCACATCTCTGTCAAGTAAAGGAGATTCAACTGAGGCAGCACAAGGGAACTCTCATCTGGGGACAACAACTGCAGGGAGAACACATATTTTCAGATGAACATGGGAGGGCAGAAGGCTGCCTAATACTGAAGCACCCCCAAACAACAAACCAAATGCAACAACTAGTGCAAGCATTCCTGGGGGAAGGCCTGCAGCAGATGGATTTGCATATGGTGATGTCATCCAAGCAGTGGGTCAAAGTTGGCTTCAACCCTCGTCTGCATATGAAAAGAGAAAAGGGGCGTGCAGGGCATGGCGGCCTTTTGCGGCGCTTGGATGACCCCTAGTTCGCATTAAACATCTCCACCCTCCTTCGGTGTGGGGCTCATGTTGGCTATGCCCCAGCCCCTGAAGCATTCAAACTGATTTCTTGCAGCAGCTGGGCACTGTAACAGCTCCAGAGCTGCTCTGTAAGGCGAGTAAAAGGGTGTGGGCCCTGCAGCACTACCTGTAGTTCGCATTGTGCGTTGGAAGGCACAAATTAAGCAGACGGGAGAAGTCAGGATAGTGCGCAAGGGCATAGAAGGGAGCGGCTCAAGAAAAGAGAAGTGGAAACAGACAGCAAACTAGTCTGGAGAGAGACCTGAGACAAAGAGATCTGAATTATACGAGAGCCGACCAGGGGAAACAGAAATTATGCAGTCAAGTTTCCCACATTTGGGGAAATCGCAGGAGCAGCACACCCATTTAGTAATAGGTGAAAAACCATCCTTACAAAGGTGTTAATCAGAGACTTGGCTTTGTGGACACTTTTCAGAGAACAAATTTGTTAGCATAAAAATAAAGCCAGAAAATAAAGAGCTGTTTAATCACTCAATTGGATTTTTCTGCCAGCATATTTTTTTTCTCTGCAACCCACTGCTAAATTGTGCTTCCTAGCTGTTTTTATAAAATCACTGAATCAAATCTAACTCTGATTACATCAGAGAAGGCCAAGTACCCTACACCATAACAGGGGGGTGGAAATTTTGACTTGTCTACTTAAAGATCACCAAAATCTGATAACAAGGTCAATTAGGTCCCTGGGTGGGATTGAACCACCAACCTTTTGGTTAATAGCCGTACATACTAACTGATTGCGCCACAGAGACACTTTGCAAAAGTCCATACTGACAAAGGCTAATAAGCATTCATCTAAAACGTTTCCTAGCAAAACTTTAAAAAGTCAATAATCTGGAGAGTTTTTGTAAGATGTTTCTTCCATCAACCAACGAAGAAACACATTGGTACTTTCCCATGATGAGTGAGTGCTTCAGGATCTCTTGCACTTACATGTGCAGCAGAGTACTGCAATGGAAGCATGCTGGGCCCATAACCCAGAGGTAAGCAGATTGAAACTATCCTTTGCTATATGCATTTTTTTTTGCTAATTTAAGTAATCAAAACTGGGATTGATATTTTTGCTCTTTTATTTTTACTTAAACTACAATAACTTTTACCATTTTAATTTGTTTTAATAGTATATTGACAGTATTGTTTTCTTTCAAAAATCCACTTCATTTTCTTTACCCTATTATTAAAATGGTAATTGACAAAAACAAACTACACCATTGTCACCAGAAGAGCAATACAAAATGTACAAGTGATATATTAAATTCATCTTTCCAGCTTGAATTTCAATGATGCATTGGGTCAACAATTTTGTGAGAAACATCTTCACCCTTAAATAAAGATTTTCTTAATTCCTTACCTGTGTGCTAATTAGATATCACCTTGTTTTCACATTAAACAGACTTCCACATGAGAAAGCAGCAAGGATGCAGTGGCGTTAATGTTTCCTGGTGTCAACTTGTATTATTTCAGTAGACATTGAAATGAGGATGCATCTTGCTGCCTTTCCAATGAAGCAAGTTTAATTTAGTAATAGGTGAAAAACCATCCTTACAAAGGTGTTAATCAGAGACTTGGCTTTGTGGACACTTTTCAGAGAACAAATTTGTTAGCATAAAAATAAAGCCAGAAAATGAAGAGCTGTTTAATCACTCAATTGGATTTTTCTGCCAGCATATTTTTTTTCTCTGCAACCTACTGCTAAATTGTGCTTCCTAGCTGGTTTTTATAAAATCACTGAATCAAATCTAACTCTGATTACATCAGAGAAGGCCAGGTACCCTACACAATAAGAGGGGGTTTGAAATTTTGACTTGTCTACTTAAATATCACCAAAATCTGATCACAAGGTCAATTACGTCCCTGGGTGGGATTGAACCACCAACCTTTTGGTTAATAGCCGAACACACTAACCGATTGCGCCACAGAGACACTTTGCAAACAGTACATACTGACAAAGGCTAATAAGCATACATCTAGAACGTTTCCTAGAAAAACATTAAAAAATCAATAATCTGGAGAGTTTTTGTAAGATGTTTCTTCCATCAACCAATGAATAAACACATTGGTACTTTCCCATGATGAGTGAGTGCTTCAGGATCTCTTGCACTTACATGTGCAGCAGAGTACTGCAATGGAAGCATGCTGGACCCATAACCCAGAGGTAGGCAGATTGAAACTATTCTTTGCTATATGCATTTTTTTTTTGTTAATTTAAGTAATCAAAACTGGGATTGATATTTTTGCTCTTTTATTTTTACTTAAAGTACAATAACTTTTACCATTTTAATTTGTTTTAATAGTATATTGACAGTATAGTTTTCTTTCAAAAATCCACTTAATTTTCTTTACCCTATTATTAAAATGGTAATTGACAAAAAAAACTACATTGTCACCAGAAGAGCAATACAAAATGTACAAGTGATATATTAAAATCATCTTTCCAGCTTGAATTTCAATGATGCATTGGGGCAACAATTTTGTGAGAAACATCTTCACCCTTAAATAAAGATTTTCGTAATTTCTTACCTGTGTGCTAATTAGATATCACCTTGTTTTCACATTAAACAGACTTCCACATGAGAAAGCAGCAAGGATGCAGTGGCGTTAATGTTTCCTGGTGTCAACCTGTATTATTTCAGTAGACATTGAAATGAGGATGCATCTTGCTGCCTTTCCAATGAAGCAAGTTTAATTTAGTAATAGGTGAAAAACCATCCCTACAAAGGTGTTAATCAGAGACTTGGCTTTGTGGACACTTTTCAGAGAACAAATTTGTTAGCATAAAAATAAAGCCAGAAAATGAAGAGCTGTTTAATCACGCAATTTGATTTTTTTGCCAGCATATTTCTTTTTCTCTGCAACCCACTGCTAAATTGTGCTTCCTAGATGTTTTTATAAAATCACTGAATCAAATCTAACTCTGATTACATCAGAGAAGGCCAGGTACCCTACACCATAACAGGGGGTATGAAATTTGACTTGTCTACTTAAAGATCACCAAAATCTGATAACAAGGTCAATTAGGTCCCTGGGTGGGATTGAACCACCAACCTTTCGGTTAATAGCCGTACATACTAACTGATTGCGCCACAGAGACCGTTTTACTTGCCTTACAGAGCAGCTCTGGAGCTGTTACAGTGCCCAGCTGCTGCAAGAAATCAGCTTGAATGCTTAAGGGGCTGGGGCATAGCCAACATGAGCCCAACACCGAAGGAGGGTGGAGGTGTTTAATGCGAACTAGGGGTCATCCAAGCGCCGCAAAAGGCCGCCATGCCCTGCACGCCCCTTTTCTCTTTTCATATGCAGACGAGGGTTGAAGCCAACTTTGACCCACTGCTTGGATGACATCACCATATGCAAATCCATCTGCTGCAGGCCTTCCCCCAAGAATGCTTGCACTAGTTGTTGCATTTGGTTTGTTGTTTGTGGGTGCTTCAGTATTAGGCAGCCTTCTGCCCTCCCATGTTCATCTGAAAATATGTGTTCTCCCTGCAGTTGTTGTCCCCAGATGAGAGTTCCCTTGTGCTGCCTCAGTTGAATCTCCTTTACTTGACAGAGATGTGCCTGAGCAGCGGCCCTCCCCAGCTCTAGCCCAAATCATACTTATTTTGCATAGGAGATACCATGGTCATGAAGATTGTTCTCCCAGGGTGAGGTTCATTCATTGCATTCTGGGTATGCTGACCCCTGTGATTTCCCCAAATGTGGGAAACTCGACTGCATTATTTGTGGTAGTGGGGGACTGTGTTTGTGCTTTCCTCTGGTCAGCTCTGGTAAAAGTCAGATTTCTTTGTCTCAGATCTTCCTCTAGCCTTGTTCTTCTTTCGAGAGTTCCCTTGTGCTGCCTAAGTTGGATCTCCTTCACTTGACAGGGGGGTGCCCGAGCAGCGACCCTCCCCAGCTCTAGCCCAACTCCTACTTACCTGCCAGGTGAGATACTATGATCAGGAAGGTGCTTCTCCCAGGGCAAGGCTCATCCATTGCACTCTGGGTGTGCTGCCCCTGTGATTTCCCCAAATGTGGGAAACTTGACTGCATAATTTGTGTTTCCACTGGTCGGCTTTCATATAATTCAGATCTCTTTGTCTAAGGTCTCTCTCCAGCCTAGTTTGCTGTCTGTTTCCACTTCTCTTTTCTTGAGCCGCTCCCTTCTATGCCCTTGCGCACTATCCTGACTTCTCCCGTCTGCTTACTTTGTGCCTTACAATGCACAATGCAAACTACAGGTAGTGCTGCAGGGCCCACACCCTTTTACTTGCCTTACAGAGCAGCTCTGGAGCTGTTACAGTGCCCAGCTGCTGCAAGAAATCAGCTTGAATGCTTCAGGGGCTGGGGCATAGCCAACATGAGCCCCACACCGAAGGAGGGTGGAGGTGTTTAATGCGAACTAAGGGTCATCCAAGCGCCGCAAAAGGCCGCCATGCCCTGCACGCCCCTTTTCTCTTTTCATATTCAGACGAGGGTTGAAGCCAACTTTGACCCACTGCTTGGATGGCATTACCATATGCAAATCAATCTGCTGCAGGCCTTCCCCCAGAAATGCTTGCACTAGTTGTTGCATTTGGTTTGTTGTTTGGGGGTGCTTCAGTATTAGGCAGCCTTCTGCCCTCCCATGTTCATCTGAAAATATGTGTTCTCCCTGCAGTTGTTGTCCCCAGATGAGAGTTCCCTTGTGCTGCCTCAGTTGAATCTCCTTTACTTGACAGAGATGTGCCTGAGCAGCGGCCCTCCCCAGCCCTATCCCAAATCATACTTATTTTGCATAGGAGATACCATGGTCATGAAGATTGTTCTCCCAGGGTGAGGTTCATTCATTGCATGCTGGGTATGCTGACCCCTGTGATTTCCCCAAATGTGGGAAGCTCGACTGCATTATTTGTGGTAGTGGGGGACTGTGTTTGTGCTTTCCTCTGGTCAGCTCTGGTAAAAGTCAGATTTCTTTGTCTCAGATCTTCCTCTAGCCTTGTTCTTCTTTCGAGAGTTCCCTTGTGCTGCCTCAGTTGGATCTCCTTCACTTGACAGGGGGGTGCACGAGCAGCGACCCTCCCCAGCTCTAGCCCAACTCCTATTTACCTGCCAGGTGAGATACTATGATCAGGAAGGTGCTTCTCCCAGGGCAAGGCTCACCCATTGCACTCTGGGTGTGCTGCTCCTGCGATTTCCTCAAATGTGGGACACTTGACTGCATAATTTGTGTTTCCTCAGGTCGGCTCTCATATAATTCAGATCTCTTTGTCTCAGGTCTTTCTCCAGCCTAGTTTGCTGTCTGTTTCCACTTCTCTTTTCTTGAGCCGCTCCCTTCTATGCAGTTGCGCACTATCCTGACCTCTCCCGTCTGCTTACTTTGTGCCTTCCAACGCACAATGCATACTACAGGTAGTGCTGCAGGGCCCACACCCTTTTACATGCTTTACAGAGCAACTCTGGAGCTGTTACAGTGCCCAGCTGCTGCAAGAAATCATCTTGAATGCTTCAGGGGCTGGGGCATAGCCAACATGAGCCCCACACCGAAGGAGGGGTCATCCAAGCGCCACAAAAGGACACCATGCCCTGCACATCCCTTTTTTCTTTTCATATGCAGACGAGGGTTGAAGCCAACTTTGACCCACTGCTTGGATGACATCACCATATGCAAATCCATCTGCTGCAGGCCTTCCCCCAGGAATGCTTGCACTAGTTATTGCATTTGGTTTGTTGTTTGGGGGTGCTTCAGTATTAGGCAGCCTTCTGCCCTCCCATGTTCATCTGAAAATATGTGTTCTCCCTACAGTTGTTGTCCCCAGATGAGAGTTCCCTTGTGCTGCCTCAGTTGAATCTCCTTTACTTGACAGAGATGTGCCTGAGCAGCGGCCCTCCCCAGCCCTATCCCAAATCATACTTATTTTGCATAGGAGATACCATGGTCATGAAGATTGTTCTCCCAGGGTGAGGTTCATTCATTGCATTCTGGGTATGCTGACCCCTGTGATTTCCCCAAATGTGAGAAACTCGACTGCATTATTTGTGGTAGTGGGGGACTGTGTTTGTGCTTTCTTCTGGTCAACTCTGGTAAAAATCAGATTTCTTTGTCTCATATCTTCCTCTAGCCTTGTTCCTCTTTTGAGAGTTCCCTTGTGCTGCCTCAGTTGGATCTCCTTCACTTGACAGGGGGGTACCCGAGCAGCGACCCTCCCCAGCTCTAGCCCAACTCCTACTTACCTGCCAGGTGAGATACTATGATCAGGAAGGTGCTTCTCCCAGGGCAAGGCTCACCCATTGCACTCTGGGTGTGCTGCCCCTGTGATTTCCCCAAATGTGGAAAACTTGACTGCATAATTTGTGTTTCCCCTGGTCGTCTCTCGTATAATTCAGATCTTTTTGTCTCAGGTCTCTCTCCAGCCTAGTTTGCTGTCTGTTTCCACTTCTCTTTTCTTGAGCCGCTCCCTTCTATGCCCTTGCGCACTATCCTGACTTCTCCCGTCTGCTTACTTTGTGCCTACCAACACACAATACAAACTACAGGTAGTGCTGCAGGGCCCACACCCTTTTACTTGCCTCACAGAGCAGCTCTGGAGCTGTTACAGTACCCAGCTGCTGCAAGAAATCAGCTTGAATGCTTCAGGGGCTGGGGCATTGCCAACATGAGCCCCACACCGAAGGAGGGTGGAGGTGTTTAATGCGAACTAAGGGTCACCCAAGCGCCGCAAAAGGCCGCCATGCCCTGCATGCCCCTTTTCTCTTTTCATATGCAGACGAGGGTTGATGCCAACTTTGACCCACTGCTTGGATGGCATTACCATATGCAAATCAATCTGCTGCAGGCCTTCCCCCAGGAATGCTTGCACTAGTTGTTGCATTTGGTTTGTTGTTTGGGGGTGCTTCGGTATTAGGCAGCCTTCTGCCCTCCCATGTTCATCTGAAAATATGTGTTCTCCCTGCAGTTGTTGTCCCCAGATGAGAGTTCCCTTGTGCTGCCTCAGTTGAATCTCCTTTACTTGACAGAGATGTGCCTGAGCAGCGGCCCTCCCCAGCCCTATCCCAAATCATACTTATTTTGCATAGGAGATACCATGGTCATGAAGATTGTTCTCCCAGGGCGAGGTTCATTCATTGCATTCTGGGTATGCTGACCCCTGTGATTTCCCCAAATGTGGGAAACTCGACTGCATTATTTGTGGTAGTGGGGGACTGTGTTTGTGCTTTCCTCTGCTCAGCTCTGGTAAAAGTCAGATTTCTTTGTCTCAGATCTTCCTCTAGCCTTGTTCTTCTTTCGAGAGTTCCCTTGTGCTGCCTCAGTTGGATCTCCTTCACTTGACAGGGGGGTGCCCGAGCAGCGACCCTCCCCAGCTCTAGCCCAACTCCTACTTACCTGCCAGGTGAGATACTATGATCAGGAAGGTGCTTCTCCCAGGGCAAGGCTCACCCATTGCACTCTGGGTGTGCTGCTCCTGCGATTTCCCCAAATGTGGGAAACTTGACTGCATAATTTGTGTTTCCTCTGGTCGGCTCTCGTATAATTCAGATCTCTTTGTCTCAGGTATTTCTCCAGCCTAGTTTGCTGTCTGTTTCCACTTCTCTTTTCTTGAGCCGCTCCCTTCTATGCCCTTGCGCACTATCCTGACCTCTCCCGTCTGCTTACTTTGTGCCTTCCAACGCACAATGCATACTACAGGTAGTGCTGCAGGGCCCACACCCTTTTACATGCTTTACAGAACAGCTCTGGAGCTGTTACAGTGCCCAGCTGCTGCAAGAAATCATCTTGAATGCTTCAGGGGCTGGGGCATAGCCAACATGAGCCCCACACCGAAGGAGGGTGGAGATGTTTAATGCGAATTAAGGGTCATCCAAGCACCACAAAAGGACGCCATGCCCTGCACATCCCTTTTTTCTTTTCATATGCAGACGAGGGTTGAAGCCAACTTTGACCCACTGCTTGGATGACATCACCATATGCAAATCCATCTGCTGCAGGCCTTCCCCCAGGAATGCTTGCACTAGTTGTTGCATTTGGTTTGTTGTTTGGGGGTGCTTCAGTATTAGGCAGCCTTCTGCCCTCCCATGTTCATCTGAAAATATGTGTTCTCCCTGCAGTTGTTGTCCCCAGATGAGAGTTCCCTTGTGCTGCCTCAGTTGAATCTCCTTTACTTGACAGAGATGTGCCTGAGCAGCGGCCCTCCCCAGCCCTATCCCAAATCATACTTATTTTGCATAGGAGATACCATGGTCATGAAGATTGTTCTCCCAGGGTGAGGTTCATTCATTGCATTCTGGGTATGCTGACCCCTGTGATTTCCCCTAATGTGGGAAACTCAACTGCATTATTTGTGGTAGTGGGGGACTGTGTTTGTGCTTTCTTCTGGTCAACTCTGGTAAAAATCAGATTTCTTTGTCTCAGATCTTCCTCTAGCCTTGTTCCTCTTTCGAGAGTTCCCTTGTGCTGCCTCAGTTGGACCTCCTTCACTTGACAGGGGGGTACCCGAGCAGCGACCCTTCGCAGCTCTAGCCCAACTCCTACTTACCTGCCAGGTGAGATACTATGATCATGTAGGTGCTTCTCCCAGGGCAAGGCTCACCCATTGCACTCTGGGTGTGCTGCCCCTGTGATTTCCCCAAATGTGGGAAACTTGACTGCATAATTTGTGTTTCCCCTGGTCGGCTCTCGTATAATTCAGATCTCTTTGTCTCAGGTCTCTGTCCAGCCTAGTTTGCTGTCTGTTTCCACTTCTCTTTTCTTGAGCCGCTCCCTTCTATGCCCTTGCGCACTATCCTGACTTCTCCCGTCTGCTTACTTTGTGCCTTCCAACACACAATGCAAACTACAGGTAGTGCTGCAGGGCCCACACCCTTTTACTTGCCTCACAGAGCAGCTCTGGAGCTGTTACAGTGCCCAGCTGCTGCAAGAAATCAGCTTGAATGCTTCAGGGGCTGGGGCATTGCCAACATGAGCCCCACACCGAAGGAGGGTGGGGGTGTTTAATGCGAACTAAGGGTCACCCAAGCGTTGCAAAAGGCCGCTATGCCCTGCACGCCCCTTTTCTCTTTTCATATGCAGACGAGGGTTGAAGCCAACTTTGACCCACTGCTTGGATGGCATTACCATATGCAAATCAATCTGCTGCAGGCCTTCCCCCAGGAATGCTTGCACTAGTTGTTGCATTTGGTTTGTTGTTTGGGGGTGCTTCAGTATTAGGCAGCCTTCTGCCCTCCCATGTTCATCTGAAAATATGTGTTCTCCCTGCAGTTGTTGTCCCCAGATGAGAGTTCCCTTGTGCTGCCTCAGTTGAATCTCCTTTACTTGACAGAGATGTGCCTGAGCAGCGGCCCTCCCCAGCCCTATCCCAAATCATACTTATTTTGCATAGGAGATACCATGATCATGAAGATTGTTCTCCCAGGGTGAGGTTCATTCATTGCATTCTGGGTATGCTGACCCCTGTGATTTCCCCAAATGTGGGAAACTCGACTGCATTATTTGTGGTAGTGGGGGACTGTGTTTGTGCTTTCCTCTGCTCAGCTCTGGTAAAAGTCAGATTTCTTTGTCTCAGATCTTCCTCTAGCCTTGTTCTTCTTTCGAGAGTTCCCTTGTGCTGCCTCAGTTGGATCTCCTTCACTTGACAGGGGGGTGCCCGAGCAGCGACCCTCCCCAGCTCTAGCCCAACTCCTACTTACCTGCCAGGTGAGATACTATGATCAGGAAGGTGCTTCTCCCAGGGCAAGGCTCACCCATTGCACTCTGGGTGTGCTGCTCCTGCGATTTCCCCAAATGTGGGAAACTTGACTGCATAATTTGTGTTTCCTCTGGTCGGCTCTCGTATAATTCAGATCTCTTTGTCTCAGGTCTTTCTCCAGCCTAGTTTGCTGTCTGTTTCCACTTCTCTTTTCTTGAGCCGCTCCCTTCTATGCCCTTGCGCACTATCCTGACCTCTCCCGTCTGCTTACTTTGTGCCTTCCAACGCACAATGCATACTACAGGTAGTGCTGCAGGGCCCACACCCTTTTACATGCTTTACAGAACAGCTCTGGAGCTGTTACAGTGCCCAGCTGCTGCAAGAAATCATCTTGAATGCTTCAGGGGCTGGGGCATAGCCAACATGAGCCCCACACCGAAGGAGGGTGGAGATGTTTAATGTGAATTAGGGGTCATCCAAGCGCCACAAAAGGACGCCATGCCCTGCACATCCCTTTTTTCTTTTCATATGCAGACGAGGGTTGAAGCCAACTTTGACCCACTGCTTGGATGACATCACCATATGCAAATCCATCTGCTGTAGGCCTTCCCCCAGGAATGCTTGTACTAGTTGTTGCATTTGGTTTGTTGTTTGGGGGTGCTTCAGTATTAGGCAGCCTTCTGTCCTCCCATGTTCATCTGAAAATATGTGTTCTCCCAGCAGTTGTTGTCCCCAGATGAGAGTTCCCTTGTGCTGCCTCAGTTGAATCTCCTTTACTTGACAGAGATGTGCCTGAGCAGCAGCCCTCCCCAGCTCTATCCCAAATCATACTTATTTTGCATAGGAGATACCATGGTCATGAAGATTGTTCTCCCAGGGTGAGGTTCATTCATTGCATTCTAGGTATGCTGACTCCTATGATTTCCCCAAATGTGGGAAACTCGACTGCATTATTTGTGGTAGTGGGGGACTGTGTTTGTGCTTTCCTCTGGTCAGCTCTGGTAAAAGTCAGATTTATTTGTCTCAGATCTTCCTCTAGCCTTGTTCTTCTTTCGAGAGTTCCCTTGTGCTGCCTCAGTTGGATCTCCTTCACTTGACAGGGGGGTGCCCGAGCATCGACCCTCCCCAGCTCAAGCCCAACTCCTACTTACCTGCCAGGTGAGATACTATGATCATGAAGGTGCTTCTCCCAGGGCAAGGCTCACCCATTGCACTCTGGGTGTGCTGCTCCTGCGATTTCCCCAAATGTGGGAAACTTGACTGCATAATTTGTGTTTCCCCTGGTCAGCTCTCGTATAATTCAGATCTCTTTGTCTCAGGTCTCTCTCCAGCCTAGTTTGCTGTCTGTTTCAACTTCTCTTTTCTTGAGCCGCTCCCTTCTATGCCCTTGCGCACTATCTTGACTTCTCCCATCTGCTTACTTTGTGCCTTCCAACGCACGATGCGAACTACAGGTAGTGCTGCAGGACCCACACCCTTTTACTTGCCTTACAGAGCAGCTCTGGAGCTATTACAGTGCCCAGCTGCTGCAAGTAATCAGCTTGAATGCTTCAGGGGCTGGGGCATAGCCAACATGAGCCCCACACCGAAGTAGGGTGGAGGTGTTTAATGCGAACTAGGGGTCATCCAAGCGCCGCAAAAGGCCGCCATGCCCTGCACGCCCCTTTTCTCTTTTCATATGCAGACGAGGGTTGAAGCCAACTTTGACCCACTGCTTGGATGACATCACCATATGCAAATCCATCTGCTGCAGGCCTTCCCCCAGGAATGCTTGTACTAGTTGATGCATTTGGTTTGTTGTTTGGGGGTGCTTCAGTATTAGGCAGCCTTCTGCCCTCCCATGTTCATCTGAAAATATGTGTTCTCCCTGCAGTTGTTGTCCCCAGATGAGAGTTCCCTTGTGCTGCCTCAGTTGAATCTCCTTTACTTGACAGAGATGTGCCTGAGCAGCGGCCCTCCCCAGCCCTATCCCAAATCATACTTATTTTGCATAGGAGATACCATGGTCATGAAGATTGTTCTCCCAGGGTGAGGTTCATTCATTGCATTCTGGGTATGCTGACCCCTGTGATTTCCCCAAATGTGGGAAACTCGACTGCATTATTTGTGGTAGTGGGGGACTGTGTTTGTGCTTTCCTCTGGTCAGCTCTGGTAAAATCCAGATTTCTGTGTCTCAGATCTTCCTCTAGCCTTGTTCTTCTTTCGAGAGTTCTCTTGTGCTGCCTCAGTTGGATCTCCTTCACTTGACAGGGGGGTGCCCGAGCAGCGACCCTCCTCAGCTCTTGCCCAACTCCTACTTACCTGCCAGGTGAGATACTATGATCATGAAGGTGCTTCTCCCAGGGCAAGGCTCACCCATTGCACTCTGTGTGTGCTGCTCCAGCGATTTCCCCAAATGTGGGAAACTCGACTGCATAATTTGTGTTTCCCCTGGTCGGCTCTAGTATAATTCAGATCTCTTTGTCTCAGGTCTCTCTCCAGCCTAGTTTGCTGTCTGTTTCCACTTCTCTTTTCTTGAGCCGCTCCCTTCTATGCCCTTGCGCACTATCCTGACTTCTCCTGTCTGCTTACTTTGTGCCTTCCAACGCACAATGCGAACTACAGGTAGTGCTGCAGGGCCCACACCCTTTTAGTTGCCTTACAGAGCAGCTCTGGAGCTGTTACAGTGCCCAGCTGCTGCAAGAAATCAGCTTGAATGTTCTTCGTTGATTGATGGAAGAAACATCTTACAAAAACTCTCCAGATTATTGACTTTTTAAAGTTTTTCTAGGAAACGTTCTAGATGAATGCTTATTAGCGTTTGTCAGAATGTACGTTTGCAAAGTGTCTCTGTGGCGCAATCAGTTAGCGTGTTCGGTTATTATCCAAAAGGTTGGTGGTTCAATCCCACCCAGGGACGTAATTCACCTTGTTATCAGATTTTGGTGATATTTAAGTAGACAAGTCAAAATTTCAAACCTCATCTTATTGTGTAGGGTACCTGGCCTTCTCTGATGTTATCAGAGTTAGATTTGATTCAGTGATTTTATAAAAAAACAGCTAGGAAGCACAATTTAGCAGTGGGTTGCAGAGAAAAAAAATATGCTGGCAAAAAAACCCAATTGAGTGATTAAACAGCTCTTCATTTTCTGGTTTATTTTTATGCTAACAAATTTGTTCTCTGAAAAGTGTCCACAAAGCCAAGTCTCTGATTAACACCTTTGTAGGGATGGTTTTTCACCTATTACTAAATTAAACTTGCTTCATTGGAAAGGCAGCAAGATGCATCCTCATTTCAATGTCTACTGAAACAATACAGGTTGACACCAGGAAACATTAACGCCACTGCATCCTTGCTGCTTTCTCATGTGGAAGTCTGTTTAATGTGAAAACAAGGTGATATCTAATTAGCACACAGGTAAGGAATTAAGAAAATCTTTATTTAAGGGTGAAGATGTTTCTCACAAAATCGTTGCCCCAATGCATCATTGAAATTCAAGCTGGAAAGATGATTTTAATATATCACTTGTACATTTTGTATTGCTCTTCTGGTGACAATGTAGTTTGTTTTTGTCAATTACCATTTTAATAATAGGGTAAAGAAAATTAAGTGGATTTTTGAAAGAAAACAATACTGTCAATATACTATTAAACAAATTAAAATGGTAAAAGTTATTGTACTTTAAGTAAAAATAAAAGAGCTAAAATATCAATCCCAATTTTGGATTACTTTAATTTAAAAAAAATGCATATAGCAGAGGATAGTTTCAATCTGCCTACCTCTGGGTTATCGGCCCAGCATGCTTCCATTGCAGTACTCTGCTGCACATGTAAGTGCAAGAGATCCTGAAGCACTCACTCATCATGGGAAAGTACCAATGTGTTTCTTCGTTGGTTGATGGAAGAAACATCTTACAAAAACTCTCCAGATTATTGACTTTTTAAAGTTTTTCTAGGAAACGTTCTAGATGAATGCTTATTAGCCTTTGTCAGTATATACTTTTTGCAAAGTGTCTCTGTGGCGCAATCGGTTAGTGTGTTCGGCTATTAACCAAAAGGTTGGTGGTTCAATCCCACCCAGGGATGTAATTGACTTTGAGATCAGATTTTGGTGATATTTAAGTAGACAAGTCAAAATTTCAAACCCCCTGTTATGGTGTGGGTACCTGGCCTTCCCTGATGTAATCAGAGTTAGATTTGATTCAGTGATTTTATAAAAACAGCTAGGAAGCACAATTTAGCAGTAGGTTGCAGAGAAAAAAAATATGCTGGCAGAAAAATCCAATTGAGTGAATAAACAGCTCTTCATTTTCTGGCTTTATTTTTATGCTAACAAATTTGTTCTCTGAAAAGTGTCCACAAAGCCAAGTCTCTGATTAACACCTTTGTAAGGATGGTTTTTCACCTATTACTAAATTAAACTTGCTTCATTGGAAAGGCAGCAAGATGCATCCTCATTTCAATGTCTACTGAAATAATACAGGTTGACACCAGGAAACATTAACGCCACTGCATCCTTGCTGCTTTCTCATGTGGAAGTCTGTTTAATGTGAAAACAAGGTGATATCTAATTAGCACACAGGTAAGGAATTAAGAAAATCTTTATTTAAGGGTGAAGATGTTTCTCACAAAATCGTTGCCCCAATGCATCATTGAAATTCAACCTGGAAAGATGATTTTAATATATCACTTGTACATTTTGTATTGCTCTTCTGGTGACAATGTAGTTTGTTTTTGTCAATTACCATTTTAATAATAGGGTAAAGAAAATTAAGTGGATTTTTGAAAGAAAACAATACTGTCAATATACTATTAAAACAAATTAAAATGGTAAAAGTTATTGTACTTTAAGTAAAAATAAAAGAGCAAAAATATCCATCCCAGTTTTGGATTACTTTAATTAACAAAAAAAATGCATATAGCAAAGGATAGTTTCAATCTGCCTACCTCCGGGTTATGGGCCCAGCATGCTTCCATTGCAGTACTCTGCTGCACATGTAAGTGCAAGAGATCCTGAAGCACTCACTCATCATGGGAAAGTACCAATGTGTTTCTTTGTTGGTTGATGGAAGAAACATCTTACAAAACTCTCCAGATTATTGACTTTTTAAAGTTTTTCTAGGAAACGTTCTAGATGAATGCTTATTAGCCTTTGTCAGTATGTACTTTTTGCAAAGTGTCTCTGTGGCGCAATTGGTTAGTGTGTACGGCTATTAACCAAAAGGTTGGTGGTTAAATCCTACCCAGGGACGTAATTGACCTTGTGATCAGATTTTGGTGATATTTAAGTAGACAAGTCAAAATTTCAAACCCCCTCTTATTGTGTAGGGTACCTAGCCTTCTCTGATGTAATCAGAGTTAGATTTGATTTAGTGATTTTATAAAAACAGCTAGGAAGCACACTTTAGCAGTGGGTTGCAGAGAAAAAGAAATATGCTGGCAAAAAAATCCAATTGAGTGATTAAACAGCTCTTCATTTCTGGCTTTATTTTTATGCTAACAAATTTGTTCTCTGAAAAGTGTCCACAAAGCCAAGTCTCTGATTAACACCTTTGTAGGGATGGTTTTTCACATATTACTAAATTAAACTTGCTTCATTGGAAAGGCAGCAAGATGCATCCTCATTTCAATGTCTACTGAAACAATACAGGTTGACACCAGGAAACATTAACGCCACTGCATCCTTGCTGCTTTCTCATGTGGAAGTCTGTTTAATGTGAAAACAAGGTGATATCTAATTAGCACACAGGTAAGGAATTAAGAAAATCTTTATTTAAGGGTGAAGATGTTTCTCACAAAATCGTTGCCCCAATGCATCATTGAAATTCAAGCTGGAAAGATGATTTTAATATATCACTTGTACATTTTGTATTGCTCTTCTGGTGACAATGTAGTTTGTTTTTGTCAATTACCATTTTAATAATAGGGTAAAGAAAATTAAGTGGATTTTTGAAAGAAAACAATACTGTCAATATACTATTAAAACAAATTAAAATGGTAAAAGTTATTGTACTTTAAGTAAAAATAAAAGAGGCAAAATATCAATCCCAGTTTTGGATTACTTTAATTAACAAAAAAAAATGCATATAGCAAAGGATAGTTTCAATCTGCCTACCTCTGGGTTATGGGCCCAGCATGCTTCCATTGCAGTACTCTGCTGCACATGTAAGTGCAAGAGATCCTGAAGCACTCACTCATCATGGGAAAGTACCAATGTGTTTCTTCGTTGGTTGATGGAAGAAACATCTTACAAAAACTCTCCAGATTATTGACTTTTTAAAGTTTTTCTAGGAAACGTTCTAGATGAATGCTTATTAGCCTTTGTCAGTATGTACTTTTGCAAAGTGTCTCTGTGGCGCAATTGGTTAGTGTGTAAGGCTATTAACCAAAAGGTTGGTGGTTCAATCCCACCCAGGAATGTAATTGACCTTGTGATCAGATTTTGGTGATATTTAAGTAGACAAGTCAAAATTTCAAACCCCCTCTTATTGTGTAGGGTACCTGGCCTTCTCTGATGTAATCAGAGTTAGATTTGATTCAGTGATTTTATAAAAAACAGCTAGGAAGCACAATTTAGCAGTGGGTTGCAGATAAAAAAAATATGCTGGCAAAAAAATCCAATTGAGTGATTAAACAGCTCTTCATTTTCTGGCTTTATTTTTATGCTAACAAATTTGTTCTCTGAAAAGTGTCCACAAAGCCAAGTCTCTGATTAACACCTTTGTAGGGATGGTTTTTCACCTATTACTAAATTAAACTTGCTTCATTGGAAAGGCAGCAAGATGCATCCTCATTTCAATGTCTACTGAAATAATACAGGTTGACACCAGGAAACATTAACGCCACTGCATCCTTGCTGCTTTCTCATGTGGAAGTCTGTTTAATGTGAAAACAAGGTGATATCTAATTAGCACACAGGTAAGGAATTAAGAAAATCTTTATTTAAGGGTGAAGATGTTTCTCACAAAATCGTTGCCCCAATGCATCATTGAAATTCAAGCTGGAAAGATGATTTTAATATATCACTTGTACATTTTGTATTGCTCTTCTGGTGACAATGTAGTTTGTTTTTGTCAATTACCATTTTAATAATAGGGTAAAGAAAATTAAGTGGATTTTTGAAAGAAAACAATACTGTCAATATACTATTAAAACAAATTAAAATGGTAAAAGCTATTGTACTTTAAGTAAAAATAAAAGAGCAAAAATATCAATCCCAGTTTTGGATTACTCTAATTAACAAAAAAAATGCATATAGCAAAGGATAGTTTCAATCTGCCTATCTCTGGGTTATGGGCCCAGCATGCTTCCATTGCAGTACTCTGCTGCACATGTAAGTTCAAGAGATCCTGAAGCACTCACTCATCATGGGAAAGTACCAATGTGTTTCTTCATTGGTTGATGGAAGAAACATCTTACAAAAACTCTCCAGATTATTGACTTTTTAAAGTTTTTCTAGGAAACGTTCTAGATGAATGCTTATTAGCCTTTGTCAGTATGTACTTTTGCAAAGTGTCTCTGTGGCGCAATTGGTTAGTGTGTAAGACTATTAACCAAAAGGTTGGTGGTTCAATCCCACCCAGGGACGTAATTGACCTTGTGATCAGATTTTGGTGATATTTAAGTAGACAAGTCAAAATTTCAAACCTCATCTTATTGTGTAGGGTACCTGGCCTTCTCTGATGTTATCAGAGTTAGATTTGATTCAGTGATTTTATAAAAAAACAGCTAGGAAGCACAATTTAGCAGTGGGTTGCAGAGAAAAAAAATATGCTGGCAAAAAAATCCAATTGAGTGATTAAACAGCTCTTCATTTTCTGGTTTATTTTTATGCTAACAAATTTGTTCTCTGAAAAGTGTCCACAAAGCCAAGTCTCTGATTAACACCTTTGTAGGGATGGTTTTTCACCTATTACTAAATTAAACTTGCTTCATTGGAAAGGCAGCAAGATGCATCCTCATTTCAATGTCTACTGAAACAATACAGGTTGACACCAGGAAACATTAACGCCACTGCATCCTTGCTGCTTTCTCATGTGGAAGTCTGTTTAATGTGAAAACAAGGTGATATCTAATTAGCACACAGGTAAGGAATTAAGAAAATCTTTATTTAAGGGTGAAGATGTTTCTCACAAAATCGTTGCCCCAATGCATCATTGAAATTCAAGCTGGAAAGATGATTTTAATATATCACTTGTACATTTTGTATTGCTCTTCTGGTGACAATGTAGTTTGTTTTTGTCAATTACCATTTTAGTAATAGGGTAAAGAAAATTAAGTGGATTTTTGAAAGAAAACAATACTGTCAATATACTATTAAAACAAATTAAAATGGTAAAAGCTATTGTACTTTAAGTAAAAATAAAAGAGCAAAAATATTAATCCCAGTTTTGGATTACTTTAATTAACAAAAAAAATGCATATAGCAAAGGATAGTTTCAATCTGCCTATCTCTGGGTTATGGGCCCAGCATGCTTCCATTGCAGTACTCTGCTGCACATGTAAGTTCAAGAGATCCTGAAGCACTCACTCATCATGGGAAAGTACCAATGTGTTTCTTCATTGGTTGATGGAAGAAACATCTTACAAAAACTCTCCAGATTATTGACTTTTTAAAGTTTTTCTAGGAAACGTTCTTGATGAATGCTTATTAGCCTTTGTCAGGATGTACTTTTTGCAAAGTGTCTCTGTGGTGCAATTGGTTAGTGTGTAAGGCTATTAACCAAAAGGTTTGTGGTTCAATCCCACCCAGGAATGTAATTGACCTTGTGATCAGATTTTGGTGATATTTAAGTAGACAAGTCAAAATTTCAAACCCACACTTATTGTGTAGGGTACCTAGCCTTCTCTGATGTAATCAGAGTTAGATTTGATTCATTGATTTTATAAAAACAGCTAGGAAGCACAATTTAGCAGTGGTTTGCAGAGAAAAAAAATATGCTGGCAGAAAAATCCAATTGAGTGATTAAACAGCTCTTCATTTTCTGGCTTTATTTTTATGCTAACAAATTTGTTCTCTGAAAAGTGTCCACAAAGCCAAGTCTCTGATTAACACCTTTGTAAGGATGGTTTTTCACTTATTACTAAATTAAACTTGCTTCATTGGAAAGGCAGCAAGATGCATCCTCATTTCAATGTCTACTGAAATAATACAAGTTGACACCAGGAAACATTAACGCCACTACATCCTTGCTGCTTTCTCATGTGGAAGTCTGTTTAATGCGAAAACAAGGTGATATCTAATTATCACACAGGTAAGGAATTAAGAAAATCTTTATTTAAGGGTGAAGATGTTTCTCACAAAATCGTTGCCCCAATGCATCATTGAAATTCAAGCTGGAAAGATGATTTTAATATATCACTTGTACATTTTGTATTGCTCTTCTGGTGACAATGTAGTTTGTTTTTGTCAATTACCATTTTAATAATAGGGTAAAGAAAATTAAGTGGATTTTTGAAAGAAAACAATACTGTCAATATACTATTAAAACAAAATAAAATGGTAAAAGTTATTGTACTTTAAGTAAAAATAAAAGAGCCAAAATATCAATCCCAGTTTTGGATTACTTTAATTAACAAAAAAAAAGCATATAGCAGAGGATAGTTTCAATCTGCCTACCTCTGGGTTATGGGCCCAGCATGCTTCCATTGCTGTACTCTGCTGCACATGTAAGTGCAAGAGATCCTGAAGCACTCACTCATCATGGGAAAGTACCAATGTGTTTCTTCGTTGGTTGATGGAAGAAACATCTTACAAAAACTCTCCAGATTATTGACTTTTTAAAGTTTTTCTAGGAAACGTTTTAGATGAATGCTTATTAGCCCTTGTCAGTATATGCTTTTGCAATGTGTCTCTGTGGCGCAATCAGTTAGTGTGTAGGGCTATTAACCAAAAGGTTGGTGGTTCAATCCCACCCAGGTACGTAATTGACCTTGTTATCAGATTTTGGTGATCTTTAAGTAGACAAGTCAAAATTTCAAACCCCCTGTTATGGTGTAGGGTACCTGGCCTTCTCTGATGTAATCAGAGTTAGATTTGATTCAGTGATTTTATAAAAACAGCTAGGAAGCACAATTTAGCAGTGGGTTGCAGAGAAAAAGAAATATGCTGGCAGAAAAATCCAATTGAGTGATTAAACAGCTCTTCATTTTCTGGCTTTATTTTTATGCTAACAAATTTGTTCTCTGAAAAGTGTCAACAAAGCAAAGTCTCTGATTAACACCTTTGTAGGGATGTTTTTTCACCTATTACTAAATTAAACTTGCTTCATTGGAAAGGCAGCAAGATGCATCCTCATTTCAATGTCTACTGAAATAATACAGGTTGACACCAGGAAACATTAACGCCACTGCATCCTTGCTGCTTTCTCATGTGGAAGTCTGTTTAATGTGAAAACAAGGTGATATCTAATTAGCACACAGGTAAGGAATTAAGAAAATCTTTATTTAAGGGTGAAGATGTTTCTCACAAAATCGTTGCCCCAATGCATCATTGAAATTCAAGCTGGAAAGATGATTTTAATATATCACTTGTACATTTTGTATTGCTCTTCTGGTGACAATGTAGTTTGTTTTTGTCAATTACCATTTTAATAATAGGGTAAAGAAAATGAAGTGGATTTTTGAAAGAAAACAATACTGTCAATATACTATTAAAACAAGTTAAAATGGTAAAAGTTATTGTACTTTAAGTAAAAATAAAAGAGCCAAAATATCAATCCCAGTTTTGGATTACTTTAATTAACAAAAAAAATGCATATAGCAGAGGATAGTTTCAATCTGCCTACCTCTGGGTTATGGGCCCAGCATGCTTCCATTGCTGTACTCTGCTGCACATGTAAGTGCAAGAGATCCTGAAGCACTCACTCATCATGAGAAAGTACCAATGTGTTTCTTCGTTGGTTGATAGAAGAAACATCTTACAAAAACTCTCCAGATTATTGACTTTTTTAAGTTTTTCTAGGAAACGTTTTAGATGAATGCTTATTAGCATTTGTCAGTATGTACTTTTGCAAAGTGTCTCTGTGGCGCAATCAGTTAGTGTGTACGGCTATTAACCAAAAGGTTGGTGGTTCAATCCCACCCAGGGACGTAATTGACCTTGTTATCAGATTTTGGTGATCTTTAAGTAGACAAGTCAAATTTCATACCCCCTGTTATTGTGTAGGGTACCTGGCCTTCTCAGATGTAATCAGAGTTAGATTTGATTCAGTGATTTTATAAAAACATCTAGGAAGCACAATTTAGCAGTGGGTTGCAGAGAAAAAGAAATATGCTGGCAAAAAAATCAAATTGCGTGCTTAAACAGCTCTTCATTTTCTGGCTTTATTTTTATGCTAACAAATTTGTTCTCTGAAAAGTGTCCACAAAGCCAAGTCTCTGATTAACACCTTTGTAGGGATTGTTTTTCACCTATTACTAAATTAAACTTGCTTCATTGGAAAGGCAGCAAGATGCATCCTCATTTCAATGTCTACTGAAATAATACAGGTTGAAACCAGGAAACATTAACGCCACTGCATCCTTGCTGCTTTCTCATGTGGAAGTCTGTTTAATGTGAAAACAAGGTGATATCTAATTAGCACACAGGTAAGGAATTACGAAAATCTTTATTTAAGGGTGAAGATGTTTCTCACAAAATTGTTGCCCCAATGCATCATTGAAATTCAAGCTGGAAAGATGATTTTAATATATCACTTGTACATTTTGTATTGCTCTTCTGGTGACAATGTAGTTTTTTTTGTCAATTACCATTTTAATAATAGGGTAAAGAAAATTAAGTGGATTTTTGAAAGAAAACTATACTGTCAATATACTATTAAAACAAATTAAAATGGTAAAAGTTATTGTACTTTAAGTAAAAATAAAAGAGCAAAAATATCAATCCCAGTTTTGATTACTTAAATTAACAAAAAAAAATGCATATAGCAAAGGATAGTTTCAATATGCCTACCTCTGGGTTATGGGTCCAGCATGCTTCCATTGTAGTACTCTGCTGCACATGTAAGTGCAAGAGATCCTGAAGCACTCACTCATCATGGGAAAGTACCAATGTGTTTATTCGTTGGTTGATGGAAGAAACATCTTACAAAAACTCTCCAGATTATTGATTTTTTTATGTTTTTCTAGGAAACGTTTTAGATGAATGCTTATTAGCCTTTGTCAGTATGTACTTTTGCAAAGTGTCTCTGTGGCGCAATCAGTTAGTATGTACGGCTATTAACCAAAAGGTTGGTGGTTCAATCCCACCCAGGGACCTAATTGACCTTGTTATCAGATTTTGGTGATCTTTAAGTAGACAAGTCAAAATTTCAAACCCCCTGTTATGGTGTAGGGTACCTGGCCTTCTCTGATGTAATCAGAGTTAGATTTGATTCAGTTATTTTATAAAAACAGCTAGGAAGCACAATTTAGCAGTGGGTTGCAGAGAAAAAAAATATGCTGGCAGAAAAATCCAATTGAGTGATTAAACAGCTCTTCATTTTCTGGCTTTATTTTTATGCTAACAAATTTGTTCTCTGAAAAGTGTCCACAAAGCCAAGTCTCTGATTAACACCTTTGTAAGGATGGTTTTTCACCTATTACTAAATTAAACTTGCTTCATTGGAAAGGCAGCAAGATGCATCCTCATTTCAATGTCTACTGAAATAATACAAGTTGACACCAGGAAACATTAACGCCACTGCATCCTTGCTGCTTTCTCATGTGGAAGTCTGTTTAATATGAAAACAAGGTGATATCTAATTAGCACACAGGTAAGGAATTAAGAAAATCTTTATTTAAGGGTGAAGATGTTTCTCACAAAATCGTTGCCCCAATGCATCATTGAAATTCAAGCTGGAAAGATGATTTTAATATATCACTTGTACATTTTGTATTGCTCTTCTGGTGACAATGTAGTTTGTTTTTGTCAATTACCATTTTAGTAATAGGGTAAAGAAAATGAAGTGGATTTTTGAAAGAAAACAATACTGTCAATATACTATTAAAACAAATTAAAATGGTAAAAGTTGTTGTACTTTAAGTAAAAATAAAAGAGCCAAAATATCAATCCCAGTTTTGGATTACTTTAATTAACAAAAAAAAATGCATATAGCAGAAGATAGTTTCAATCTGCCTACCTCTGGGTTATGGGCCCAGCATGCTTCCATTGCTGTACTCTGCTGCACATGTAAGTGCAAGAGATCCTGAAGCACTCACTCATCATGGGAAAGTACCAATGTGTTTCTTCGTTGGTTGATGGAAGAAACATTTTACAAAAACTCTCCAGATTATTGACTTTTTAAAGTTTTTCTAGGAAACGTTTTAGATGAATGCTTATTAGCCTTTGTCAGTATGTACTTTTGCAAAGTGTCTCTGTGGCGCAATCAGTTAGTATGTACGGCTATTAACCAAAAGGTTGGTGGTTCAATCCCACCCAGGGACCTAATTGACCTTGTTATCAGATTTTGGTGATCTTTAAGTAGACAAGTCAAAATTTCAAACCCCCTGTTATGGTGTAGGGTACCTGGCCTTCTCTGATGTAATCAGAGTTAGATTTGATTCAGTGATTTTATAAAAACAGCTAGGAAGCACAATTTAGCAGTGGTTTGCAGAGAAAAAAAATATGCTGGCAGAAAAATCCAATTGAGTGATTAAACAGCTCTTTATTTTCTGGCTTTATTTTTATGCTAACAAATTTGTTCTCTGAAAAGTGTCCACAAAGCCAAGTCTCTGATTAACACCTTTGTAAGGATGGTTTTTCACCTATTACTAAATTAAACTTGCTTCATTGGAAAGGCAGCAAGATGCATCCTCATTTCAATGGTAAGTCAACCTTCTTGCCCTATGTTCCCTGTCAACGGATGAAGACGCATCATTATCTACCGCAGTCATTTTGGCCCAATAGATATGCAAGAAGTTTAGATTCCCCTTTCTTTGCAGGTAGAGGAAGGAAAAGGAAGAGGTCTGTAGCCTCTTCAAGATCGCAGGACCAGAGATTGTCCTCTGCTTCTGCCAAATCCACTGCATGACACTGGGGCTTTCTTGCAGGAGCCCACACCAGTGGGGGCACGTCTAAAACTCTTCAGTCAGTTCTGGATTCATTCGGACCTGGACTCGTGGGTTTTACAAATAGTGTCCCAAGGGTACAAACTGGGGTTTCAAGACGTTCCCCCTCACCGATTGTTCAAATTGGCCTTAGTCAGCAGGGAGAAGGTTTTTATTCAAGCCTCTTCGTGGTCCCGAAGCCGGACGGCTCAGTCAGACCAATCTTAAATCTGAAATCCCTCAATTTCTTCCTAAAGAAATTCAATTTCAAGATGGAATTTCTCAGGGCAGTGATCTCCAGTCCGGAGGACGGAGATTTCATGGTTTTGGTAGACATAAAGGATGCCTACTTACATGTTCCCATTTAGCCACTGCCTCAAGCTACCTAAGGTTTGCAATTCAGGATTGTCATTACCAATTTCAGACATTGCCGTTTGGTCTGTCCACGGCTCCGAGGATTTTCACCAGGGTGATGGCGGAAATTATGGTTCTCCTTCGCAAGCAAGGAGTCACAATTATCCCGTACTTGGATGATCTCCTGATAAAGGCGAGATCCAGGGACCAGTTGGTGCAAAACATTGCACTCTCCCTGACAGTTCTTCAACAACATGGTTGGCTCCTAAACTTGCCAAAATCGCAGTTGGTCCCAATGACGCGGTTGTTGTTTTTGGGAGTCATACTGTTAGGCGCCGGGGTCCGCTTGATGGTCTGCGCGGCCCGGCGCCTAGCAACTACAGACGCCGTGCACGTACAGCCGCCGGCTCCCTAGCAACGCTAGACGCCGGGCGCGCTGAGCCGCACGGACCCTAGCAACGGGGACACCACTGGCGGACCGCGTTCCCCGTTGCTAGGCTTTAGGAAATTAAGATATTCACCTGCTCTCTGGCCGTGCAGCAAGGCAGCTGCACGGCATTTATTCTAATCAGCCTTTAGCAGCTGATTGGAGGACTCCTTGTTAAATACACTCCCAGGGCTTCTCACAGACGCCGGTAATAGCTTCATGCATGCTGCCTTTGTTTGCTGAGAGTCTGTTTCCAGTCCTGCTGTATCCGGTCATTCCAGTCCGCAGAAGTCCGGTATTCGGGAGTTGTCATCTCATCCCAAGAGGTCGTTTGGTTCCCTGGAGTCCTGACTGATCACCGTTTTATATCCAGTGGTGTTCGTGAGTTGCGGCTCTGCCGTGTGTTGCGGCTCAGCCGCTTTACCTTTTATATTTTGTGTTTGGAGCATTTGCGGAGGGTTCCGCTTCCACAAGTCCTCTCTGGTACTTGGCGGTGCCGGGTAGGAGAATTGGACAAGTGGATATTTTGGTTGTCCTTTTTCCTGGCGGTTTCTCCGCACATATTATAGTTTTGAGTTTGCTTAGCCCCTGGCCTGGTTGTTTAGTTAGAGGGCCTCTTGTTATCACCCTGTCTCAGGTTTCCCTTTGTCTCTCATTAAGACCGGGGGGCATCGAAGTTGGGCAGACATAATCCGCCCTTCAAACGCGGCTGCCAAGGGCTCAAGAAACCATAGTCTCGCAGGGGATTTCTGACAACACGGGTGAGACAACAGAGTTAGGGCGCCAGGGGCTATTTTCCTGTCCTGCTCCCTTCCCCAGCATTCCGTTCCAGTGCTCCAGTCCTTGCCATAAGATCTTCTCTGACCAGAGTGCTGGAATCATAACATTATTACCGGCCATACCAAAACTTAAAATTAAACGGGGTTTAATTTTTTCTCATTCAGTTTTGTGAGAGTTTATCGGCCTCATGAATCCAACAGGTTTAGGGCCAAATCCTGGTCAGCTCTTAGTCAGCCAGATTCAAGAACTTACTCAGATGGTTCAGGATCTTTCTCTTCTGGTGAAGTCGCAGGAAGATCTTTTGCGAGCTTCCCCAAGGGTAGTCCCTGAACCAAAGATGCATTTGCCTGACCGTTTTTCTGGTGATAGAAAAGAGTTTTTTAATTTTAAAGAATCCTGTAAACTTTATTTTCGTTTAAGACCGACTTCCTCGGGTACTGAATCTCAGCGGGTCGGGTTTATTATTTCTTTGCTCCAGGGGGATCCTCAGACCTGGGCATTTGGTTTAAGAGCAGAGGATCCGGCATTGTTGTCAATTGACGCTTTTTTTGAGTCTTTAGGGTTCTTGTATGATGACCCTGATAGAGAGGCGTCCGCTGAAAGTCAGTTGCGCGCTCTCAGACAGGGTAGAAATCCTGCAGAGGTTTATTGTACGGAGTTTCGCCGTTGGTCGAACGACTGTGGCTGGAATGACCCAGCCCTGCGCAGTCAGTTTCGCCTCGGCTTATCAGAGTCTATAAAAGACAGTCTCCTTCAGTACCCCGCTCCTGAGACTCTCGATAAACTCATGGAGCTTTCTATTAAGATTGATCGTCGTCTCAGAGAGCGGAGGGCTGAAAAAGGAGCACCTGTAAGGTCAAGTCCATGTGTATATTCCATTCCTGAAGACGTAGAGGAGACCATGCAGATGGGTCTCTCACGGCTGTCTCCTGAAGAAAGAGCCAGAATGCAAAATTCTGGTCTTTGTCTGTACTGTGGGGGTAAGGGACATTTTGCTCGTAATTGTCCGAACAAGTCGGGAAACGCTTTGACCAGGTGAATTGTGAGGGGGTTCACCTAGGTCTGCAGCTTATCTCCTCGAATAACTCCCTTTTAGTCCCAGTTAAAGTTTCCTTTGGCAGCCTCAGTTCTTTGGTGTCGGCTTTTGTTGACAGTGGAGCTGCAGGAAACTTTATGGATTTAACTTGGGCTAAGGCCTTAGGCATTCCTCAGTTACCTTTGGGTAGGTGTGTCACCATGCATGGCTTAGATGGGAGTCCGCTGTCTAATGGGATTATTTCTCTCCGTACACCCCCTGTACTACTTACAGTAGGAGCTCTACATTCCGAGAAAATCGAGTTCTTTCTTACACATTGCCCAGCAGTTCCAGTTGTTCTGGGTCACCCTTGGCTGGCCTTTCATAATCCCACCATTGATTGGCGGTCGGGGGAGATTTCACATTGGGGTACTTTTTGTGATAAGGAATGTATCACGTTTCCAGTCAGAGTAGCAGCTATCATTCCAGAACTCATTCCGGTGGAATACCAGGAGTTTGCTGATGTTTTCTCCAAAGGCAATGCGGACATTCTGCCTCCCCATCGGCCTTATAATTGTGCTATTGAGTTAATTCCTGGTGCCGCATTGCCAAAGGGAAGATTATATGCATTATCCGGGCCAGAAACTGCGGCTATGAATGATTATGTAAAGGAGAGCCTTGAGAAAGGATTTATTAGACCATCAAAATCTCCTTTAAGTGCAGGCTTCTTCTTTGTGGAGAAAAAGGATGGCTCGCTTAGACCTTGCATTGATTTTAGAGCCCTGAATAAGATCTCAGTTAAAAACACCTATCCTTTGCCGTTGATTTCTGTACTCTTTGATCAGTTACGTTCTGCTGTGATTTTTTCTAAAATTGACCTTAGAGGAGCGTACAACCTCATCCGAATTAAATCTGGAGATGAGTGGAAAACGGCCTTCAGTACTCAGTCGGGTCACTACGAATACCTGGTGATGCCGTTCGGCCTGTCCAATGCTCCGGCAGTTTTTCAAGACCTCATTAACGATGTGCTCCGTGACTTCCTAGGGAAATTCGTGGTCGTTTACTTAGACGACATCCTGATTTTTTCTAAATCAATGGAACAACATGTTACCCAGGTGCGTCTGGTTCTTCAAAAGTTATGTGAGAATCATTTATATGCCAAGCTGGAGAAGTGTGAGTTTCATGTCACGGAAGTATCTTTTTTAGGGTACATAATTTCCCCTCAGGGATTTTCCATGGAACCAAAGAAACTCCAGGCCATCCTTAGTTGGGCGCAACCACCCAATTTAAAAGCAATTAAGCGTTTTTTAGGGTTTGCGAATTATTATAGGAGGTTCATTCATTCTTTTTCTGACCTGGTTGCTCCCATTGTAGCTCTGACAAAGAAAGGAGCGGATCCTACCAACTGGTCGCGTGAAGCTGAGTTGTCCTTCCGGGCCTTGAAACAAGCCTTTGTCTCGGCTCCAGTCCTCAGACATCTTAATCCGGAATTGCCCTTTGTGGTGGAGGTTGATGCCTCGGAGGTTGGAGTGGGGGCTATCCTTTCTCAAAAGGATCCGGAGTCTCTGGAGTTACATCCTTGTGCCTTTATGTCCAGGAAATTCTCCTCCGCTGAATCCAACTATGACGTTGGTAATCGGGAGTTACTGGCAGTAAAATGGGCTTTCGAGGAGTGGAGGCATTGGCTGGAGGGAGCAAAACATACTATTTCGGTATTGACTGACCATAAGAACCTGCAATAGATTGAATCGGCTAAGCGGCTTAATGCCCGGCAGGCACGTTGGGCATTATTTTTTACGCGTTTCAAATTTATAATCACTTTCAGGCCTGGTTCCAAGAATACTAAGGCTGATGCCCTGTCACATAGCTTTCTTCCGGTTCACAATAACAATCCTGTTACCCCCATACTTCCATCTTCGGTCATCTGGGCGGGCCTCACACAAGATTTATTTACCCAGTTAAAACAGCTTCAACACCAAGCTCCTAGAATTACTCCTGCTGGTCGTCTTTACGTCCCTGAGTTTTTGAGAGTTACTGTTTTAACGGAATTCCATGATAACAAAGTTTCAGGGCATCCAGGAGTCTCTAAGACACTGGAGTTAGTCTCTCGCTCAGTATGGTGGCCTGGTCTTTCTAAAGACGTCAAGGAATTTGTTTATTCATGTCAGGTTTGTGCACAGCATAAGGTTCCCCGTTCCTTGCCCATCGGGCAACTTATGCCCTTAAATGTTCCTCTCAGGCCGTGGTCTCATATTTCCATGGATTTTGTGGTTGACCTTCCCCTTTCAGCCGGATTCCGAGTCATATGGGTGGTAGTGGACCGTTTTAGTAAAATGGCTCATTTTATTGCTCTTCCCCGATTGCCTTCTGCCCAAGGGTTGGCAGTTTTGTTTCTCCGCCATGTATTCAGGCTTCATGGGTTGCCTACTGATATTGTTTCTGATCGGGGTCCACAATTCATCGCACAATTCTGGAAATGTTTTTGTGCCTCATTGAAGATGAAATTGTCGTTAACATCCGGTTACCACCCACAATCCAACGGGCAAACCGAACGAGTTAACCAATCATTGAAACAATATTTGCGCTTGTATTCAGCCAAACTCCAGAATGATTGGTCCGAGTTTCTTCCGTTGGCTGAATTTGCTTACAATAATTCTTGTCATTCCTCCACTAAAGAGTCTCCATACTTTTCAGTTTTTGGTTTTCACCCCAGAGCTAATTCTTTTTTTCATCATTCCTCAGTCTCCTCGCTTACCTTAACCTCCCATCTCAGAGCCATTTGGAAAAAGGTGCACCTTGCTCTCAGAAAAGCGGCCTTTCGAGAGAAGAAATTTTCTGACAGGCTCCGACGTCCTTGCACTTTTAAGGTGGGAGATAGGGTGTGGTTGTCGACTCGCAACATCAGGCTTCGACAATCCTCAGCTAGACTGGGACCCAAATTTATTGGGCCATTTCTTATTATTAAAAGAGTCAACCCAGTTGCCTTTCGGTTACGTTTACCAAGATCTCTCAGGATTGGAAATACGTTTCATTGTTCCCTGTTGAAACAATACGTTTCTTCCAGTAGATTTCCTCGGAAGATCTCTCAGGGTAGATCTCCAGTGGATGTACAGGGACAACAGGAGTTCTTGGTAGAGAAGGTTCTCGATTCCAAATTGTCCCGGGATCGGCTGTATTTTCTGGTTCACTGGAAAGGCTATGGTCCGGAGGAAAGGTCTTGGGTCCTGGATAAGGATCTTCATGCCCCGAGGCTCAAGAGGGCATTTTTTCGGGAATTTCCTCAGAAACCTGGCTTTAGGGGTTCCTTGACCCCTCCTCAAGGGGGGGGTACTGTTAGGCGCCGGGGTCCGCTTGATGGTCTGCGCGGCCCGGCGCCTAGCAACTAGAGATGCCGTGCACGTACAGCCGCCGGCTCCCTAGCAACGCTAGACGCCGGGCGCGCTGAGCCGCACGGACCCTAGCAACGGGGACGCCACTGGTGGACCGCGTTCCCCGTTGCTAGGCTTTAGGAAATTAAGATATTCACCTGCTCTCTGGCCGTGCAGCAAGGCAGCTGCACGGCATTTATTCTAATCAGCCTTTAGCAGCTGATTGGAGGACTCCTTGTTAAATACACTCCCAGGGCTTCTCACAGATACCGGTAATAGCTTCCTGCATGCTGCCTTTGTTTGCTGAGAGTCTGTTTCCAGTCCTGCTGTATCCGGTCATTCCAGTCCGCAGAAGTCCGGTATTCGGGAGTTGTCATCTCATCCCAAGAGGTCGTTTGGTTCCCTGGAGTCCTGACTGATCACCGTTTTATATCCAGTGGTGTTCGTGAGTTGCGGCTCTGCCGTGTGTTGCGGCTCAGCCGCTTTACCTTTTATATTTTGTGTTTGGAGCATTTGCGGAGGGTTCCGCTTCCACAAGTCCTCTCTGGTACTCGGCGGTGCCGGGTAGGAGAATTGGACAAGTGGATATTTTGGTTGTCCTTTTTCCTGGCGGTTTCTCCGCACATATTATAGTTTTGAGTTTGCTTAGCCCCTGGCCTGGTTGTTTAGTTAGAGGGCCTCTTGTTATCACCCTGTCTCGGGTTTCCCTTTGTCTCTCATTAAGACCGGGGGGCATCGAAGTTGGGCAGACATAATCCGCCCTTCAAACGCGGCTGCCAAGGGCTCAAGAAACCATAGTCTCGGAGGGGATTTCTGACAACACGGGTGAGACAACAGAGTTAGGGCGCCAGGGGCTATTTTCCTGTCCTGCTCCCTTCCCCAGCATTCCGTTCCAGTGCTCCGGTCCTTGCCATAAGATCTTCTCTGACCAGAGTGCTGGAATCATAACACATACTGGACACAGAAGAGGTTTTCTTCCAGTGGAAAGGCTATGGAGATCCAGAGTCTGGTCAAACAAATTCTGAAACCAGCAAGAGTGTTAATCCATCAATGCATTCAGTTGCTGGGGAAGATGGTTGTGGCCTACGAGGCCATTCAGTTTGGCAGGTTCCATGCCAGAGTGTTCCAGTGGGACCTGTTGGACAATTGGTCCGGATCCCACCTACACATGCACCGGAGGATAATCCTGTCTTCCAAGACCAGAATCTCACTCCATTGGTGGCTGCACAGTTCTCACCTCCTAGAGGGGCGATGGTTCGGGATCCAGGACTGGATCCTAGGGACCACAGATGCAACCCTCCGAGGCTGGGGAGCAGTCACACAGGGGGAAAACGTCCAAGGAAGATGGTCAAGTCAGGAAAGTTGTCTCCACATAAATGTTCTGGAGTTAAGGACCATTTAATAACTGCAGACACAGTACACACTGGGACGGGTGCCCAGCATCCTCAACAGACTAAGAGAAAAGGATTTACCGGTAGGTATTAAAATCCTAGTTTCTCTAACGTCCTAGAGGATGCTGGGGACTCCGTAAGGACCATGGGGATAGACGGGCTCCACAGAGTTCATGATCTTCACTGAGGTAGCGCACAGCACTGCAGCTGTGCGCCATTGCTCCCATACACCTCACATACTCCGGTCACTGTAAGGGTGCAGGGCGCAGGGGGGGCGCCCTGGGCAGCAATATAAACCTCTTTTTGGCAAAAATATAACATATATACAGCTGGGCACTGTATATATGTATGAGCCCCCACCAATTTTACAGTTTAAGCGGGACAGAAGCCCGCCGCCGAGGGGGCGGGGCTTCTCCCTCAGCACTCACCAGCGCCATTTTTTCTCCACAGCACCGCTGAGAGGAAGCTCCCCGGACTCTCCCCTGCTTATACCACGGTAGAGAAGAGGGTTGAAAAGAGAGGGGGGGCACATAATTCGGCGCAAATTACATACAGCAGCGCTACTGGACAAACATTAAGTTACTGTGTTATTCCTGGGTTATATAGCGCTGGGGAGTGTGCTGGCATACTCTCTCTCTGTCTCTCCAAAGGGCCTTGTGGGGAAACTGTCTTCAGAAAAAGTATTCCCTGTGTGTGTGGTGTGTCGGTACACGTGTGTCGACATGTCTGAGGAAGAAGGCTATATTAGAGAGGAGCGGGAGCAAATGAATGTGGTGTTTCCGCTGACACCTGATTGGATGGATATGTGGAATGTTTTAAATGCTAGTGTAAACTCATTGCATAAAAGATTAGACAAGGCTGAAGCTTTGGGACAGTCAGGGACTCAACCCATGCCTGATCCTATGTTGCAGGGACTGTCAGGGTCTCATAAGCGCCCACTATCCCAGATTGTTGACACAGATACCGACACGGATTCTGACTCCAGTGTCGATTACGATGATGCAAAGTTACAGCCAAAATTGGCAAAATCCATTCGATATATGATTATGGCAATAAAAGATGTTTTGCACATCACAGAGGAACCCCCTGTCCCTGACAAGAGGGTACATATGTACAAGGGAAAGAAGCCTGAGGTAACCTTTGAGGGGGTCACACGAGCTGAACGAGTTATGTGAAAAAGCTTGGGAATCTCCAGATAAAAGACTGCAGATTTCCAAAAGGATTCTTATGGCGTATCCTTTTCCATCAACGGATAGGTTACGATGGAAATCCTCCCGTAGGATGGACAAAGCATTAACACGCACAGCTACAGTTGGAAAATCAAATTTTTTACCTTATGTTCCCTCACAGCATAAGAAAGCTCCGCATTATCAAATGCAGTCCTTTCGGTCACAAAGAAACAAGAAAGTGCGAGGTGCGTCCTTTCTTGCCAGAGGTAGGGGCAGAGGAATAAAGCTGCACAACACAGCTAGTTCCCAGGAACAGAAGTCCTCCCCGGCCTCTACAAAATCTACCTCATGACGCTGGGGCTCCACTGGCAGAGTCCGGCCCATGTGATGTCATGCAGCTGCTCTGACCACGCCTCCTGTTTCTCCGTTGCCGACCCCATTTTGAAACCGTGCCCCCGCACCGCTCCATCTCCGACTTGGAAATGGAGTGTTGTTGACCCCCCTCCCCCCCCCCCCTTCACCGATTCACAGGCAGAGGTGATCGCATTATCTGCGGGGTGCCGCAGAAAATGCAGGCGGATGCGTATGCTCTTAGCAGTTTTTGCAGTTGGATTGCGATCCAACCTGAATCAGGCCCCATTACCTATCACAATGCACTGCGGGTAGTACAAAATGGGGTTAATATAGGAGAAAAAACCCCAGAGCTGTGCTCCTTAACTGTCCCTGGTGGCTAGTGGAGCGGCTGCCCAGTAATCAGTGTCCACGCCAGTGCGCACACGGCCCGCCCCCATCAGCGGCCTCGTGATCCCGGAGGGCGGTGTGTGTGTGACTGACCTTAGGAAGAAACCGGAGCCTCCGCTGCAGTGACCCAGCAACCGGGGCACGGGAGTATACTGCGCCACTGGGAGTGATGGAGCTGCAGTAAAGAGGTCTATTAGACCTAGCCTGCTGCAGCCCTTGTAGATTCTTATAAAAAAAGTTCTTCTTTTCTTGCCAAAATTAATAGCTAAGAATAGGCTGCCTGAGGCAGCCCCCTGTTAAGTGGCCTGCTACTGAAGGCACCAACTACAAACTGAGCTCCCTGTTCATGGAAGCGAGGTTATAGAGGAGGGGGCGCTGAGCATCTTGGGAACAGTCAAAAGCTTTGAGCCTGTTGGTGCCTCAGATCAAGATCCTACTCTGGTGTACATATACAATGTGAATCCTTGTGGAGTCCAGTGTACCCCACAGAAGAAATGAATGCGTCACACCCATTGGCAGCAACATTAGAATAGCTGCTGATGGGCACAATTGAGAAAGGAAGGGGGGAAAACATTTGAATCCAGCACATATATGTAATTTGAATATGTAATTTGTACCTTCCTACTTTAAAATGTAATGGATGAACCTCACCCTGTGAGAACTATCTTCATGATCAAGAGATCTCATATGCAAGATGAGTATGTGTTGGGATAGGGCTGTGGAGGGCGGCTGCTCGGGCACACCCCTGTCAAGTTAAGGAGATTCAACTGAGGAAGCACAAGGGAACTCTCATCTGGGAACAACAACTGCAGGGAGAACACATTTTCAGACGAATGTGGGAGGGCAGAAGACTGCCTAATACTGAAGCACCCCCAAACAACAAACCAAATGCAACAACTACTGCAAGCATTCCTGGGGGAAGGCCTGCAGCAGATGGATTTGCATATAGTGATGTCATCCAAGCAGTGGGCATAGTTGGCTGCAACCCTCGTCTGCATATGAAAAGAGAAAAGGGTCACGCAGGGCATGGCGGCCTTTGTGGGGTTGCGCTTGGATGACCCCTAAATCGCTTTATACACCCCCACCCCCCATCAGTGTGGGCTCATGTTGGCCATGCCCCAGCCCCTGAAGCATTCAAGCTGATTTCTTGCAGCAGCTGGACCCAGAAACAGCTCCAGAGTTGCTCTACAAGACAAGTAAAAGGGTGTGAGCCCTGCAGCACCACCTGTAGTTTGCATACACACATATATAGGACAGCATCTCTTATATGCCCCAGGGTCAATAAAATAGTATCCTTATCTAGGGTATCCATCCCCTCAGATAAGGTATCCGTCCATGCCGCTACAGCACTACACACCCAGGCCGACGCAATTGCCGGTCTGAGTAAGGTACCTGAATGTGTATAAATGGACTTCAGGGTAATCTCCTGTTTGCGGTCAGCAGACTCTTTGAGGGTAGCCGTATACTGGGACGGGAGGGCTACCTTCTTGGATAAGCGTGTTAATGCTTTGTCCACCCTAGGGGAGGATTCCCATCGTAACCTATCCATTGATGGGAAAGGATACGCCATAAGAATCCTTTTGGAAATCTGCAGTCTTTTATCTGGAGATTCCCAAGCTTTTTCACATAACTCGTTCAGCTCGTGTGACCCCCTCAAAGGTTACCTCAGGCTTTTTCACCTTGTACATATGTACCCTCTTGTCAGGGACAGGGGGTTCCTCTCTGATGTGCAAAACATCTTTTATTGCCATAATCATATATCGAATGGATTTTGCCAATTTTGGCTGTAACTTTGCATCATCGTAATCGACACTGGAGTCAGAATCCGTATCTGTATCTGTGTCAACAATCTGGGATAGTGGGCGCTTATGAGACCCTGACAGTCCCTGCAACATAGGATCAGGCATGGGTTGAGACCCTGACTGTCCCAAAGCTTCAGCCTTGTCTAATCTTTTGTGCAATGAGTTTACACTAGCATTTAAAACATTCCACATATCCATCCAATCAGCTGTCGGCGGAGACACCACATTCATTTGCTCCTGCTCCTCTCTAATATAGCCTTCTTCCTCAGACATGTCGACACACGTGTACCGACACACCACACACACAGGGAATGCTTTTTCTGAAGACAGTTTCCCCACAAGGCCCTTTGGAGAGACAGAGAGAGAGTATGCCAGCACACACCCCAGCGCTATATAACCCAGGAATACACAGTAACTTAATGTTTGCCCAGTAGTACTGCACCATGTAATTTGCGCCAAATTATGTGCCCCCCCCCCCCCCTCTTTTCAACTCTCTTGTCTACCGTGGTATAAGCAGGGGAGAGTCCGGGGAGCTTCCTCTCAGCGGTGCTGTGGAGAAAAAATGGCGCTGGTGAGTGCTGAGGGAGAAGCCCCGCACCCTCGGCGGCAGGCTTCTGTCCCGCTTAAACTGTAAAATTGGCGGGGGCTCATACATATATACAGTGCCCCGCTGTATATGTGTTATATTTTTGCCAAAAAGAGGTTTATATTGCTGCCCAGGGTGCCCCCCCCCCCCCTGCGCCCTGCACCCTTACAGTGACCGGAGTGTGTGAGGTGTATGGGAGCAATGGCGCACAGCTGCAGTGCTGTGCGTTACTTCAGTGAAGATCATGAAGTCTTCTGCCGCCTCTGAAGTCTTCTTCTCTTCTCATACTCACCCGGCTTCTATCTTCCGGCTCTGCAAGGGGGACGGAGGCGCGGCTCTGGGACGGACGGCGAGGGTGAGATCCTGCGTACCAATCCCTCTGGAGCTAATGGTGTCCAGTAGCCTAAGAAGCAGGACCTTGCAACTCAGAGAGTAGGGCTGCTTCTCTCCCCTCAGTCCCTCGATAAGGGAGTCTGTTGCCAGCAGTGCTCCCTGAAAATTAAAAACCTAACAAAATACTTTCTGTCAGAAAGCTCAGGAGAGCTCCTGAAAAGCACCCAGTCTCCACTGGGCACAGTATCAAACTGAGGTCTGGAGGAGGGGCATAGAGGGAGGAGCCAGTGCACACCCAGAACTAAAGTCTTTCTTAAAGTACCCATGTCTCCTGCGGAGCCTATCTATCCCCATGGTCCTTACGGAGTCCCCAGCATCCTCTAGGACGTTAGAGAAAATAGGATTTTAATACCTACCGGTAAATCCTTTTCTCTTAGTCCGTAGAGGATGCTGGGCACCCGTCCCAGTGCGTACTGTGTCTGCAGTTATTAAATGGCCCTTAACTCCAGAACATTTATGTGGAGAAAACTTTCCTGACTTGACCATCTTCCTTGGATGTTTTCCCCCTGTGTGACTGCTCCCCAGCCACGGAGGGTTGCATCCATGGTCCCTAGGATCCAGTCCTGGATCCCGAACCATCGCCCCTCTAGGAGGTGAGAACTGTGCAGCCACCAATGGAGTAAGATTCTGGTCTTGGAAGACAGGATTATCCTCCGGTGCATGTGTAGGTGGGATCCGGACCACTTGTCCAACAGGTCCCACTGGAACACTCTGGCATGGAACCTGCCAAACTGAATGGCCTCGTAGGCCGCAACCATCTTCCCCAGCAACAGAATGCATTGATGGATTAACACTCTTGCTGGTTTCAGAATTTGTTTGACCAGACTCTGGAACTCCATAGCCTTTCCACTGGAAGAAAGCCTCTTCTGTGTCCAGTATGACTCCCAGAAACAACAACCGCGTCATTGGGACCAACTGCGATTTTGGCAAGTTTAGGAGCCAACCATGTTGTTGAAGAACTGTCAGGGAGAGTAGATGTTTTGCACCAACTGGTCCCTGGATCTCGCCTTTATCAGGAGATCATCCAAGTACGGCATAATTGTGACTCCTTGCTTGCGAAGGAGAACCATCATTTCCACCATCACCCTGGTGAAAATCCTCGGAGCCGTGGACAGACCAAACGGCAACGTCTGAAATTGGTAATGACAATCCTGAATTGCAAACCTCAGGTAGCTTGATGCAGTGGCTAAACGGGAACATGTAATTAGGCATCCTTATGTCTACCAAAACCATGAAATCTCCTTCCTCCGGACTGGAGATCCCTACCCTGAGAGATTCCATCTTGAAATTGAATTTCTTTAGGTAGAAATTGAGGGATTTCAGATTTCAGATTGGTCTGACTGAGCCGTCCGGCTTCGGGAGCACGAAGAGGCTTGAATAAAAACCTTCTCCCTGCTGACTAAGGCTGATTTGAACAATCGGTGAGGGGGAACGTCTTGAAACCCCAGTTTGTACCCTTGGGACACTATTTGTAAAACCCACGAGTCCAGGTCCAAATTAATCCAGAACTGACTGAAGTGTTTTAGACGTGCCCCCACTGGTGTGGGCTCCTGCAAGAGAGCCCCAGCGTCATGCAGTGGATTTGGCAGAAGCAGAGGACGATCTCTGCTCCTGCGATCTTGAAGAGGCTACAGACCTCTTCCCTCTTCTCCTTCCTCTACCTGCAAAGAAAGGGGAATCTTAACTTCTTGCATATCTATTGGGACAAAATGACTGCGTTAGACAATGATGCGTCTTCATCCGTTGAGAGGGAACATAGGGCAAGAAGGTTGACTTACCTGCGGGAGCTGCCGAGATCAAATTAACTAGGCCTTTGCCAAACAAGGCTTCACCTTCATAGGGAAGAGACTCCCTTTCTTCTTGGAGTCAGCATCAGCATTCCCTTGGTGAATCCACAATGCCCTCCTATTCGACACTGCCATGAAATTGGCCCGTGAACTCAAGAGTCCTATATCCCTTGCAGTCGTAAGTATGCTGCAGTGTCCTTGATATGATCCAACGTAAGGAGTATCCCATCTCTCCAAGATATCTATATCGGAAGACAAGGTATTCGACCAATTCTTGAATACTACTACTCACCCATGCGCATGTAATGGCAGGTCTAAGTAATGTACCCGCATAGGCGTGCGCACGGGGGGTGCCTGGTGCGCACAGGCACCCCCTAATGTCCAGCAACCCTGACATTTGACAGGTGGCAGTGGAGAACGTAGCGGGCAGTCAGAGCCGGCCCTATCTATAGGCAAACACCTAGGGCATGCCAGAGCTGGCTCACCTAGACGTTGGGCAATGGAAGGACCTGATAGTTCCCCCCACCGTGGACAATTTTATTTTATTTTTCTAGTGGGTCCCTGTCCCGGCGATTGAAGCCCCGCCCCCTCGCGGCTATATGCCGCGATTTGCGGGTCGGTGCTGAGGGGCGGAGCCATTATGACATGTTTCTCTTTGAATGGTGTCATATTGGCTCCACCCCCACCGACCCGCGAATCGCGGCATAAGCCACTAGGGGGCGGAGCTTAATGATGAAAAGTGCCATGCACGACCCCCAGCACTGCCAGCACTGATTTGTTCCTGGTTTCTGCAGCTACCGCCAGGCTCCATCTTCCAGGTGTCTGTGGGTTTGTAGTGTCTATATATGTGCATATGTATGTGTTCTGTGTGTGTTTGTTTATATGTACTGCATGTGTATGTGTTCTATATGTGTATATGTATGTTTTGTATTTGTGTGTATATGTACAGTGTGTGTACTATGTCTGTGTATGTGTTAGGATCCTGGCCATTTTAAGTATAGCCACAGAGCTTTGACTACTGCCGGAAAGGGGGGAGAGGGGGGGGGTAGATTTAGCCAACACTGTAGGGGATAGGGTTAGGCTGCGGACAGGGGGGGTTAGGGTAAGGCACCACCGGGGGGAGGTTAGGGTTAGGCACTAAGAGGGGAGGTTAGGGTAGGCTGCGAGAAGGGAGAGTTAGGCTTAGGGGGGTAGGGGACAGGGGTTAGATTAGTTAAATCACCCCTGTCAGGATTTCATTCCTCTGGATGCTGGCGTCGGTATTTTGACTGCCGGCATCCCATCCAGCTGTCATGCATACCAAACCCATATGTGTGTTTATATGTATATGTTCTATGTGTATGCATATGTATGTGTTCTATGCATAGGCGTGCGCATGGGGGGTATTGCACAGGCATACCCTAATGTCAGGTACCCCTCAGTGTTAGCCTATTACATATACCAGCTCCACAGTCACGGTGAAGTGGGTCCACTAAGGATCATGGAGAAGCGGGCAAGTTTCTACTCAACAGGTGCCGTCTGTACTCCCCCCAGCGGCCCCTGCTCTTGTGTGACATGACTTGTTTGACAGATTCTGTTTAAAGGATGCCATGGCTGCGGGACCCGCGGAGGTGATGAACGGAGCAGAGTGCACACTGAAAGAGCTGCTGAGGGGCCAGGACTCAGAGCGTCTGCAGGGCAAGGTGTCCGCGGAGCTGAGCCAGCTGGTGGTACTGGAGAGAATAGCCGCCCGCAGCCAAGGTTTGTCCCACTTACCCAACTCTCTGATACATGCTGGCTCTTCCCTGTGTCTGTCAGTGCTCCACATTAATGGATGTGGTGTGGCCAGGGTACCTGGTCTTCTCTCAGCTTTTTCATTAGGAGCGTTCTCAATACAGTCCCACCTGCTGCCCACACATGCTCCACTCTCCCCTCACAGCTCCAAATGCCCATCTGCTGCACCCCCAACCTTCCTCCATGTCACCCAGTATGTATCACTAGTGTCTCCCTATGCATGTCACCCACTACTTGTCCATAGTATGCCCCTCTGTCTATCTCCCATTGCCTCACCCCAGTGTCACCCTCTCTGCCTGTCCCCACTACATGTCCCCAGTGTCACCCTCTGCCTGTCATCTACTAAGTATACTCAGTGTCACCCTCTGCCTTTCTCCCACTGCCTCACCCCAGTGCTACCCTCATGGCTGTCACCCTCTCTGCCTGTCACCCACTACATGTCCCCAGTGTTACCATTTGCCTGTCACCCACTGTGTAACCCCAGTATCACCCTCTGTATCCCACTACATGTCACCCTCTGCTTTTCTCCGACTGCATCACCCCAGTGTCACCCTCATGGCTGTCACCCTCTGCCTCACCCCAGTGTCATCCTCTGAATATGAAAACCAGAATATGAATTTCGGCTCATACCTTGTGGCATATTCTGAATTTCAGCTCATATCTTGTGGCGTAATGTGAATTTCGGCTCATACCTTGTGGCATAATGTGAATTTCGGCTCATACCGTGTGGCATATTGTGAATTTCGGCTCATACCTTGTGGCATATTGTGAATTTCGGCTCATACCTTGTGGCGTAATGTGAATTTCGGCTCATACCATGTGGCATATTGTGAATTTCGGCTCATACTGTGTGGCATATTCTGCATTTCGGCTCATGCCTTGTGGTATAATGTCAATTTCATCTCATACTGTGCGGCATAATGTGAATTTTGGCTCATACTGTGTGGCATAATGTGAATTTCGGCTCATACTGTGTGACATAATGTGAATAACACAAGTGTTCGCCCCCCTAAATCTCACATACTTTTCAGAGTGTCCCACTTAAAATCAGGGTGTAAGTGCTGGGGGTGCAAGAGAATGCATATGCACCTAGGCCCACCACTCTCTAGTTCTGCCACTGGGTCAGGTATAGATTGGGGAAGTGTAAGCAGCGACAGGGCGCAGTGGCAGCTGGGGCTCAGGGTTATGCCATAGTGGAGTACTGGCCAGTGGTCTCGCCATTATGCTTCATTTTATTAATTTTATTTCTCTGAGGTGTATTATATCTACATGTACTATTAGGAACTAGGGATAAATTAGATTAAGCCATGTGATTTTACTGAGAGAATGTAAAATAGTGCTAGACAAGCCCCTCTGGCGGTGCACACCCTAATAAAATAAGCTGCGCACGCCTATGTGTACCCGTGGTTACATAACTAGAAATAATGTAGCTTCCTGCATATGATCCGCTGGATTTGTGACAGGGCCCCGTGCAGAACAGGGGGTGACTCCCACTTTATTCTGTCCGCAGCAGGAAATGAATAAACAATCGGAAACCTTTTGGGGATTTGAAACCATCTTCTCGAGCTGGATCAGACTTTCTCAAACAGAGATGGAGGAACGTTACATCAGCTTTCATTATATATCTATATATACATACATATAGACCCCTTTGTCAGGAACAGCAGGGTCCTCAGTGATGTTAATATGTCCTTAATATCCACAATCATGTACTGAATGCTCCTTGCCAATATTGGATCTAATCAGGAAATATTATGGTCGACATAGGAATCAGTATCCGAGTCAGTATCAGTGTGTAGTAACATTTTTGCGGGCCTGAGGGAAAAGAAGCATAGCCATGAACATCACATCTATTCTCTACGTCTGTGTCTGGGACACAGATTTATCCAACCTCACTCTGATATTATTGAAACTTTCACCCAGTCAGTCATTGGTGGTGCCAACAGGGCCACCATCATATGTCTGCATTCCTAATATAGTTTCCTCTTGGGAAAAACATTCAGCCACCGACATGTTGACACACATGTACCAAGTACCCACAGACACATCGGCTTATGGGGGATAGACCTACAGTAAATCTGTCAGAGGGACAGAGAGGATTTTTCAGCTCACAACCCAGCGCCAAAAGTACACAGTCTGGGAAATAATAAACTCTATAGTGATAGACTTGTAACGCTCTATAGATGTGCTGGTGAGGTGAGGAAGAAGCCCCGCCGCTGTAATGGCACGCTTCTGTCCCGCTCAGAAACAAATAATTAATTACGCTGGCGGGGTAAGGACAGTGCCCAGGCACTAATGTCCACTTTTGCCAGCCTTTTGTGAGGAATTTATGCTGCCCAGGGTGCCCCCCCCCCCACCCACCCACATGCCCTGCACCCTGCAGTGCCTGTGTTTGTGTGGAAGCATGGCGCACAGCATTCCGCTCGCTGCGTGGTACCTCAGAATGCCGTCACTGGAGAAGAAGTCTTCTGTTCTTCTGCTACTCGCCTGTCTTCTGACTTCTGGCTCTGTAAGGGGGTGATGGCAGGCTACGGGAGTGGGCATCTAGGCGTACCCAGCGATCAGCACCCTCAGGAGCTAATGGTGTCCTGTCAGCCAGAAGCAGAGCCATTGAACTCACTAGAAGTTGGTCATACTTCTCTCCCCTAAGTTCCACGAAGCAGGGAGACTGTTGCCAGCAGCCTCCCTGAAAATAAGAAAAACTAACATAAGTCTTTTCAGAGAAACTCAGTAGAGCTCCCCTGTAGTGCATCCAGTCTCACTGGGCACAATTCTAAAACTGGAGTCTGGAGGAGGGGCATAGAGGGAGGAGACAGTTCACACCCTTTAAAAGTCTTAAAGTGCCCATGTCTCCTGCGGATCCCGTCTATACCCCATGGTTCTTAATGTGATCCCAGCATCCTCTAGGACGTATGAGAAAACAAATAACGCACACACGAGGAGGAGAGAACAAAGGAAGCTATAAGGAGGGGAGGGGAGGGGAGGGGAGGGGGGGGGGGGAGGTAAGGTAGTAAAGGGATATTGGATAAACTACAACCTTATACATATTCATTAATGTACCAGTAGTTAGAAGTAGAAGAGCTCTAACAGAAACCACAAAGCTTATCTAAAGCCACACCACACTGGATATGCCCAATCTCATTTGATCTTTGAAGCAAAGCAGTATTGGACTTTGTTACTACCAAGCAGTCTCCCATCCATGTATTATCAGATTCTTTAGGTGCTTTTAAACTACCAACACCCTTTTCTTGGTACTGTACATTTAATTTTTACACATATTCTTTTATGTACCAGAAGTTAGAAGTAGAAGAGCTCTAACAGAAACCACGAGCTCATCTACAGCCACAGCACACTGGATTTGCCCAATCTCTCCTGATCATGGAAGCTGAGCAGTGTTGGTCCTGGTTTTAGTACTTGGATGGGAGACCACCAGGAAATACCAGGAGCTGTGTGTATTTTTACAATACCAACACCGTTCTCTTGATGCATTCCATTTTGAAACATTGGGGCAGATCTATTAAGCCTGGTGAACTGATAAAGTGCAAGGTGATAAAGTACCAGCCAGTCAGCTCCTAACTGTCATTTTTCAAACCCAGCCTGTGACATGGCAATTAGGAGCTGATTGGCTGGTACTTTATCACCATGCAAATTATCATTTCACCAGGTTTAATAAATCGTCCGCTTATTCATTTATGTACTAGTAGTTAGAAGTAGAAGAACTCTAACAGAAACCACTAAGCTCATCTACAGCCACACCACACTGTATATGCCCAATATCACCTGATCTTAGGCCTGGTTTGTTCTTGGATGTGAGACCACCTGGGAATACCAGGTGCTGTAGGTAGTTTTATACTACCAACACCGTTCTCTTGATGCATTCTATTTTGAAACTTATTCATTGATGTAGAAGTTAGAAACAGCAAAAATCATCTACAGCCGCATCACACTGGATATGTCCAATCCAGTGGCGTAACTAGAAATTTTTCTCCCCCAAGCCAAAAAATTCTTCGGCGCCCCCCCCCCCCTTCATGCTCCATAATTGGGAGCAAGAAAGGGATAAATATGCGCGCGCCTAAGGCGCGCGCGTCAAAAAAGGGGCGTTGTTTTGTTGGAGTGGGCGTGGTTTCACATAAAGGGGCGTGGCATTGCAGGAAAAGACTACCTTATACCCCAGTTTTGCAACCTGCACGCCCATACCTTGGCCACCACAGGAAAGAAAAATAATCCTGATTCATGCCCCTTACATTATTTGTCATTTTTCCTCCTTATAGTAATGCCCAGTATACATTATGCCACATACTGCAATGGCCCTTAGACATTATGCCGCACACAATAATGCACGACACAATATGCACACACTGTAATGCCCCCGACACATTATGCCACACACCGTAATGTCTGTGACACATTATGCCACACACCGTAATGCCTGTGACACATTATGACAGGAATCGCAATGCCCGTTATACATTATGCTACACACTGCAATGCCCCTGATACATTATAGCACATACAATGTCTGTGACACATTATGACACACACCGCAATGTCCGTGATACATTATGCCACACACTGCAATGCCCGATACATTATAGCACATACAATGCCTGTGACACATTATGCCACACACTGCAATGACCTTGAGACATTATACCACAATGCCCGTGATATAGTATACCATACACCGTAATGCCTGTGACACATACCGCAATGCCCTGCCCGTTATACCCTATGCCACACATCGCAATGCCCGTTATGTATTATGCCACACTGCAATGACCCTGAGACATTATACCACATACCACAATGCCCGTGATATAGTATACCACACACCGTAATGCCTGACACATTATGTCACACACCGCAATGTCCGTGATACATTATGCCACACACTGCAATGACCCTGAGACATTATACCACATATCACAATGCCCGCGATATAGTATACCATACACCGTAATGCCTGCGACACATTATGACACACACCGCAATGTCCGTGATACATTATGCCACACACCGTAATGCCCATTACACATTAAGTCCTACAGTAATGCTTCTAATTACTTTTCAATTACCTGCTCGTTGTCAGGGGTTTCATGCACTGGGTGTCATGCTCGTTGCCAGGGGTTTCATGCTCTTGGTTCCATGCACGGTGCCAGGGGTTTTCATGCTCAGGGTGTCATGCTCGTTGCCAGGGGTTTCATGCACTGGGTGTCATGCTCGTTGCCAGGTGTTTCATGCACTGGGTGTCATGCTCGTTGCCAGATGTTTCATGCACTGGGTGTCATGCTCGTTGCTAGGAGGTAGTCCTTGTTGCTAGGGCTGTGCTCCCAGTGCCACATATGTCCCCAGTGCCAGATATTCCCCCACGGTGCCAGGTACTTACATGCCCCAGTGCCAAATATAGTCGTCGTCCCCATGTGCCAGGTACACATATGCCCCCAGTGCCAGATATTCCCCCCCAGTGCCATATATGCCCCCAGTGCCAGATATTCCCCCCAGTGCCATATATGCCCCCCGTGCCATATATGCCCCCAGTGCCAGATACCCCCCCAGTGCCATATATGCCCCCAGTGTCAGATATTCCCCCCCAGTGCCATATATGCCCCAGTGCCAGATATCCCCCCAGTGCCAGATATGCCCCCAGTGCCAGATATTCCCCCCAGTGCCAGAAATGCCCCAGTGCCAGATATTCCTCCCTACCCCCCCGTGCCATATATGCCCCCAGTGCCAGATATTTACACCCCCCCCCCCCCGCCGTCGCTTTTTGGAGGGACACGGAGGGCACAGCTCGTCTCTCCTGTGTCCCTCCTGCTGCATCATCTCCGGCGGCCGCGGGTCTAATAGGGGGAAGTGCCGGTTCGTGAGCGAATTAGAGCTCACGGACGGCACTTCCCCCTATTAGACCCGCGGCCGCCGGAGATGATGCAGCAGGAGGGACACAGGGAGGCGCGCTGTGTGCCCTCCGTGTCCCTCCAAAAAGCGGCGGAGGGAAGGAGACTGCAGACTGACATGCGGACGCTCGTCCGCATGTCAGTCTGCTGTAAATCAGTGGCGCCCCCGCAGCCCCTCGCCCCCAAGCCACCGCGAGGACTACGGGGGCAGTAGTTACGCCACTGGTCCAATCTCATCTGATGATGGAAGCTAAGCAGTGTTGTGCCTGGTTTGTTTTTGGATTTCAAGTCCTGCCTTCTGGTTTGGCCACGGCACCTCGGATATTCACCAAGGTCATGGCCGTGATGACGACCCTTCACCATCAGAGAATCAGGATCCTGCCAAATCTGGACGACTTGCTGATCCTGGTGAACTCCCAAGAGGTTCTCCACAGTTATCTGGAACTGGCGGTCCAATTCCTAAAAGTCCACGGGTGGCTCATCAACTGAAAAAAGTCCTCGCTGGTCCCTGCTCGGAACATTGTGCACCTAGGGGCACTGCTGGACACACACAGCCAACAATTGTTTCTGTCTCCAGAGAAAGTCCTGAAAATTCAGGACAGTATCGTCCTCTCTCGCCCAAGAGTGTTGATACACACAGCGATGCAAGTACTAGACCTCATGGTGTCGGCTTTCGATATGGTAGAGTACGCTCAATTTCATTACCGCCCTCTGCAGAGGTTAATCCTCTCCAAGTGGGACGGCCTGCCTCATCGGATGATGTCTCAAATGATCTCCTTGACTCCGGAGGTTCGTCTGACACTGAGCTGGTGGCTACAGGACCAACAGTTGAGCAGGGGCCATCCCTTCTGGATCTCCAACTGTGTCCTTCTGACAATGGATGCCAGTCTTTTGGGCTGAGCCATGGTGTTGGAGCAACACTTTCTCCAGGGTCGGTGGACCAGGGAGGAATCTCTCCTCCTGATATACATTCTGGAATTGCAGGCAGTGTTCAATTAATTGACACTGGCCCTGCCTCTAGTACAGAACAGGCCTGTTCAAGTACAATCTGACAACGCCACCACGGTAGTGTACACAAATCATCAAGGCGGCACTCGAAACTGCATGGCAAAGCTGGAAGTATCAAAAATCCTCCGTTGGGTAGAAAGTCATCTGACAGCAATATCGGCAGTGTTCATTCCCGGAGTCCTCAACTAGGAAGCGGATTTCCTCAGTCGTCAGGAAGTTCACGCTGGAGAGTGGAGAGGCCGCAGCAGAAATGTCTGCACTGGTGTCAGTAGGTGACTGAGGCAGGGATGACTGGGAGATAGTGGGTGACTGAAGCATGTATGAGTGGGAGATAGTGGGTGACTGAGGCCGGGGTGACTGGGAGATAGTGGGTGACAAGGAGATAGTGGGTTACTGAGGGAGGGGTGATAGGAAGGGGTTGGGTAAGTATGGGAAGAAAGTGGGTGAAAGGTATAATAAATGACTAAGGCAGGGGTGATAGGGAGATAGTGGATGACTGTGGCAGGGGTGACAGGGACAGTAAGAGACTGAGGCAGGGGTGACAGGGATAGTGGCTGACTGAGGCAGGGGTGACTGGGAGATAGTGGGTGACTGAGGCAGGGTTGACAGGGATAGTGGGTGACTGAAGCAGGGGTGATAGGGTGACAGTGGGTGACTAAAGCAGGGGTGACTGGTATAGTGGGTGACTGAGGCAGGGATCGCAGATATAGTGGTTGACTGAGGCAGCGGTGACTGGGAGATAGTGGGTAACTGAGGCAGGGGTGACAGGGAAAGTGTGTGACTCAGGCAGGGGTGATAGGGAGATAGTGGGCTGCATATCTCTGCCTCACTGCAGCAGCACATTCCTGCTTCAATGACAGCAGCACATCCCTACCTCACTTATAGCAGCACATCCCTGCCTCGCTGACAGCAGCACATCCCTGCCTCGCTGACAGCAGCACATCCCTGCCTCGCTGACAGCAGCACATCCCTGCTTCACTGACAGCAGCACATCCCTGCTTCGCTGACAGCAGCACATCCCTGCTTCGCTGACAGCAGCACATCCCTGCCTCGCTGACAGCAGCACATCCCTGTCTCGCTGACAGCAGCACAGCACTGCTTCGCTGACAGCAGCACATCACTGCTTCACTACCAGCAGCACATCCCTGCCTCACTGGCAGCAGCACATCCCTGCCTTACTGACAGCTGTATATAGGGCCTAATTCAGACCTGATCCCTGCTGTGCATATTCACACAACAGGAGATCAGGTCTGAAGTGCGTGTGTGCTGGTGCCGCAGTGCACCGGCACATGCCAGAGATGCGATCAGCATCTCTGCCCAGTGAGCGCCTCTGCCTGATTGACAGGCAGAGGCGGTCACTGGGCAGGAGGAGTCGGGCCAGCGGCGTTGTGCCGCCATTTTGGGGGCACAGTCAGGACAACGCAGACATGACCGGACCGTATGGGGGCGGGCCGTGACGGCTGCGTGACCCGGACAGCAACGGGCCTTATTTACTAAAATCTCAGATAAATTTTATGGCATTTATGTGCAGTCTAGTTTGCACAGTTGATAGAGTGTTGATCTTGCACTATCAATGTAAGCCTCACATAGGTTTGATACACATGTAAGTTTGTTTTTATTTTACTACATTGTGGTTTGTGGCTCTATACCATGTAATGCATGTCTTTTAACAGTAGTCAAGTCTTCCAATGTGCTTGTTAGTGAAACCCAATAGATAGCTTTATTTTATTTTGTTTCTTCAAATATTGAATGCATATGTCTTATAACTTTTTTTTTTTTTCAATATACAGGTTGAGTATCTGTATATACATTTTTATTATAAGACTTTCAATGACACAAGTACATCCAAGTTGCAGATTATGGATTGTGAAGGACAAATCAACCATATAAACAATTTAAGCAATTTAAATTGCATGCAGGTAGTAGAATATCAAACTCCTTGGATGAGAGTTGGTCGTAATAAACTAGGATAGAAAAGAATAAAGTAGAAAATAAGATTTTAAACCTACCGGTAAATCTTTTTCTCGTAGTCCGTAGAGGATGCTGGGGACTCCGTAAGGACCATGGGGATAGACGGGCTCCACAGGAGACATGGGCACTTTAAGAAAGACTTTAGTTCTGGGTGTGCACTGGCTCCTCCCTCTATGCCACAGTTAGAGAAACTGTGCCCAGAGGAGACGGACAGTATGAGGAAAGGATTTTGTTAATCCAGGGCAAGATTCATACCAGCCACACCAATCACACCGTATAACTTGTGATAAACTACCCAGTTATCAGTATGAAAAAACAACATAGCATCAGTGCAGGACCGATGCAACTATAACATAACCCTTATTGAAGCAATAACTATATACAAGTATTGCAGAAGTAGTCCGCACTTGGGACGGGCGCCCAGCATCCTCTACGGACTACGAGAAAAATATTTACCAGTAGGTTTAAAATCTTATTTTCTCTAACGTCCTAGAGGATGCTGGGGACTCCGTAAGGACCATGGGGATTATACCAATGCTCCAAAACGGGCGGGAGAGTGCGGATGACTCTGCAGCACCGATTGAGCAAACATGAGTTCCTCCTCAGCCAGGGTAACAAACTTATAGTATTTTGCAAAGGTGTGTGAACTAGAGATGAGCGGGTTCGGTTTCTCTGAAACCGAACCCGCACGAACTTCATGTTTTTTTCACGGGTCCGAGCAGACTCGGATCCTCCCGCCTTGCTCGGTTAACCCGAGCGCGCCCGAACGTCATCATGACGCTGTCGGATTCTCGCGAGACTCGGATTCTATATAAGGAGCCGCGCGTCGCCGCCATTTTCACACGTGCATTGAGATTGATAGGGAGAGGACGTGGCTGGCGTCCTCTCCATTAGAAATTAGATTAGAAGAGAGAGAGAGATTGTGCAGAGTCAGACAGAGTTTACCACAGTGACCAGTGCAGTTGTTGTTAGTTAACTTTTATTTATTTTAATATATATCCGTTCTCTGCTATATCCGTTCTCTGCCTGAAAAAAAACGATACACAGCAGCAGCCAGTCACACAGTGTGACTCAGTCTGTGTGCACTCAGCTCAGCCCAGTGTGCTGCACATCAATGTATAAAAGGCAAAGCTTATAATAATTGTGGGGGAGACTGGGGAGCACTGCAGGTTGTTATAGCAGGAGCCCCCAGGAGTACATAATATTATATTAATTTAAAATTAAACAGTGCACACTTTTGCTGCAGGAGTGCCACTGCCAGTGTGACTAGTGGTGACCAGTGCCTGACCACCAGTATAGTAGTATATTGTTGTATGTATTGTATACTATCTCTTTATCAACCAGTCTATATTAGCAGCAGACACAGTACAGTGCGGTAGTTCACGGCTGTGGCTACCTCTGTGTCGGCAGTCGGAACTCGGCAGGCAGTCCGTCCATCCATAATTGTATTACAATATATACCACCTAACCGTGGTATTTTTTTTTCTTTCTTTATACCGTCATAGTGTCATACTAGTTGTTACGAGTATACTACTATCTCTTTATCAACCAGTGTACAGTGCGGTAGTTCACGGCTGTGGCTACCTCTGTGTCGGCAGTCGGCAGGCAGTCCGTCCATCCATAATTGTATTATTATTATAATATATACCACCTAACCGTGGTTTTTTTTCCATTCTTTATACCGTCGTCATAGTGTCATACTAGTTGTTACGAGTATACTACTATCTCTTTATCAACCAGTGTACAGTGCGGTAGTTCACGGCTGTGGCTACCTCTGTGTCGGCAGTCGGCAGGCAGTCCGTCCATCCATAATTGTATTATTATTATAATATATACCACCTAACCGTGGTTTTTTTTCCATTCTTTATACCGTCGTCATAGTGTCATACTAGTTGTTACGAGTATACTACTATCTCTTTATCAACCAGTGTACAGTGCGGTAGTTCACGGCTGTGGCTACCTCTGTGTCGGCAGTCGGCAGGCAGTCCGTCCATCCATAATTGTATTATTATTATAATATATACCACCTAACCGTGGTTTTTTTTCCATTCTTTATACCGTCGTCATAGTGTCATACTAGTTGTTACGAGTATACTACTATCTCTTTATCAACCAGTGTACAGTGCGGTAGTTCACGGCTGTGGCTACCTCTGTGTCGGCAGTCGGCAGGCAGTCCGTCCATCCATAATTGTATTATTATTATAATATATACCACCTAACCGTGGTTTTTTTTCCATTCTTTATACCGTCGTCATAGTGTCATACTAGTTGTTACGAGTATACTACTATCTCTTTATCAACCAGTGTACAGTGCGGTAGTTCACGGCTGTGGCTACCTCTGTGTCGGCAGTCGGCAGGCAGTCCGTCCATCCATAATTGTATTATTATTATAATATATACCACCTAACCGTGGTTTTTTTTCCATTCTTTATACCGTCGTCATAGTGTCATACTAGTTGTTACGAGTATACTACTATCTCTTTATCAACCAGTGTACAGTGCGGTAGTTCACGGCTGTGGCTACCTCTGTGTCGGCAGTCGGCAGGCAGTCCGTCCATCCATAATTGTATTATTATTATAATATATACCACCTAACCGTGGTTTTTTTTCCATTCTTTATACCGTCGTCATAGTGTCATACTAGTTGTTACGAGTATACTACTATCTCTTTATCAACCAGTGTACAGTGCGGTAGTTCATGGCTGTGGCTACCTCTGTGTCGGCAGTCGGCAGGCAGTCCGTCCATCCATAATTGTATTATTATTATAATATATACCACCTAACCGTGGTTTTTTTTCCATTCTTTATACCGTCGTCATAGTGTCATACTAGTTGTTACGAGTATACTACTATCTCTTTATCAACCAGTGTACAGTGCGGTAGTTCACGGCTGTGGCTACCTCTGTGTCGGCAGTCGGCAGGCAGTCCGTCCATCCATAATTGTATTATTATTATAATATATACCACCTAACCGTGGTTTTTTTTCCATTCTTTATACCGTCGTCATAGTGTCATACTAGTTGTTACGAGTATACTACTATCTCTTTATCAACCAGTGTACAGTGCGGTAGTTCACGGCTGTGGCTACCTCTGTGTCGGCAGTCGGCAGGCAGTCCGTCCATCCATAATTGTATTATTATTATAATATATACCACCTAACCGTGGTTTTTTTTCCATTCTTTATACCGTCGTCATAGTGTCATACTAGTTGTTACGAGTATACTACTATCTCTTTATCAACCAGTGTACAGTGCGGTAGTTCACGGCTGTGGCTACCTCTGTGTCGGCAGTCGGCAGGCAGTCCGTCCATCCATAATTGTATTATTATTATAATATATACCACCTAACCGTGGTTTTTTTTTCATTCTTTATACCGTCGTCATAGTGTCATACTAGTTGTTACGAGTATACTACTATCTCTTTATCAACCAGTGTACAGTGCGGTAGTTCACGGCTGTGGCTACCTCTGTGTCGGCAGTCGGCAGGCAGTCCGTCCATCCATAATTGTATTATTATTATAATATATACCACCTAACCGTGGTTTTTTTTCCATTCTTTATACCGTCGTCATAGTGTCATACTAGTTGTTACGAGTATACTACTATCTCTTTATCAACCAGTGTACAGTGCGGTAGTTCACGGCTGTGGCTACCTCTGTGTCGGCAGTCGGCAGGCAGTCCGTCCATCCATAATTGTATTATTATTATAATATATACCACCTAACCGTGGTTTTTTTTTCATTCTTTATACCGTCGTCATAGTGTCATACTAGTTGTTACGAGTATACTACTATCTCTTTATCAACCAGTGTACAGTGCGGTAGTTCACGGCTGTGGCTACCTCTGTGTCGGCAGTCGGCAGGCAGTCCGTCCATCCATAATTGTATTATTATTATAATATATACCACCTAACCGTGGTTTTTTTATACCACCTAACCGTGGCAGTCCGTCCATAATTGTATACTAGTAAACTATCCAATCCATCCATCTCCATTGTTTACCTGAGGTGCCTTTTAGTTCTGCCTATAAAATATGGAGAACAAAAAAGTTGAGGTTCCAAAATTAGGGAAAGATCAAGATCCACTTCCACCTCGTGCTGAAGCTGCTGCCACTAGTCATGGCCGAGACGATAAAATGCCAGCAACGTCGTCTGCCAAAGCCGATGCCCAATGTCATAGTACAGAGCATGTCAAATCCAAAACACCAAATATCAGAAAAAAAAGGACTCCAAAACCTAAAATAAAATTGTCGGAGGAGAAGCGTAAACTTGCCAATATGCCATTTACCACACGGAGTGGCAAGGAACGGCTGAGGCCCTGGCCTATGTTCATGGCTAGTGGTTCAGCTTCACATGAGGATGGAAGCACTCAGCCTCTCGCTAGAAAACTGAAAAGACTCAAGCTGGCAAAAGCACCGCAAAGAACTGTGCGTTCTTTGAAATCCCAAATCCACAAGGAGAGTCCAATTGTGTCGTTTGCGATGCCTGACCTTCCCAACACTGGACGTGAAGAGCATGCGCCTTCCACTATTTGCATGCCCCCTGCAAGTGCTGGAAGGAGCACCCGCAGTCCAGTTCCTGATAGTCAGATTGAAGATGTCAGTGTTGAAGTACACCAGGATGAGGAGGATATGGGTGTTGCTGGCGCTGGGGAGGAAATTGACCAGGAGGATTCTGATGGTGAGGTGGTTTGTTTAAGTCAGGCACCCGGGGAGACACCTGTTGTCCGTGGGAGGAATATGGCCGTTGACATGCCAGGTGAAAATACCAAAAAAATCAGCTCTTCGGTGTGGAGGTATTTCACCAGAAATGCGGACAACAGGTGTCAAGCCGTGTGTTCCCTTTGTCAAGCTGTAATAAGTAGGGGTAAGGACGTTAACCACCTCGGAACATCCTCCCTTATACGTCACCTGCAGCGCATTCATAATAAGTCAGTGACAAGTTCAAAAACTTTGGGTGACAGCGGAAGCAGTCCACTGACCAGTAAATCCCTTCCTCTTGTAACCAAGCTCACGCAAACCACCCCACCAACTCCCTCAGTGTCAATTTCCTCCTTCCCCAGGAATGCCAATAGTCCTGCAGGCCATGTCACTGGCAAGTCTGACGAGTCCTTTCCTGCCTGGGATTCCTCCGATGCATCCTTGCGTGTAACGCCTACTGCTGCTGGCGCTGCTGTTGTTGCCGCTGGGAGTCGATGGTCATCCCAGAGGGGAAGTCGTAAGCCCACTTGTACTACTTCCAGTAAGCAATTGACTGTTCAACAGTCCTTTGCGAGGAAGATGAAATATCACAGCAGTCATCCTACTGCAAAGCGGATAACTGAGTCCTTGACAACTATGTTGGTGTTAGACGTGCGTCCGGTATCCGCCGTTAGTTCACAGGGAACTAGACAATTTATTGAGGCAGTGTGCCCCCGTTACCAAATACCATCTAGGTTCCACTTCTCTAGGCAGGCGATACCGAGAATGTACACGGACGTCAGAAAAAGACTCACCAGTGTCCTAAAAAATGCAGTTGTACCCAATGTCCACTTAACCACGGACATGTGGACAAGTGGAGCAGGGCAGGGTCAGGACTATATGACTGTGACAGCCCACTGGGTAGATGTATGGACTCCCGCCGCAAGAACAGCAGCGGCGGCACCAGTAGCAGCATCTCGCAAACGCCAACTCTTTCCTAGGCAGGCTACGCTTTGTATCACCGCTTTCCAGAATACGCACACAGCTGAAAACCTCTTACGGCAACTGAGGAAGATCATCGCGGAATGGCTTACCCCAATTGGACTCTCCTGTGGATTTGTGGCATCGGACAACGCCAGCAATATTGTGTGTGCATTAAATATGGGCAAATTCCAGCACGTCCCATGTTTTGCACATACCTTGAATTTGGTGGTGCAGAATTTTTTAAAAAACGACAGGGGCGTGCAAGAGATGCTGTCGGTGGCCAGAAAAATTGCGGGACACTTTCGGCGTACAGGCACCACGTACAGAAGACTGGAGCACCACCAAAAACTACTGAACCTGCCCTGCCATCATCTGAAGCAAGAAGTGGTAACGAGGTGGAATTCAACCCTCTATATGCTTCAGAGGTTGGAGGAGCAGCAAAAGGCCATTCAAGCCTATACAATTGAGCACGATATAGGAGATGGAATGCACCTGTCTCAAGTGCAGTGGAGAATGATTTCAACGTTGTGCAAGGTTCTGATGCCCTTTGAACTTGCCACACGTGAAGTCAGTTCAGACACTGCCAGCCTGAGTCAGGTCATTCCCCTCATCAGGCTTTTGCAGAAGAAGCTGGAGGCATTGAAGAAGGAGCTAACACGGAGCGATTCCGCTAGGCATGTGGGACTTGTGGATGCAGCCCTTAATTCGCTTAACAAGGATTCACGGGTGGTCAATCTGTTGAAATCAGAGCACTACATTTTGGCCACCGTGCTCGATCCTAGATTTAAAGCCTACCTTGGATCTCTCTTTCCGGCAGACACAGGTCTGCTGGGGTTGAAAGACCTGCTGGTGACAAAATTGTCAAGTCAAGCGGAACGCGACCTGTCAACATCTCCTCTTTCACATTCTCCCGCAACTGGGGGTGCGAGGAAAAGGCTCAGAATTCCGAGCCCACCCGCTGGCGGTGATGCAGGGCAGTCTGGAGCGACTGCTGATGCTGACATCTGGTCCGGACTGAAGGACCTGACAACGATTACGGACATGTCGTCTACTGTCACTGCATATGATTCTCTCAACATTGATAGAATGGTGGAGGATTATATGAGTGACCGCATCCAAGTAGGCACGTCACACAGTCCGTACTTATACTGGCAGGAAAAAGAGGCAATTTGGAGGCCCTTGCACAAACTGGCTTTATTCTACCTAAGTTGCCCTCCCACAAGTGTGTACTCCGAAAGAGTGTTTAGTGCCGCCGCTCACCTTGTCAGCAATCGGCGTACGAGGTTACATCCAGAAAATGTGGAGAAGATGATGTTCATTAAAATGAATTATAATCAATTCCTCCGCGGAGACATTGACCAGCAGCAATTGCCTCCACAAAGTACACAGGGAGCTGAGATGGTGGATTCCAGTGGGGACGAATTGATAATCTGTGAGGAGGGGGATGTACACGGTGATATATCGGAGGGTGAAGATGAGGTGGACATCTTGCCTCTGTAGAGCCAGTTTGTGCAAGGAGAGATTAATTGCTTCTTTTTTGGGGGGGGTCCAAACCAACCCGTCATATCAGTCACAGTCGTGTGGCAGACCCTGTCACTGAAATGATGGGTTGGTTAAAGTGTGCATGTCCTGTTTTGTTTATACAACATAAGGGTGGGTGGGAGGGCCCAAGGATAATTCCATCTTGCACCTCTTTTTTCTTTTCTTTTTCTTTGCATCATGTGCTGATTGGGGAGGGTTTTTTGGAAGGGACATCCTGCGTGACACTGCAGTGCCACTCCTAGATGGGCCCGGTGTTTGTGTCGGCCACTAGGGTCGCTAATCTTACTCACACAGCTACCTCATTGCGCCTCTTTTTTTCTTTGCGTCATGTGCTGTTTGGGGAGGGTTTTTTGGAAGGGCCATCCTGCGTGACACTGCAGTGCCACTCCTAGATGGGCCCGGTGTTTGTGTCGGCCACTAGGGTCGCTAATCTTACTCACACAGCTACCTCATTGCGCCTCTTTTTTTTCTTTGCGTCATGTGCTGTTTGGGGAGGGTTTTTTGGAAGGGACATCCTGCGTGACACTGCAGTGCCACTCCTAGATGGGCCCGGTGTTTGTGTCGGCCACTAGGGTCGCTTATCTTACTCACACAGCGACCTCGGTGCAAATTTTAGGACTAAAAATAATATTGTGAGGTGTGATGTGTTCAGAATAGGCTGAAAATGAGTGTAAATTATGTTTTTTGAGGTTAATAATACTTTGGGATCAAAATTACCCCCAAATTCTATGATTTAAGCTGTTTTTTAGGGTTTTTTGAAAAAAACACCCGAATCCAAAACACACCCGAATCCAACAAAAATAATTCGGTGAGGTTTTGCCAAAACGCGTTCGAACCCAAAACACGGCCGCGGAACCGAACCCAAAACCAAAACACAAAACCCGAAAAATTTCAGGCGCTCATCTCTAGTGTGAACCCGACCAAGTAGCAGCTTGACACAGCTGTAGTGCCGAGACCCCTCGGGCAGCCGCCCAAGAAGAGCCCACTTTCCTCGTGGAATGGGCCTTGACCGATTTCAGTAACTGCAATCCAGCCATAGAATGCGCTTGCTGAATCGTGTTACAAATCCGGCGAGCAATAGCCTGCTTTGAAGCAGGGGCACCAATCTTGTTGGTTGCATACAGGACAAACAGCGCTTCAGTTTTCCTGACTCTAGCCGTCCTGGCCACGTAAATTTTCAAAGCCCTAACCACATCAAGTAACTCGGAATCCTCCAAGTCACGCGTAGCCACAGGCACCACAATAGGTTGGTTCATATGAAAAGATGAGACCACTTTTGGTAGGAATTGAGGACGGGTCTGCAATTCCGCTCTATCCACATGGAATACCAAATATGGGCTTTTATGTGACAAAGCCGCTAATTCCGACACTCGCCTAGCCGAAGCCAAGGCTAATAACATGACCACCTTCCATGTGAGATATTTTAACTCCACTGTTTTAAGTGGTTCAAACCAGTGTAATTTTAGAAAACTTAACACCACGTTAAGGTCCCAAGGTGCCACCGGAGGCACAAAAGGAGGCTGAATATGCAGCACTCCTTTTACAAAAGTCTGAACTTCTGGAAGAGAAGCCAATTCTTTTTGAAAGAAAATGGATAAGGCCGAAATCTGGACCTTAATAGAGCCTAATTTTAGGCCCAAATTCACTCCAGTTTGTAGGAAGTGAAGGAAACGGCCCAGATGGAATTCTTCCGTAGGAGCATTCCTGGCCTCACACCAAGAAACATAATTTCGCCATATACGGTGTAATGTTTTAACGTTACATCCTTCCTAGCCTTTATCAGCGTAGGGATGACCTCAACCGGAATGCTAGGATCCGGCATTCAACCGCCATGCCGTCAAACGCAGCCGCGGTAAGTCTTGGAACAGACAGGGCCCCTGATGCAACAGGTCCTGTCTTAGAGGGAGAGGCCACAGATCTTCTGTAAGCATTTCCTGCAGATCCGGATACCAGGTCCTCCGTGGCCAATCTGGAACAATGAGGATTGTTCTCACTCCTCTTTGTCTTATTATCCTCAACACCTTGGGTATGAGAGGAAGAGGAGGAAATACATAGACCGACCGGAACACCCACGGTGTCACTAGGGCGTCTACAGCTACTGCCTGAGGGTCTCTTGACCTTGCGCAATACCTCTGTAGCTTTTTGTTGAGCCGGGACGGCATCATGTCTATCTGTGGCAGTTCCCACCGACTTGTAATCTGTGCAAAGACTTCCTGATGAAGTCCCCACTCTCCTGGATGTAGGTCGTGTCTGCTGAGGATGTCTGCTTCCCAGTTGTCCACTCCCGGAATGAACACTGCTGACAGTGCGCTTGCGTGATTCTCCACCCAGCGAAGAATTCTGGTGGCTTGTGCCATCGCCACTCTGCTTCTTGTGCCGCCTTGGCGGTTTACATGAGCCACTGCGGTGACGTTGTCTGACTGGATCAGAACCGGTTGGTCGCAAAGTAAGGTCTCCGCTTGACGTAGGGCATTGTATATGGCCCTTAGTTCCAGGATGTTGATGTGAAGACAAGTCTCTTGACTTGACCAAAGACCTTGGAAATTTCTTCCCTGTGTGACTGCTCCCCAACCTTGGAGGCTTGCGTCTGTGGTCACCAGGATCCAGCCCTGAATGCTGAATCTGCGTCCCTCGAGAAGGTGAGCACTCTGCAGCCACCACAAGAGTGATACCCTGACCCTGGGGGACAGGGTGATCAACCAATGCATCTGTAAATGTGACCCGGACCACTTGTCCAGTAGGTCCCTTTGGAAAGTCCTCGCATGGAACCTGCCGAATGGAATGGCCTCGTATGATGCCACCATCTTTCCCAGGACTCGAGTGCAGTGATGCACTGACACCTGTTTTGGTTTCAATAGGTTCCTGACAAGAGTCATGAGTTCCTGGGCCTTTTCTATCAGGAGATAAACCCTCTTCTGGTCTGTGTCCAGAATCATGCCCAAGAAAGACAGACGAGTAGTAGGAATCAACTGCGACTTCGGGATATTGAGAATCCAGCCGTGTTGCTGTAACACTTTCAGTGAAAGTGATACGCTGTTCAGCAACTGCTCTCTTGATCTCGCTTTTATGAGATCGCCCAAGTACGGGATAATTGTGACACCTTGCTTGCACAGGAGCACCATCATTTCCGCCATTACCTTGGTGAAAATTCTCAGGGCCATGGAGAGACCAAACAGCAACGTCTGAAATTGGCAATGACAGTCCTGTACCGCAAATCTGAGTTACGCCTGATGAGGTGGATAAATGGGGACATGAAGGTATGCATCCTGTACACAAATGCGGACAACAGGTGTCAAGCCGCGTGTTGCCTTTGTCAAGCTGTAATAAGTAGGGATAAGGACGTTAACCACCTCGGAACATCCTCCCTTATACGTCACCTGCAGCGCATTCATCATAAGTCAGTGACAAGTTCAAAAACTTTGGATGACAGCGGAAGCAGTCCACTAACCACTAAATCCCTTCCTCTTGTAACCAAGCTCCTGCAAACCACACCACCAACTCCCTCAGTGTCAATTTCCTCCTTAGACAGGAGAGCCAATAGTCCTGCAGGCCATGTCACTGGCAAGTCTGACGAGTCCTCTCCTGCCTGGGATTCCTCCGATGCATCCTTGAGTGTAACGCCTACTGCTGCTGGCGCTGCTGTTGTTGCTGCTGGGAGTCGATCGTCATCCCAGAGGGGAAGTCGGAAGACCACTTGTACTTCTTCCAGTAAGCAATTAACTGTCCAACAGTCCTTTGCGAGGAAGATGAAATATCACAGCAGTCATCCTGCTGCAAAGCGGATAACTCAGGTCTGGGTGGTGAGAAACGTGGTTCCGGTATCCATCGTTAATTTAGAGGCAACTAGAGACTTGATTGAGGTACTGTGTCCCCGGTACCAAATACCCTCTAGGTTCCATTTCTCTAGGCAGGCGATACCGAAAATGTACACAGACCTCAGAAAAAGAGTCACCAGTGTCCTAAAAAATGCAGTTGTACCAAATGTCCACTTGTCTGTGGTTAAGTGGAGCAGGGCAGACTCAGGATTATATGACTGTGACAGCCCACTGGGTAGATGTATTGCCTCCCGCAGCAAGAACAGCAGCGGCGGCACCAGTAGCAGCATCTCGCAATTGCCAACTCGTTCCTAGGCAGGCTACGCTTTGTATCACCGCTTTCCATAAGAGGCACACAGCTGACAACCTCTTACGGAAACTGAGGAACATCATCGCAGAATGGCTTACCCCAATTGAACTCTCCTGGGGATTTGTGACATCGGACAACGCCACCAATATTGTGCGTGCATTACATCTGGGCAAATTCCAGCACGTCCCATGTTTTGCACATACATTGAACTTGGTGGTGCAGAATTATTTAAAAAACGACAGGAGCGTGCAAGAGATGCTGTCGGTGGCCCGAAGAACTGCGGGCCACTTTCTTCCTTCAGCCACCGCATGCCGAAGACTGGAGCACCACCAAACATTCCTGAACCTGCCCTGCCATCATCTGAAGCAAGAGGTGGTAACGAGGTGGAATTCAACCCTCTATATGCTTCAGAGGATGGAGGAGCAGCAAAAGGCCATTCAAGCCTATACATCTGCCCACGATATAGGCAAAGGAGGGGGAATGCACCTGACTCAAGTGCAGTGGAGAATGATTTCAACGTTGTGCAAGGTTCTGCAACCCTTTGAACTTTCCACACGTGAAGTCAGTTCAGACACTGCCAGCCTGAGTCAGGTCATTCCCCTCATCAGGCTTTTGCAGAAGAAGCTGGAGACATTGAAGGAGGAGCTAAAACAGAGCGATTCAACTAGGCATGTGGGACTTGTGGATGGAGCCCTTAATTTGCTTAACCAGGATTCAATCTGTTGAAATCAGAGCACTACATTTTGGCCGCCGTGCTCGATCCTAGATTTAAAACCTACATTGTATCTCTCTTTCCGGCAGACACAAGTCTGCAGAGGTTCAAAGACCTGCTGGTGAGAAAATTGTCAAGTCAAGCGGAACGTGACCCGTCAACAGCTCCTCCTTCACATTCTCCCGCAACTGGGGGTGCGAGGAAAAGGCTAAGAATTCCGAGCCCACCCGCTGGCGGTGATGCAGGGCAGTCTGGAGTGAGTGCTGACATCTGGTCCAGACTGAAGGACCTGGCAACGATTACTGACATGTCGTCTACTGTCACTGCATATGATTCTGTCACCTTTGAAAGAATGGTGGAGAAAAAGAGGCAATTTGGAGGCCCTTGCACAAACTGGCTTTATTCTACCTAAGTTGCCCTCCCTCCAGTGTGTACTCCGAAAGAGTGTTTAGTGCGGCCGCTCACCTTGTCAGCAATCGGCGAACAAGGTTACTTCCAGAAAATGTGGAGAAGATGATGATCATCAAAATTAATTATAATCAATTCCTCCGTGGAGACATTCACCAGCAATTGCCTCCAGAAAGTACACAGGGATCTGAGATGGTGGATTCCAGTGGGGACGAATTAATAATCTGTGAGGAGGGGGATGTACACAGTGAAAGGGGTGAGGAATCGGAGGATGATGAGGTGGACATCTTGCCTCTGTAGAGCCAGTTTGTGCAAGGAGAGATTGATTGATTCTTTTTTGGTGGGGGCCCAAACCAACCAGTCATTTCAGTCAGTCGTGTGGCAGACCCTGTCGCTGAAATGATGGGTTCGTCAATGTTTTTCTTTTCAATCTAAACCCCTGCAGTTTTCTGTAAGCATCTGCTTCGCTATGATGATCAACAAGTCACAAGGGAAAACACTCAGGGCTGGAGGCGTAGATCTTAGGACCAGCTGCTACAAGCATGGCAGAGGTGTCACTATCACTGGTGACACCCAGAGAGGCGGCGAGGGAGATTGTAATGCAGTGCGCGCAGATAAGCAGCGCAATGGTAAAAAGGAGGCATGGTCTCATAGGTAGGGGCGTGGCCTGAATCACCATTTTGTTGCTGCGGGTATCCCGGGGGTTGGGGGCTGTACCCGGGGACTAGTGTGTGAGTGGTGCTGGCTCCTGCACAGTGACAGAAACTGGGTGTTGCACGTAATGTCACAGTGAAACACCCATATTCTGTCACTGAAGAAGAGCCGGCACTTTGGTGTCACCCCACTTGGCGGGTGACACTCGGGTGTGTGCCGCAACCCCGTTGTGATGCCACTGACCCATGGGAAGCTTTACGTGGCTTACCCATGTGTTAGTAGCCCCAAGCATCTTTTGTGTTAGTCCCTGAAGAAAAACTTCAAATATTGTTTACAATTTTGTAATCAATGGCCTAATTCAGTAAGGATTGCAAATTCTGCTAAGTAACAGAATTTGCAATCCTTTGGTTCGCATGCTGGGGCCACCCATCACAGGGCATGGCCACCCAGCATGCCGCCTCCCTTCTTGACCACGCTGAAATTGCAGTCTCAGTGCAGTTCAGCGTGATCATAAAAAATGGGTTAGCCTCCTGTTGGTGCAGACTGTACGTGTGCGCAGGAAGCCGCCACCATTTTTGTGATCGCAACGGCTGCATGTGATGTCATGCAGCCGCTCTGACCACGCCTCCTGTTTCTCCGTTGAAGCCCTGCCCCCGCACCGCTCCATCTCCGACTTTGAAATGGAGTTTTGCTAACCCCCCCCCCCCCCCGCACCGATTGACAGTCACAGAAAATGCAGGCGCATGCGTATGCTCTTAGCAATTTTTGCAGTTGGATTGCTTATTGTGATTGCAATCCAACCTGAATCAGGCTCTATTACCTATCACAATGCACTGCAGGTAGTACAAAATGGGGTTAATATAGGAGAAAACCCCCCAGAGCTGTGCTCCTTAACTGTCCCTGGTGGCTAGTGGAGCGGCTGCCCAGTAATCAGTGTCCACGCCAGTGCGCACACGGCCCGCCCCCTACAGCCATGCTGGATCACGGTATAGTGTGGGCACAGAAGCCCCTTACCTCCCTTTCATCAGCGGCCTTGTGATCCCGGAGGGCGGTGTGTGTGTGACTGACCTTAGGAAGAAACCGGAGCCTCCGCTGCAGTGACCCAGCAACCAGGGCACGGGAGTATACTGCGCCGCTGGGAGTGATGGAGCTGCAGTAAAGATGTCTATTAGACCTAGCCTGCTGCAGCCCTTGTACATTCTTATAAAAAAAGTTCTTCTTTTCTTGTCAAAATTAATAGCTAAGTATAGGCTGCCTGAGGAAGCCCCCTGTTAAGTGTCCTGCTACTGTAGGCACCAACTACAAACTGAGCTCCCTGTTCATGGAAGCGAGGTTATAGAGCAGGGGGCGCTGAGCATCTTGGGAACAGTCAAAAGCTTTGAGCCTGTTGGTGCCTCAGATCAAGATCCTACTCTACACCACAATGTGAATCCTTGTGGAGTCCAGTGTACCCCACAGAAGAAATGAATGTGTCACACCCATTGGCAGCAACATTAGAATAGCTGCTGATGGGCACAATTGAGAAAGGAAGGGGGGAAAACATTTGAATCCAGCACATATATGTAATTTGAATATGTAATTTGTACCTTCCTACTTTAAAATGTAATGGATGAACCTCACCCTGTGAGAACTATCTTCATGATCAAGAGATCTCATATGCAAGATAAGTATGTGTTGGCAGAGGCGCTCACTGGGCAGAGATGCTGATCGCATCTCTGGCATGTGCCGGTGCACTGCGGCACCAGCACACACACACACACTTCAGACCTGATCTCATGTTGTGTGAATATGCACAGCAGAGATCAGGTCTGAATACAGCTGTCAGTAAGGCAGGGATCTGCTGCTGCCAGTGAGGCAGGGATGTGCTGCTGTCAGTGAAGCAGTGATCTGCTGCTGCCAGTGAGGCAGGGATCTGCTGCTGCCAGTGAGGCAGGGATGTGCTGCTATAAGTGAGGCAGGTATGTGCTGCTGTCAATGAGGCAGGGATATGCTGCTGTCAGTGAAGCAGGGATGTGCTGCTGTCAGCGAGGCAGTGATCTGCTGCCCACTATCTCCCTATCACCCCTGTCTGAGTCACACACTTTCCCTGTCACCCCTGCCCCAGTTACTCACTATCTCCCAGTCACCGCTGCCTCAGTTAACCACTATACCTGCGACCCCTGCCTCAGTCACCCACTATACCAGTCACCCCTGCTTTAGTCACCCACTATCTCTGTCACCCCTGCCTCAGTCAACCACTATCTCCATATCACCCCTACCTCAGTCACCCACTATCCCTGTCACCTCTGCCTCAGTCACCCACTGTCACCCTATCACCCCTGCCTCAGTCACCCACTATCCCTGTCACCCCTGCCTCAGTCTCCTACTGTCCCTGTCACCCCTGCCACAGTCATCCACTATATCCCTATCACCCCTGCCTTAGTCACTGACTATCTCCCAGTCACCCCGGCCTCAGTCACCCACTATCTCCCAGTCATACATGCTTCAGTCACCCACTATCTCCCAGTCATCCCTGCCTCAGTCACCTACTGACACCAGTGCAGACATTTCTGCTGCGGCCTCTCCACTCTCCAGCGTGAACGTACTGACGACTGAGGAAATCCGCTTCCCAGTTGAGGACTCCTGGAATGAACACTGCCGATATTGCTGGCAGATGACGTTCTACCCAACTGAGGATTTTTGATACTTCCAGCTTTGCCATGCAATTTCGAGTGCCGCCTTGATGATTTGTGTACACTACCGTGGTGTCGTTGTCCGATTGTACTTGAACAGGCCTGTTCTGTACTAGTGGCAGGGCCAGTGTCAATGAATTGAACACTGCCCGCAATTCCAGAATGTTTATCGGGAGGAGAGATTCCTCCCTGGTCCACCGATGGTGAAGGGTCGTCATCACGGCCATGACCTTGGTGAATTTCCGAGGTGCCGTGGCCAAACCAGAAGGCAGGACCTGAAATCCAAAAACTAACCAGGCACAACACTGCTTAGCTTCCAACATCAGATGAGATTGGACATATCCAGTGTGATGCGGCTGTAGATGATTTTTGCTGTTTCTAACTTCTACTTCTAACTACTGGTACATCAATGAATAAGTTTCAAAATATAATGCATCAAGAGAACGGTGTTGGTAGTATAAAACTACCTACAGCACCTGGTATTCCCAGGTGGTCTCACATCCAAGAACAAACCAGGCCTAAAATCAGGTGATATTGGGCATATACAGTGTGGTGTGGCTGTAGATGAGCTTAGTGGTTTCTGTTAGAGTTCTTCTACTTCTAACTACTCGTACATAAATGAGTAAGCAGCCGATTTATTAAACCTGGTGAAATGATAATTTGCATGGTGATAAAGTACCAGCCAATCAGCTCCTAATTGCCATGTCACAGGCTGGGTTTGAAAAATGACAGTTAGGAGCTGACTGGCTGGTACTTTATCACCTTGCACTTTATCAGTTCACCAGGCTTAATAGATCTGCCCCAATGTTTCAAAATGGAATGCATCAAGAGAACGGTGTTAGTATTGTAAAAATACACACAGCTCCTGGTATTTCCTTGTGGTCTCCCATCCAAGTACTAAAACCAGGACCAACACTGCTCAGCTTCCATGATCAGGAGAGATTGGGCAAATCCAGTGTGCTGTGGCTGTAGATGAGCTGGTGGTTTCTGTTACAGCTCTTCTACTTCTAACTTCTGGTACATAAAAGAATACATGTAAAAATTAAATGTACCAAGAAAATGGTGTTGGTAGTTTAAAAACACCTAAAGAATCTGATACTACCAAGCAGTCTCCCATCCATGTATTAACAAAGTCCAATACTGCTTTGCTTCAAAAATCAAATGAGATTGGGCATATCCAGTGTGGTGTGGCTTTAGATAAGCTTTGTGGTTTCTGTTAGAGCTCTTCTACTTCTAACTACTGGTACATTAATGAATATGTATAAGGTTGTAGTTTATCCAATATGCCTTTACTACCTTACCTTTCAACCCCCCCTCCCTCCCCTCTTCTCCTTATAGCTTCCTTAGTTCTCTCCTCCTCGTGTGTGCGTTATTTGTTTTCTCATACGTCCTAGAGGATGCTGGGGTCACATTAAGAACCATGGGGTATAGACGGGATCCGCAGGAGACATGGGCACTTTAAGACTTTCAAAGGGTGTGAACTGTCTCCTCCCTCTATGCCCCTCCTCCAGACTCCAGTTTTAGTATTGTGCGCAGTGATACTGGATGCACTACAGGGGAGCTCTACTGAGTTTCTCTGAAAAGACTTGTTAGTTTTTTTTATTTTCAGGGAGGCTGCTGGCAACAGTCTCCCTGCTTCGTGGGACTTAGGGGAGAGAAGTATGACCAACTTCTAGTGAGTTCAATGGCTCTGCTTCAGGCTGACAGGACACCATTAGCTCCTGAGGGTGCTGATCGCTGGGTACGCCTAGATGCACACTCCCGCAGCCTGCCGTCACCCCCTTACAGAGCCAGAAGACAGGTGAGTAGCAGAAGAACAGAAGACTTCTTCTTCAGTGACGGCATTCTGAGGTACCGAGCAGCGAGCGGAACGCTGCGCGCCATGCTCACACACAAACACAGGCACTGCAGGGTGCAGGGCACGGGGGGCACCCTGGGCAGCATAAATTCCTCACAAAAGGCTGGAAAAAGTGGACATTAGTGCCTGGGCACTGTCCTTACCCCACTAGCGTAATTAATTATTTCTGAGCGGGACAGATACGCGCCATTACAGCGGCGGGGCTTCTTCCTCACCTCACCAGAACATCTTCAGAGCATTACAAGTCTATCACTATAGAGTTTATTATTTCCCAGACTGTGTACTTTTGGCGCTGGATTGTGAGCTGAAAAATCCTCTGTGTCCCTCTGACAGATTTACTGACGGTCTGTCCCCCATAAGCCGGTGTGTCTGTGGGTACTTGGTATATGTGTGTCAACATGTCGGTGGCTGAATGTTTTTCCCAAGAGGAAACTATATTAGGAATGCAGACATATGATGGTGGCCCTGTTGGCACCACCAATAACTGACTGGGTAAATGTTTCAGTAATATCAGAGTAAGGTTGGATAAATCTGTGTCCCAGACACAGACGTAGAGAATAGATGTGATATTCATGGCTATGTTTCTTTTCCCTCAGGCCCCGCTGGGTCGCAAAAATGTTATTTTGCCCAGTTACTACACACTGATACTGACACGGATACTGAAACTTATGTCGACCATAATGTTTCCTGATTAGATCCAATATTGGCAAGGAGCATTCAGTACATGATTGTGGATATTAAGGACATATTAAAATCACTGAAGACCCTGCTGTTCCTGACAAAGGGGTCTATATGTATGTATATATAGATATATAATGAAAGCTGATGTAACGTTCCTCCATCTCTGTTTGAGAAAGTCTGGGCCAGCTCGACAAGCTGGTTTCAAATCCCCAAAAGGATTCTGGTTGTTTATTCATTTCCCGCCGCGGACAGAATAAAGTGGGAGTCACCCCCTGTTCTGCACGGGGCCCTGTCACAAATCCAGCGGATCGTATGCAGGAAGCTACATTATTTCTAGTTATGTAACCACGGGTACATTACTTAGACCAGCCATTACATGTGCATGGGTGAGTAGTAGTATTCAAGAATTGGTCGAATACCTTGTCATCCGATATAGATACCCTGGAGAGATGGGATACTCCTTACGTTGTATCATATCAAGGACACTGCAGCATACTTACGTGAGACTGCAAGGGATATAGGACTCTTGAGTTCACGGGCCAATTTCATGGCAGTGTCGGATAGGAGGGCATTGTGGATTCACCAAGAGAATGCTGATGCTGACTCCAAGAAGAAAGGGAGTCTCTTCCCTATGAAGGTGAAGCCTTGTTTGGTGACTGCCTAGTTAATTTGATCTCGGCAGCTCCCGCAGGTAAGTCAACCTTCTTGCCCTATGTTCCCTCCCAACGGATGAAGACGCATCATTATCTGATGCAGTCATTTCGGCCCAATAGATATGCAAGAAGTTAAGATTCCCCTTTCTTTGCAGGTAGAGGAAGGAGAAGAGAGAAGAGGTCTGCATCCTCTTCAAGATCGCAGGAGCAGAGATCATCCTCTGCTTCTGCCAAATCCACTGCATGACGCTGGGGCTCTCTTGCAGGAGCCCGCACCAGTGGGGGCACGTCTAAAACTCTTCAGTCAGTTCTGGATTCATTCGGACATGGACTCGTGTGTTTTACAAATAGTGTCCCAAGGGTACAAACTGGGGTTTCAAGATGTTCCCCCTCACCGATTGTTCAAACATTAAGTTACTGTGCTATTCCTGGGTTATATAGCGCTGGGGTATGTGCTGGCATACTCTCTCTCTGTCTCTCCAAAGGGCCTTGTGGGGGAAATGTCTTCAGTAAAAGTATTCCCTGTGTGTGTGGTGTGTCGGTACGCGTGTGTCGACATGTCTGAGGAAGAAGGCTATATTAGAGAGGAGCGGGAGCAAATGAACGTGGTGTCTCCGCCGACACCTGATTGGATGGATATGTGGAATGTTTTAAATGCTAGTGTAAACTCATTGCACAAAAGATTAGACAAGGCAGAAGCTTTGGGACAGTCAGGGTCTCAACCAATGCCTAATCCTATGTCGCAGGGACTGTCAGGGTCTCATAAGCGCCCACTATCCAGATTGTTGACACAGATACCGACACGGATTCTGACTCCAGTGTCGATTACGATGATGCAAAGTTACAGCCAAAATTGGCAAAATACATTTGATATATGATTATGGCAATAAAAGATGTTTTGCACATCACAGAGGAGCCCCCTATCCCTGACAAGAGGGTACATATGTACAAGGGAAAGAAGCCTGAGGTAACCTTTCCCCCCTCACACGAGCTGAACGAGTTATGTGAAAAAGCTTGGGAATCTCCTGCAGATTTCCAAAAGGATTCCCCTTTCCCATCAACGGATAGGTTACGATGGGAATCCTCCCCTTGGGTGGACAAAGCATTAACACGCTAATCCAAGAAGGTAGCCCTCCCGTCCCAGGATACGGCTACCCTCAAAGAGTCTGCTGACCGCAAACAGGAGATTACCCTGAAGTCCATTTATACACATTCAGGTACCTTACTCAGACCGGCAATTGCGTCGGCCTGGGTGTGTAGTGCTGTAGCGGCATGGACGGATACCCTAGATAAGGCTACTATTTTATTGCCCCTTGGGGCATATAAGAGATGCTGTCCTATATATGTGTGTATGCAAACTACAGGTGGTGCTGCAGGGCTCACACCCTTTTACTTGTCTTGTAGAGCAACTCTGGAGCTGTTACTGGGTCCAGCTGCTGCAAGAAATCAGCTTGAATGCTTCAGGGGCTTGGGCATGGCCAACATGAGCCCCACACTGATGGGGGTGTATAAAGCGATCTAGGGGTCATCCAAGCGCAACCCCACAAAAGCCGCCATGCCCTGCGTGACCATTTTCTCTTTTCATATGCAGACGAGGGTTGCAGCCAACTATGCCCATTGCTTGGATGACATCACCGTATGCAAATCCGTCTGCTGCAGACCTTTCCCCAGGAATGCTTGTACTAGTTGTTGCATATGGTTTGATGTTTGAGGGTGCTTCAGTATTAGGCAGCCTTCCGCCCTCTCATGTTCATCTGAAAATATGTGGTCTCCCTGCAGTTCCCTTGTGCTTCCTCAGTTGAATCTCCTTAACTTGACGGGTGTGTGCCCGAGCAGCCGCCCTCCACAGCCCTATCCCAGCACATGCTTTTCTTGCGTATGAGATCTCTTGATCATGAAGATAGTTCTCACAGGGTGAGGTTCATCCATTACATTTTAAAGTAGGAAGGTACAAATTACATATTCAAATTACATATATGTGCTGGATTCAAATGTTTTCCCCCCTTCCTTTCTCAATTGTGCCCATCAGCAGCTATTCTAATGTTGCTGCCAATGGGTGTGACACATTCATTTCTTCTGTGGGGTACACTGGACTCCACAAGGATTCACATTGGGGTGTAGAGTAGGATCTTGATCTGAGGCACCAACAGGCTCAAAGCTTTTGACTGTTCCCAAGATGCTCAGCGCCCCCTCCTCTATAACCTCGCTTCCATGAACAGGGAGCTCAGTTTGTAGTTGGTGCCTTCAGTAGCAGGCCACTTAAGAGGGGGCTGCCTCAGGCAGCCTATTCTTAGCTATTAATTTTGACAAGAAAAGAAGAACTTTTTTTATAAGAATCTACAAGGGCTGCAGCAGGCTAGGTCTAATAGACATCTTTACTGCAGCTCCATCACTCCCAGCGGCGCAGTATACTCCCGCGCCCTGGTTGCTGGGTCACTGCAGCGGAGGCTCCGGTTTCTTCCTAAGGTCAGTCACACACACACCGCCCTCCGGGATCACGAGGCCGCTGATGAAAGGGAGGTAAGGGACTTCTGTGCCCACACTATACCGTGATCCAGCGTGGCTGTAGGGGGCGGGCCATGTGCGCACTGGCGTGGACACTGATTACTGGGCAGCCGCTCCACTAGCCACCAGGGACAGTTAAGGAGCACAGCTCTGGGGGGTTTTCTCTTATATTAACCCCATTTTGTACTACCCGCAGTGCATTGTGATAGGTAATAGAGCCTGGTTCAGGTTGGATTGCAATCGCAATAAGCAGTCCAACTGCAAAAATTGCTAAGAGCATACGCATGCGCCTGCATTTTCTGCGGCACCCCGCAGTTAATGCGATCGCCTCTGACTGTCAATCGGTGCTGGGGGGGGTCAGCAACACTCCATTTCCAAGTCGGAGATGGAGCGGTGCGTGGGCAGGGCTTCAAAATGGGGTCGGCAACGGAGAAACAGGAGGCGTGGTCAGAGCGGTTGCATGACATCACATGCAGCAGCTGCGATCACAAAAATGGTGGCGGCTTCCTGCGCACACATACAGTCTGCACCAACAGGAGGCTAACCCATTTTTTATGATCACGCTGAACTGCACTGCGACTGCAATTTCAGCGTGGTCAAGAAGGGAGGCGGCATGCTGGGTGGCCCCAGCATGCGAACCAAAGGATTGCAAATTCTGTTACTTAGCAGAATTTGCAATCCTTACTGAATTAGGCCCATTGATTACAAAATTTATTTGTAAATATTTGAAGTTTTTCTTCAGGGACTAACACAAAAGATGCTTGGGGCTACTAACACATGGGTAAGCCACGTAAAGCTTCCCATGGGTCAGTGGCATCACAACGGGGTTGCGGCCCACACCCGAGTGTCACCCGCCAAGGGCGGTGACACCAAAGTGCCGGCTCCTCTTCAGTGACAGAATATGGGTGTTTCACTGTGACATTACGTGCAACACCCAGTTTCTGTCACTGTGCAGGAGCCAGCACCACTCACACACTAGTCCCCGGGTGCAGCACTCAACCCCCGGGATACCCGGAGCAACAAAATGGAGATTCAGGCCAACAGGCCACACCCCTACCTATGAGACCATGCCTCCATTTTACCATTGCGCTGCTTATCTGCGCGCACTGCATTACAATCTCCCTCGCTGCCTCTCTGGGTGTCACCAATGATAGTGACACCTTTGCCATGCTTGTAGCAGCTGGTCCTAAGATCTACGCCTCCAGCCCTGAGTGTTTGCCCTTGTGACTTGTTGATCATCATAGCGAAGCAGATTCTTACAAAAAACTGCAGGGGCTTAGATTGAAAAGAAAAACATTGACGAACCCATCATTTCAGCAACAGGGTCTGCCACACGGCTGACTGAAATGACTGGTTGGTTTGGACCCCCACCAAAAAAGAAGCAATCAATCTCTCCTTGCACAAACTGGCTCTACAGAGGCAAGATGTTCACCTCATCATCCTCCGATTCCTCACCCCTTTCACTGTGTACATCGCCCTCCTCACAGATTATTAATTCGTCCCCACTGGAATCCACCATCTCAGATCCCTGTGTACTTTCTGGAGGCAATTGCTGGTGAATGTCTCCACGGAGGAATTGATTATAATTCATTTTGATGATCATCATCTTCTCCACATTTTCTGGAAGTAACCTCGTACGCCGATTGCTGACAAGGTGAGCGGCTGCACTAAACACTCTTTTGGAGTACACACTGGAGGGAGGGCAACTTAGGTAGAATAAAGCCAGTTTGTGCAAGGGCCTCCAAATTGCCTCTTTTTCCTGCCAGTATACATACGGGCTGTCTGACGTGCCTACCTGGATGCGGTCACTCATATAATCCTCCACCATTCTTTCAAAGGTGACAGAATCATATGCAGTGACAGTAGACGACATGTCAGTAATCGTTGCCAGGTCCTTCAGTCCGGACCAGATGTCAGCACTCACTCCAGACTGCCCTGCATCACCGCCAGCGGGTGGGCTCGGAATTCTTAGCCTTTTCCTCGCACCCCCAGTTGCGGGAGAATGTGAAGGAGGAGCTGTTGACGGGTCACGTTCCGCTTGACTTGACAATTTTCTCACCAGCAGGTCTTTGAACCTCTGCAGACTTGTGTCTGCAGGAAAGAGAGACACAATGTAGGTTTTAAATCTAGGATCGAGCACGGTGGCCAAAATGTATTGCTCTGATTTCAACAGATTGAATCCTGGTTAAGCGAATTAAGGGCTCCATCCACAAGTCCCACATGCCTAGCGGAATCGCTCTGTTTTAGCTCCTCCTTCAATGTCTCCAGCTTCTTCTGCAAAAGCCTGATGAGGGGAATGACCTGACTCAGGCTGGCAGTGTCTGAACTGACTTCACGTGTGGAAAGTTCAAAGGATTGCAGAACCTTGCACAACGTTGAAATCATTCTCCACTGCGCTTGAGTCAGGTGCATTCCCCCTCCTTTGCCTATATCGTGGGTAGATGTATAGGCTTGAATGGCCTTTTGCTGCTCCTCCATCCTCTGAAGCATATAGAGGGTTGAATTCCACCTCGTTACCACCTCTTGCTTCAGAGGATGGCAGGGCAGGTTCAGGAATGTTTGGTGGTGCTCCAGTCTTCGGCACGCGGTGGCTGAATGCAGAAAGTGGCCCGCAATTCTTCGGGCCACCGACAGCATCTCTTGCATGCCCCTGTCGTTTTTTAAATAATTCTGCACCACCAAATTCAATGTATGTGCAAAACATGGGACGTGCTGGAATTTGCCCAGATGTAATGCACGCACAATATTGGTGGCGTTGTCCGATGTCACAAATCCCCAGGAGAGTCAAATTGGGGTAAGCCATTCTGCGATGATGTTCCTCAGTTTCCGTAAGAGGTTGTCAGCTGTGTGCCTCTTATGGAAAGCGGTGATACAAAGCGTAGCCTGCCTAGGAACGAGTTGGCATTTGCGAGATGCTGCTACTGGTGCCGCCGCTGCTGTTCTTGCTGCGGGAGGCAATACATCTACCCAGTGGGCTGTCACAGTCATATAGTCCTGAGTCTGCCCTGCTCCACTTAACCACGGCCATGTGGACTAGTGGACATTGGGTACAACTGCATTTTTTAGGACACTGGTGACTCTTTTTCTGAGGTCTGTGTACATTTTCGGTATCGCCTGCCTAGAGAAATGGAACCTAGATGGCATTTGGTACCGGGGACACAGTACCTCAATCAAGTCTCTAGTTGCCTCTGAATTAACGATGGATACCGGAACCACGTTTCTCATCACCCAGGCTGACAAGACCTGAGTTATCCGCTTTGCAGCAGGATGACTGCTGTGATATTTCATCTTCCTCGCAAAGGACTGTTGGACAGTCAATTGCCTACTGGAAGTAGTACAAGTGGTCTTCCGACTTCCCCTCTGGGATGACGATCGACTCCCAGCAGCAACAACAGCAGCGCCAGCAGCAGTAGGCGTTACACTCAAGGATGCATCGGAGGAATCCCAGGCAGGAGAGGACTCGTCAGACTTGCCAGTGACATGGCCTGCAGGACTATTGGCTCTCCTGTCTAAGGAGGAAATTGACACTGAGGGAGTTGGTGGTGTGGTTTGCAGGAGCTTGGTTACAAGAGGAAGGGATTTAGTGGTCAGTGGACTGCTTCCGCTGTCATCCAAAGTTTTTGAACTTGTCACTGACTTATGATTAATGCGCTGCAGGTGACGTATAAGGGAGGATGTTCTGAGGTGGTTAACGTCCTTACCCCTACTTATTACAGCTTGACAAAGGCAACACATGGCTTGACACCTGTTGTCCGCATTTGTGTACAGGATGCATACCTTCATGTCCAAATTTATCCATCTCATCAGTCGTACCTCAGATTTGCGGTACAGGACTGTCATTGCCAATTTCAGACGTTGCTGTTTGGTCTCTCCACGGCCCAGAGAATTTTCACCAAGGTAATGGTGGAAATGATGGTTTTCCTGCGCAAGCAAGGTGTCACAATTATCCCGTACTTGAGCGATCTCATAAAAGCGAGATCAAGAGAGCAGTTGCTGAACAGCGTATCACTTTCACTGAAAGTGTTACAGCAACACGGCTGGATTTTCAATATCCCAAAGTCGCAGTTGGTTCCTACGACTCGTCTGTCTTTCTTGGGCATGATTCTGGACACAGACCAGAAGAGGGTTTATCTCCCGATAGAAAAGGCCCAGGAACTCATGACTCTTGTCAGGAACCTATTGAAACCAAAACTTGTGTCAGTGCATCACTGCACTCGAGTCCTGGGAAAGATGGTGGCATCATACAAAGCCATTCCATTCGGCAGGTTCCACGCGAATACTTTCCAATGGGACCTACTGGACAAATGGTCTGGGTCACATTTACAGATGCATTGGTTGATCACCCTGTCCCCCAGGGTCAGGGTATCACTCCTGTGGTGGCTGCAGAGTGCTCACCTTCTCGAGTGACGCAGATTCGGCATTCAGGACTGGATCCTGGTGACCACAGATGCAAGCCTCCAAGGTTGGGGAGCAGTCACACAGGGAAGAAATTTCCAAGGTCTTTGGTCAAGTCAAGAGACTTGTCTTCACATCAACATCCTGAAACTAGGGGCCATATACAATGCCCTACGTCAAGCGGAGACCTTACTTTGCGACCAACCGGTTCTGATCCAGTCAGACAACGTCACCGCAGTGGCTCATGTAAACCGCCAAGGCGGCACAAGGAGCAGAGTGGCGATGGCACAAGCTACCTTTGCATTTTTCTCCCAAACGAAGGACACTAGAATGAAAATTTTAAAGCCTCCTGTTAGTGCTTCATCTACACGGTATAGCCCTGAATTTTCCAATGCGTAGCTCTTTGCAAAAGAGAGATATTGGCAAGGAAAAGCTGTCTTTCAACTCTTCCACAACTGAAAAACAGATAGTGTTCCCAAGCCTTCCATCCTGTAATATCTTCAGTCTCTCGTCAATGAAGAAAACAATCCCTCCAGCAGACTCTTCAACCACGATACAAGATCACAGCCAAAAGGGCGAGAAGCAACTACACTTGCGTTTAACCAAAATGGCTAAAACTTAGCGGAGGAAAGTGCAGTGCACCAAAACATAAGCTGACACAATCATGGAGAATGCGCCAGCATATATGCTCTTCTATCTATATTTTGCAAACCTGCTCTTGTCCCCTCCAGCTGCTCCATGTAGATTTGACGCCTGGCAAGGTGCATAACCCACTGACAAGCAGGCACACTCCTGCATGAGTTTTCACTCTCACTAGCAGGATGATACACATTCATTTGCATGTGCTCCACCTCTGACACACCGCCCACCCAACCACCCAGTCACCAGAGCCACCCACAAGCCAACTGGCTCCGTGATTTAATTTGCACAGTGCAGTCATCCAGGCAGCATGTCCTTCTCAATGGAATAATCTCTGGTTCCATGGAATCTTCCGCATTGGAATGCTGCGGAACAAAAAGGATTTAAACATTCAGCTTGCTAGCATTCAATGTACCTGCGACTTGGCTCTAGCACATGGGTCTTCATCCTGTGGCCCTCCAGTTGCTGTGAAACTACACATCCCAGCATGCCCTGCCACAGTTTTGCTATTAAGGTATGCTAAAACTGAGGCAGGGCATGCTGGTATATGTAGTTCCACAGCAGCTGGAGGGTCGCAGGTTGAAGACCCATATTCTAGCATGCCTGTTCTATGATGCATGTTCCGTGATGTCACAATCAGCTTGGAATGGGGTGTCTAGCATGCATTTGCTGACAGCCACTTGAGGGAGAGACACATCAGGAGATGCAGCATATCGGAGGTCTTCGATGCCTTTCCAGCAAATGCACACCACCAGCTGCTGGTCTGGACACAAAACAATACCCACAATTGAAGGCTCAAAATGCCCAACTACAGGATTAATGTAAGTAGTGAATTTAGGAATGAATTTAGAAGTAGGAAATTAAGTTAGTTCACAAGTACATTCAAATTCCTATCTAAAGTCTAGGTAGGCCTCACGTCCTGGCAGCCCCCAGCATTTAAAAATGCCTTGATTAGAGGTAGGGAATTAAATGTAGATAAGAAGTAGACACAAAATAACACTCCACAGAGCAATTATCAGGTGTCTTTATCAATTGTTGCATTTAAAAAATCAAGCAATTAGGGAACACAATGTTGCGACAATGTAACCCTATTTGCAAAATAGTACAAGTTGAGTATCCCATATCCAAATATTCCGAAATACGGAATATTCCGAAATACGGACTTTTTTGAATGAGACTGAGATAGTGAAACCTTTTGTTTTTTGATGGCTCAATGTACACAAACTTTGTTTAATACACAAAGTTATTAAAAATATTGTATTAAATGACCTTCAGGCTGTGTGTATAAGGTGTATATATGAAACATAAATGAATTGTGTGAATGTACACACATTGTTTAATGCACAAAGTTATAAAAAATATTCTCTAAAATGACCATCAGGCTGTGTGTATAAGGTGTATATGTAACATAAATGCATTCTGTGCTTAGATTTAGGTCCCATCACCATGATATCTCATTATAGTATGCAATTATTCCAAAATACGGAAAAATCCGATATCCAAAATACGTCTGGGCCCAAGCATTTTGGATAAGGGATACTCAACCTGTACTAAATAAGTTTGTCGATGTAAGACATTTGCAAAGGCGCAAACAAAACACGCTGGAAAATGCAACTGAATCTGTTTTTGGAGGTTAGAATAGATGCAGGATCAAGTAGCTCAATGGGTAGGGTGTTTGATTAGAATTCAACAGGTTATAGATTTGAATCCTGGGTATGATAGTTTGAGGTGTTATTTAATAAAGTATGTTTATATATTAGTCACACATGGCTTACTTGTACAAATGGCATGTCACCAGTTAGTGCTGACTGCTGATATGCCATTTGCACAAACACGCCATGTGTGACTGTATATGCATTTAAGGAGGGCACCCCGGCAACACCACAAACCATTGAGTGTCAAGTATACTAGATATATCTTCATATCTCATGTGCTTTCTCTGAGACCAATCTTGTTATGCCCCTTCCCCACAAGGCATGCGCCTTTTGTCCATATTGCAAAAATGGGGAGGGGAGGGGGGGGCATATAATTCTCTGTCACAGGGCACCAAAAAGTCTAGTTATGGCTCTGGTATGCATTATGTAATCTGGCAGACCATATCTCCAACACTGGCTGGTTGGAATAGAAATCCGGTTATCTATGTGAGCAAATGACCATCAACGATTTACTCTCAAACACTAGAAAATGGACAAACATGGTCCCCTAAACAAATTGGTTAAATTTTGGGTTTAACCAATTTGTGTAATGACCATTTTTGACCACTTTTCTAGTGTTTGGGAGCAAATGGTTAATTGACATTTGCTACTATACATTACCAGATTTTCATTCCATCCATCCAGACTGGATAGATAGCCTGACAGATAATTGTGTAGTGTACGCCCAGGATAACTGTCAATTGTGCTTTCTTTTATGACGGCACATAAATGGGTGGGCAGATCCAGAGCAAGCACTGCCCACTCATGCATAGTTGTCAACTGATGTGAAGTTCCAGGGGGCAATCTCAGTTATAAAGAAAAGTATCTGGAAATTGTCCCTAGTTTAAAAAAAAAATAAAAAAAAAAATTGATCAACTCCATTTATTTAGTATGATATCCCAGCAGTCAGAACAACATACTTTATTAAATAACACATCTCAAACTACCATACCCAGGATTCAAACCTATAACCTGTTGAATTCTAATCAAACACCCTACCTATTGAGCTATTTGATCCTGCATAAAAATTGTGAACATTATATGAAGCTATTGGTACTTTGCAAAAAAAAAGTATCAGCATTACAACGCAGCAGATCCATGCAGTTTGCAGCCACACACTACATGTATCTGCTCAGCCACAATGCTGATTATTTCTTCACAAAGTACAAGGTGAGCTCCAAACAGAATTCTCTAGCTTAGAATTATACCTTTCTATGCCAAACCTAAAAGTCGGGCCCCCCACCCTGGGATCCCCCAGAGGGAGGCCTGCACCGTCATGCGGCAGGCTTGTCCGTTTTGGAAGCAGGCTGATGGGCAGCCCAGGCTTGCTTCAGTCTGGGCTTGGCAGGTCTGGAAGCATGAGCTTGCTTTGGGTATGCCTGACCTTGGGTACGCTTTACCTGAGGGATGAAAGGGCCAAGGGAAAGTACTTTTAGCCTTCTGCGTGGTAGGAGTCATACGAGGTAGGCAAGCTGTTTTAGCAGTAGCCAGATCAGCTACAATCTTATTGAGGTCTTCTCCAAAGAGAGTGTCTCCCTTGAAAGGAAGCACCTCCAGGGTTTTCTTGGAATCCATATCCACCGACCAGGATCTCAACCAGCTGTATAAAGTATTACCTTGGAACTGGCTCTCCACTCCCCATTATCTGGTTATCATGGCTTCCTCCGCCAGTGTCCAGACTCGCTTGCTGAAGCTCGGCCACTTCTTCCTAGCAGCAGGCTCCTGGATCACTGGGCAGCAGAGGTGCTTGGGAGCCGGAAGGGGGCGGAGCAATCAGGCAGGCAGTTGCAGTGCTGCCCAGCTATCTGTGGTGTGAGAAGAAGCAGGGGCACCCCACCGCTGGCAGTGCTGCAGCTAGCGGTGGTGGCAGCGGCGAGGCTGCTGGGCTGGGTCTTGAAAAAGGTGGAAAGAAGGGTGTTACGGCATGGAATGTACAAACTGCGAGACCCTGCTGGTAGCGCCTTTGTCTATTTAGTAGGAAGGGCACGTAACAGCCGGGGGGCAATGGAGGAAGCCCCTTTAGGGCTGGAGCCCCTTCAGGGCTGGAGCCCGGCGGCAACTGACTCCGTTGTCTCTGGCAGTTCTGCCCCTGTACTAGAGGAATGGTCAAGAACATGGCAACATTTAATGCCAAAAAATGCAAAATCATACACGTCTCAAAAATGCAAAGGCTAACTATAATATTAAGGGCATTATAATGGCAAGAGGAAAGCTATCTAAGTATTACTATTTCAGGTGAGCAATGTAACAAAGCAATAGGAAAGGCAAGTCAGATGCTTGTTTGCATAGGTTAAAGAACCAGTAGCAGAAAAAAGTAATACAGGTTGAGTATCCCATATGCAAATATTCCGAAATACGGAATATTCCGAAATACGGACTTTTTTGAGTGAGACTGAGATAGTGAAACCTTTGTTTTTTGATGGCTCAGTGTACACAAACTTTGTTTAATACTCAAAGTTATTAAAAATATTGTATTAAATGAACTTCAGACTGTGTGTATAAGGTGTATATGACACATGAATGAATTCTGTGAATGTACACACACTTTGTTTAATGCACAAAGTTATAAAAAATATTGGCTAAAATGACCTTCAGGCTGTGTGTATAAGGTGTATATGAAACATAAATGCATTCTGTGCTTAGATTTAGGTCCCATCACCATAATATCTCATTATGGTATGCAATTATTCCAAAATACAGAAAAATCCGATATCCAAAATTCCTCTGGTCCCAAGCATTTTGGATAAGGGATACTCAACCTGTAATGCCACTGTATAGGTCCTTGGTACAGCCACATTTAGAATCCTGTGTTCAGTTCCAGAAGCCATATCTCCAGAAGGCTGTAAATACATTAGGGCAACTAAAATTGTGCATGGCCTACATCACAAAACTTACCTGGAAATACTAAAAGATTATGTGTATAGTTTGGAGAAGGGAAGAGGGAACATACAGTAATAGAAACATTTAAATATATAGGGAGGAATGTAATAGGGTGTGAGAATCAGAAAGTGAGAGATTTTGTGTTTTTTCCTGTTGTTTTTTTTTTTTTTATTGTTTGTTTTTTAAAGTGGCAATCCTTTACATGGCAAAACCAGGTTGATATTTGCCATGTAAAGGATTGCCACCGTGGGCATGTGTAGAAGGGGCACTGCTACTGTTGGCATTATGTGTGTAAGCTGCACTGATATGGTGGTTATGTGTATAAAGGGCACTGCGACTGTGGGTATTATTATTATTATTATTATTATTATTATTACATGCGGTGTAATGACAATAAGATAGTGCTACTGTGTGGCGTATTTTGATTTGGGGTGCTATTGTGTGGCCATGCCCCTTCCTTGTGATACCACACCTTCTTTTTTTAAGGAGCGCACTGTCCCTTTATTAAGTATTGGAGAGAGGGCCCAAATTAATAGTTTGCAGGGAGGCGCCAAACACCCTAGCACTGGCCCTTTGGTAGGGGACAGGATTTGCTTCTGCTTGTGCACATATGTTATGATTGCCAGCCAACAGCACTGGTTTTGCCTATAACACTAACTATAAATATTTTGAATTGGTCCTGGACCACCAATCCAAGGCACCCCTGCAAGTGTCCTGAGGCACCCCAGGGTGCAGTTTGAGAACCACTGGTCTAGTGAGTACCCAGGATAATTATTGTAGCTGGTCTGCGGGTAACAGCTCTCAGATCCACTTCTAGAAAAAATGCAGCAATGTAATTTGAGTGACAAACTGCAGAGATGAACCCTTTCTGTGACTGCTGCACAGGGATCACACAAACTCTATTCATAGGGCTGACTTCACTTAGGGGAGATGTTCTCACCCCGCAAAGAAGTGCGAGTATATACCGCACTTACGGTACCATTGGATTTACAGATATTTTCTTGCAATACACTATGGGGGTCATTCTGAGTTGATTGCTCGCTAGCAGTTTTTAGCAGCCATGCAAACGCATTGTCGCTGCCCACTGGAGAGTGTATATTCACTTTGGAGAAGTGCGAACACTTGAGCAGCAGAGCGCCTGCAAAATCGTTTCAAAATAAGACCAGCACTGTAGTTACACTTCGTGTGCGTTGATTCTAACAACCGAGGGACGGCTTTTGATGTCACACACCCATCCAGCGAATGCCCAGCCACGTCTGCATTTCTTCTGCCACGCCTGCATTTTTCCAAGCACTCCCTGAAAACGGTCAGTTGACACCCAGAAACGCCCTCTTTCTGTCAATCTCCTTGTGGCCTGTTCTGTGATTGGAATAATCGCTAGAACTAGTGCAAAACCACAATGGACTTTGTACCCGTACGATGCGCATGCACATTACGGAGCATGCGCATGCACAGATTAGCCATTTTTTTTCAACTGATTGCTACGCAGCGAACAACGGCAGCAAGCGATCAACTCGGAATGACCCCCTATATACATAGAAACATGGATTTTTACTGCAGGAATTCTGGTTAGTTTAGGGGTATCGGTTAGGGTCAACAGAGGTGTAGCTAGGGGTCCAAGCGCCCCTGGCAAAGTAAGGGACTGGCGCCCCCCCTTTCGATAAAGCATTGCAGTCCATTGGCGGTTACCATGTTGGAGCCACAGCAACTGACCCCCTCCCCCACACGCTGCCCTACATCATCGGCTGGGATTCACTGTTGGTGTGAAGCCACTGGGAACATTCTGGTAGCATTAGCAGCAGTCTGTGTCATAGATAGGGAAGGCAGAAGGTTAACTAGCTAATAGCAGTCTGTTGGCAGCAGAGGCTGGGCGGGGGGCTGAGAATGAGCCAACGCTGATCAGTGTCCAGTCTGCTCAGACAAAAATATTTTGTGATCAGGGCTGGTTCTAGACCAAAGGAGCCAATAGCAAAAATTTCCTTTGGCACCACCCCCCCCACACACACACACACACACACATACACACACACACACACACACACACACCCACACCAAAAAAGAACATATCCCAGTTTAACATAACGCTATGTGGTGCAAGGTGTGGAGCTGGTCACTTGTATCAGACCTCTGACATTTGCCTTTTCACCCATATTGCATACTTTTTCTTGCAGGTTGTGTCTTAATTCAAGAAGTGTTCTAAGTACTTCAGCTTAGTATCTTTACTGACCCCTCTTTACCCCACACTACATAACTGACCCCTCTATACCCTACACTACATCACTGACCTTTCTATAACCATCACTGCATTACTGACCCCTCTATACAGTACACTGACCTCTATATACCTGCTAGTACATCCCTGATGCCTATATTCCCTAAGCTAAATCCCTGACGCCTCTATTCCCTACGCTACATCCCTGACGCCTCTATTCCCTATGCTACATCCCTGACGCCTCTATACCCTACGCTACATACCTGATGCCTCTATTCCCTACGCTACATTCCTGATGCCTCTATAACCTACGCTACATCCCTGACGCCTCTATACCCTACGCTACATCCCTGACGCCTCTATACAGTACAATGCATTACTGATCCCTCTAGACCATACATCCTCATTACATCAGAGAGATAGTGAAACACTGGAAAAAATAAGGATAAAGTGGACTACAGAAACTGATGCTCTAAACAAAGGAGAGAGAGAGAAAAGCACAAGGGAAAGTGGTCAATCGGAACACCATAGAGAGAGGAGAGATAGAAATGCCTGAAAAAGTAAAGGGGGTTGGGTATGGCATCCGGCGCTCGGGATTCCAGCAGTCACATGATACCTAATCCTAATCCTAACCCTCTGGGGGGGTGGCGGATAGGGCTAACCCTCAGGGGGTGGCAGCTAGGACTAACCCCCCCCCCCTCCTAGTGCCTTCCCTAACACCCCCTCCCCCGGTCCTAACCCTCCCTCCAATACTCGCCTTCGGGATGTTGGCTGTCTGTGTGCCGGCACCAGTCTCCCAAGTGGTGTCAGGATTCCAACATCGGTCAAATGACCGCCGGTATACCGTCTGCCGGGATGGTAAATGTATCCTGAGGACAGGTAGTGAGTGTGGAGGGATAGGTGGTTCAGTAAAATGTAACAGCTCAAACTGCGATCATTCACTGATAAATTGATTTATAGCTCTCCCTTTTTAACCATTGCAGTCATAAAAGCAATGTTTTTTAAACTTTTAAATAAAGCTTGTTAGCATCCCCAGCACACTGTATATGCTGGGAGATGTAGTTCTCAATATGAAAACATTTAATTACTGTATGAACTCTAATTCCCCAACTGAAACCTCTCACAAACACACACTCCTAAATCTAGTACACACACACACACACACACACACACACACACACACACACATTTCCCCAGTACTGACAACTCTCATCACTTCCACACACTGACAACTCCCTCCTGCTCCTCTCCCCACTGACACTGACAGCTCCCTCACAGTCACACACATCCTCCACCCCCCCCCCACCCCCCCCACACACACACTGATAGCACACATGCACAAATCCCCCCCTCCTCGACACTAACTGTCACGGACTGCTTGGGCAGCAGGGGGCAGGCTCTGACTTGAAGTGCTGAAATTCAACAGCTCTCTCGAACTTGCAAGGCATGGCTGTGCAGCTGTCTCCAGCCATCTCCTTGCCCACTGTGTAATTTGTGGCGTTCTCTGATGTTCCCCGCTCTGCCTCTACAACCGGCACATAATGTACAGCAGTGGTGACTCCTGAGTATGGGCCTGGAGAACTCCGCCTACCGGGGGGTAGGGATTAATAATTTCAAAGGGGCAGAGCTAGGAGTGAAGCAGTGGACAGCAGTTGAGGGGCGTTTCAAACTGTAACAGGGTTGGGACAATTTCAGTATCCTTCCCTCACCGTCTAATTGATCAGTCCCACGCTGATTGCCATAGCGCCCTTTTCGAGACTGCAGAACTCTATCCCTTAGCCACGGTTGGCACAGCTGGATGGTGCCCTGGCAAGTGCCATCCTGGCCAAGGGGTAGATACGCCCCTGAGGGTCAGGGCCAGCAACAGAAATCTCGGGGCCCAGTACACTGATATCTCTGGGGCCCCCTCAACCCCCCCTTAACTTGGCAGAGGGATCTTTAAAAAAAAATGGAGCCTTTGACTCGGACCGTCAGTGAGGCCGGCAGGTGGTTTTCATACTGGGCTATCCAGCTCTTCGGTGGCGGTGGCAGGGACATTCAGAAAAGGGCCAGCACAGCAACATGCATAATAATGGCAATACAGTATGGACCACAGGGACTGGACAAAGTGATGGGGTAAAAGGAGGGGGGAGGGTTTAGTTGGCCTGTTAATTGTTTTCCTGCTTAAATTGAGCAGTTGGTGGATACACTTTAAAAAGCAATATTGGCACTGAGGCCCCATTATTTCTGTTCTTAATACTTGGAGCCCTGAACAAGTGTCCCCTTTGTCCCCCCTGTCACCGGGCCTGTTCAGGCGTTACCTATGGAGAAGCTGCGACATGACATCCTAGGACACGATACTGCACCATGCATCACCATTATATTTCAGTGTGCCTTGTCAATATTTAAATCTTGTTCTGTGTGACGTGAGTTGTAAATGGTTGAAAATCTCTGTGCTACAGTATCGTCACCATGTAGTTATAACAACACCGCAAAACCACCAAAAGACGTGTTTTGGTAGAGGGACTGCTGGAGGGGCCCATTGGGGCCCCCAGTTTGCTACCCCACCCCAGTATACCTGTGCTGTAGCCAGTGGAAGGGGCACTATCTTCCCGGTGATCTCTTCGGGAAGATGGTGCCGCACATAGAAAGCAAAGACTCTGGCTGCACTCTCCTGCCCTCGCTCTAAGCAAGGTGATCGGGCCACAAAAGGACCCCTGTCGGACCCCTGCCGGACCCCGGCCTGTGGGCCACAAAAGGATGCATTGGGGGCGGCATGCGGCCCATGGGTTTGACACCCCTGCCCTAGAGTATCAAAATTTGTTTCACGGCACCCCTAGGCCAAAGTTTTTTTTATTGAGAAATTCAGAAAAAAATATAAAATTAAGTAAATTGTGTTTATAGCATGTCATCCTCAGGTTCAGTTATGTTGTGAGGGAATGGTTTTGCCAATTTAATAAAGTATAAATAATTTTAATTGGTCCTGGACCACCAAACTATGCTACCAGTGCAAGAACCCCAGTTTGGAAACTACTGCCATAAAATAAACCTTTTTTGTTTTTTTTAAACTACATGTAATACACCTTAGAGCTCAGTTCCTAAAAGGTTTTAAACCCTTGCATACAGTAAACTACACATATTTAAAAATCCTACACCGGGCACAAGTGCTCACGGGCCAATTTCATGGCAGTCTCGGATAGGAGGGCATTGTGGATTCACCAAGGGAATGCTGATGCTGACTCCAAGAAGAAAGGGAGTCTCTTCCCTATGAAGGTGAAGCCTTGTTTGGCGACGGCCTAGTTAATTTGATCTCGGCAGCTCCCGCAGGTAAGTCATCCTTCTTGCCCTATGTTCCCTCTCAACGGATGAAGATGCATCATTATCTGACGCAGTCATTTCGGCCCAATAGAAATGCAAGAAGTTAAGATTCCCCTTTCTTTGCAGGTAGAGGAAGGAAAAGAGGGAAGAGGTCTGTAGCCTCTTCAAGATCGCAGGAGCAGAGATCGTCCTCTGCTTCTGCCAAATCCACTGCATGACGCTGGGGCTCTCTTGCAGGAGCCCGCACCAGTGGGGGGCACGTCTAAAACTCTTCAGTCAGTTCTGGATTCATTCGGACCTGGACTCGTGGGTTTTACAAATAGTGTCCCAAGGGTACAAACTGGGGTTTCAAGACGTTCCCCCTCACCGATTGTTCAAATCAGCCTTAGTCAGCAGGGAGAAGGTTTTTATTCAAGCCTCTTCGTGGTCCCGAAGCCGGACGGCTCAGTCAGACCAATCTTAAATCTGAAATCCCTTAATTTCTACCTAAAGAAATTCAATTTCAAGATGGAATCTCTCAGGGTAGTGATCTCCAGTCCGGGGGATAAAGGAGATTTCATGGTTTTGGTAGACATAAAGGATGCCTACTTATATGTTCCCATTTAGCCACTGCATCAAGCTACCTGAGGTTTGCAATTCAGGATTGTCATTACCAATTTCAGACGTTGCCGTTTGGTCTGTCCACGGCTCCGAGGATTTTCACCAGGGTGATGGCGGAAATGATGGTTCTCCTTCGCAAGCAAGGAGTCACAATTATCCCGTACTTGGATGATCTCCTGATAAAGGCGAGATCCAGGGACCAGTTGGTGCAAAACATCTACTCTCCCAGACAGTTCTTCAACAACATGGTTGGCTCCTAAACTTGCCAAAATCGCAGTTGGTCCCAATGACGCGGTTGTTGTTTTTGGGAGTGATACTGGACACAGAAGAGGTTTTCTTCTAGTGGAAAGGCTCTGGAGATCCAGAGTCTGGTCAAACAAATTCTGAAACCAGCAAGAGTGTTAATCCATCAATGCATTCAGTTGCTGGGGAAGATGGTTGCGGCCTACGAGGCCATTCAGTTTGGCAGGTTCCATGCCAGAGTGTTCCAGTGGGACCTGTTGGACAAGTTGTCCGGATCCCACCTACACATGCACCGGAGGATAATCCTGTCTTCCAAGACCAGAATCTCACTCCATTGGTGGCTGCACAGTTCTCACCACCTAGAGGGGCGATGGTTCGGGATCCAGGACGGGATCCTAGGGACCACGGATGCAACCCTCCGAGGCTGGAGAGCAGTCACACATGGGGAAAACATCCAAGGAAGATGGTCAAGTCTTCCTTGGATGTTTTCATCTCCACATAAATGTTCTGGAGTTAAGGGCCATTTAATAACTGCAGACACAGTACGCACTGGGACGGGTGCCCAGCATCCTCTACGGACTAAGAGAAAAGGATTTACCGGTAGGTATTAAAATCCTATTTTCTCTAACGTCCTAGAGGATGCTGTGGACTCCGTAAGGACCATGGGGATAGACGGGCTCCGCAGGAGACATGGGCACTTTAAGAAAGACTTTAGTTCTGGGTGTGCACTGGCTCCTCCCTCTATGCCCCTCCTCCAGAACTCAGTTTGATACTGTACCCAGTGGAGACTGGGTGCTTTTCAGGAGCTCTCCTGAGCTTTCTGACAGAAAGTATTTTGTTAGGTTTTTAATTTTCAGGGAGCACTGCTGGCAACAGACTCCCTCATCGAGGGACTGAGGGGAGAGAAGCAGCCCTACTCTCTGAGTTGCAAGGTCCTGCTTCTTAGGCTACTGGACACCATTAGCTCCAGTGGGATTGGTACGCAGGATCTCACCCTCGCCGTCCGTCCCAGAGCCGCGCCGCCGTCCCCCTCGCAGAGCCGGAAGATAGAAGCCGGGTGAGTATGAGAAGAAAAGAAGACTTCAGAGGCGGCAGAAGACTTCATGATCTTCACTGAGGTAACGCATAGCACTGCAGCTGTGCGCCTTTGCTCCCATACACCTCACATACTCCGGTCACTGTAAGGGTGCAGGGCGCAGGGGGGGCGCCCTGGGCAGCAATATAAACCTCTTTCGCAAAAATATAACATATATACAGCTGGGCACTTTATATATGTATAAGCCCCCACCAATTTTACAGTTTAAGCGGGACAGAAGCCCGCCTCCGAGGGGGCGGGGCTTCTCCCTCAGCACTCACCAGCGCCATTTTTTCTCAACAGCACCGCTGAGAGGAAGCTCCCCGGACTCTACCCTGCTTATACCACGTTAGACAAGAGGGTTGAAAAGAGGGGTGGGGGGGGCACATAATTCGCAAATTACATACAGCAGCACTACTGGGCAAACATTAAGTTACTGTTTTATTCCTGGGTTATATAGCGCTGGGGGGTGTGCTGGCATACTCTCTCTCTGTCTCTCCAAAGGGCCTTGTGGGGAAACTGTCTTCAGAAAAAGCATTCCCTGTGTGTGTAGTGTGTCGGTACACGTGTGTCGACATGTCTGAGGAAGAAGGCTATATTAGAGAGGAGCGGGAGCAAATGAATGTGGTGTCTCCGCCGACAGCTGATTGGATGGATATGTGGAATGTTTTAAATGCTAGTGTAAACTCATTGCACAAAAGATTAGACAAGGCAGAAGCTTTGGGACAGTCAGGGTTTCAACCCATGCCTGATCCTATGTTGCAGGGACTGTCAGGGTCTCATAAGCGCCCACTATCCCAGATTGTTGACATAGATACCGACACGGATTCTGACTCCAGTGTCGATTACGATGATGCAAAGTTACAGCCAAAATTGGCAAAATCCATTCGATTTATGATTATGGCAATAAAAGATGTTTTGCACATCACAGAGGAACCCCCTGTCGCTGACAAGAGGGTACATATGTACAAGGGAAAGAAGCCTGAGGTAACCTTTCCCCCCTCACACGAGCTGAACGAGTTATGTGAAAAAGCTTGGGAATCTCCAGATAAAAGACTGCAGATTTCCAAAAGGATTCTTATGGCGTATCCTTTCCCATCAACGGATAGGTTACGATGGGAATGCTCCCCTAGGGTGGACAAAGCATTAACACGCTTATCCAAGAAGGTAGCCCTCCCGTCCCAGGATACGGCTACCTTCAAAGAGTGTGCTGACCGCAAACAGGAGATTACCCTGAAGTCCATTTATACACATTCAGGTACCTTACTCAGACCGGCAATTGCGTCGGCCTGGGTGTGTAGTGCTGTAGCGGCATGGACAAATACCTTATCTGAGGGGATGGATAGCCTAGACAAGGATACTATTTTATTGACCCTGGGGCATATAAGAGATGCTGTCCTATATATGTGTGTATGCAAACTACAGGTGGTGCTGCAGGGCCCACACCCTTTTACTTGTCTTGTAGAGCAGCTCTGAAGCTGTTACAGTGCCCAGCTGCTGAAAGAAATCAGCTTGAATGCTTCAGGGGCTTGGGCATGGCCAACATGAGCCCCACACCGAAGGAGGGTGGGGGTGTTTAATGCAAACTTGGGGTTATACAAGCGCCGCAAAAGGCCGCCATGCCCTGCATGCCCCTTTTCTCTATTCATATACAGATGAGGGTTCCAGCCAACTTTGGCCCACTGCTTGGATGACATCACCGTATGCAAATCCGTCTGCTGCAGACCTTCCCCCGGGAATGCTTGCAATAGTTGTTGCATATGGTTTAATGTCTGAGGGTGCTTCAGTATTAGGCAGCCTTCCGCCCTCCCATGTTCATCTGAAAAGATGTGGTCTCCCTGCAGTTGTTGTCCCCAGACGAGAGTTCCCTTGTGCTTCCTCAGTTAAATCTCCTTAACTTGACGGGGGTGTGCCCGAGCAGCCGCCCTCCCCAGCCCTATCCCAACACATACTTATCTTGCATATGAGATCTCTTGATCATGAAGATAGTTCTCACAGGTTGAGGTTCATCCTGGACCCGCTCCCCGCTGGAGAGCGCTGATGGGGACAGCAGCGGGGCTTCAGCAGAAGGGTGAGTATGTGTGGCCAGAGACCTCCCTTCCCATGTGCAGGCCTGCAGAGTCTGCCACGCAGGATGGGGCATGTGGCACTCTCCCTCCCAGGGGCTCTTCCAGATGTAGCTCCTCAGCAGTATTTTTCCCGGGCTGCGCGGCGCTCTCCCCGACTGGCATCCGCCCTGGAACACTGCCTTCCTCAACGCAACATCAGCAGGGGGCCCTGGCCTCATCACCATCCCAGGTCTTTCTCATGTATGTATCATGTATGTGTGTGTGATATATGTATGAATCATATATGTTTGTGATATATATATGTATGTATCTATCTATCTATCGTATGTGTGTGTATATATATGTATCTATCATGTATGTATGTATGTATCTATCTTGTATGTATGTGTTCTATCTATCTATCTATCTATCTATCTATCTATCTATCTATCTATCGTGTGTGTGATATATGTATGTATCTATCATGTATGTGTTATATGTATGTATCACACCTTCCTCTATACATATACATACATACATACATACATACATACATACACACACCTATATCTGTACGTACACTGACATACACACACCAACATCTATAGATAAACACGCTGACCCCTAAACGTACACCAACGTACCCACACCTGCATCTATACCTACACATGCTGACACGTGGACGTACACCGGCTTACCCACATGTGAATCTATACATACATGTGCTGACACCTGGACATACACTGATGTACCCACACCTAACATCTATACATACACATGCTAACACCTGGACGTATACAGACGTACCCACATTTGCATCCATGCATATATAGATGTAGGTGTGTGTACGTCAGTGTACGTCCAGGTGTCAACGCGTGTATGTATAGATGCAGGTGTGGGTACGTCTGTGTATGTCCAGGTGTCAGAATGTGTATGTATAGATGCAGGTGTGGGAACGTCAGTGTAGGTTCAGGTGTCAGCGCGTGTATGTATAGATGCAGGTGCTTGTATGTCCAGATGTCAGTGCATGTATGTATAGATGCAAGTGTGGGTACGTCGGTGTATGTCCATTTGTCAGCGCGTGTATATATAGATGCAGGTGCTTGTATGTTGGTGTATGTCCAGGTGTCAGCATGTGTATGTATAGATGCAGGTGTGGGAATGTTGGTGTATGTCCAGGTGTCAGGGCGTGTATGTATGGATATTAGGTGTGGGTACATCAGTGTATGTCCAGGTGTTAGCGCATGTATATATAGATGCAGGATAATAATCACACAGCGTGCCCCCCACCAACCACAAACCTCCCCCACCCCCCTGTATGACATAAACACCGCTAATTCCACTTACACACAATAATTTCAGTTTGCGACCAGGAGCCGGCAATGTATGTGCACCCAAATGAAGCCACTGTACATGCCCTGCAGGCTGCTATGTACTGCACAGGTGCAACAAATGTAAATGCCCTATCTTTAAAATGGGGCATATTTTACTAAATTAAAAAAACCTGTAACTTTCTGTAAAACCTTAACCCCAAAAGGCACTACACTAACATCGGGGTGTAGAGTTGGATCTTGATCCAAGGCACCAACAGGCTAAAGCTTTGACTGTTCCCAGGATGCCTTGCACCGCCTCCTCTACAACCCTGCCCAGTGGCGTAACTAGACCTTTGTGGGCCCCATAGCAAAATTCTGAATGGGCCCACCAGCACTCAACAAGAATGAGTGGCGTTTGGGGTCAGAAAAGTAGAGGGGAAGGGGTCTGACAGAGTAGGGGGCAGGACATGAATGAATAGAAACTGAGGTGTCCATTATATAAAGAAATACAGTATGTGTGTCTGTGTGTATATCACACACACACACATATAAGGGAAATTCAAATGCCCTCAATTATTGCGCCCATTACACTCTGGTTTAGGTGCACAAAGCACCTAAACCTGAATAAAGTAATGGGCGCGATCATGAAAAGACACCGTTTGGTTGCCCAAATGGGTCTCTTTGCACACATTTCAGCTTGTTTCCCCTGGGGGTAGCGAGCTGAAATAAACATGTCGCACCCGTTGGCAGCAACATTAGAATAGCTGCTGACGGGCACGATTGAGGGAGGAAAGGGACATTTGAATCCAGCCCATAGATGCAATGTGAATATGTAATTTGTACCTTCCTATCTTAAAATGTATATAGTAGTGTTTACACTAGAGGTCTTTCCGAACCCCCTAATCCTAACATTGTAATTTGCTTTAGGGCGCACCTCCAATTAGTCTAGTGTTTCGTATTTTCACATTAAATACTTTCTTGCATTGGTTGGTTAAAGATTAGATCGTATATTTTTCTAGATATAGCTGTACAAGGCTACATGCTTCTCCCCTAACTAGAGATGTGCAGCGGGCATTTTTCGTGTTTCATGTTTTGGTTTTGGTTTCGGATCCGCAGTTGTGTTTTGGATACGGACGCGTTTTGGCAAAACCACCCTTTCGGGTTTTGTATTCGGGTGATTTTTTTTTAAAACCTCAAACAGCTAAAATCTTAGAATTTGGGGGTAATTTTGATCCTATAGTATTAAGCTCAATAACCATAATTTCTACTCCTTTCCAGTCTATTCTGAACACCTCACACCTCCCAATATTATTTTTAGTCCTAAAATTTGCACCAAGGTCCCTGGATGACTAAGCTAAGCGACCCAAGTGGGCAGCACAAACACCTGGCCCATCTAGGAGTGGCACTGCAGTGTCAGACAGGATGGCACTTAAAAAAATAGCCCCAAACAGCACATGATGCAAAGATAAATAAAAAAAGAGGCGCAAGATGAAATTGTAGTGTGTCCCTCCTGCTCAGTGTCAGTTCTCAGTAGTATCCTCATCAGTGCTCAGTATCACTGCTCATTGTCTTGTGCTGCAATGTGGTGCTCAGTATACTAGAGTACATTACTAATAGTCCAGTGCTGCATCTTGCTGCTCAGTGTCAGTTCTAGTATCCTCATCAGTGCTCAGTATCACTGCTTACTGTCTTGTGCTGCATTGTGGTGCTCAGTATACTACAGAACATTACTAATAGTCCAGTGCTGCATCTGGCTGCTCAGTGTCAGTTCTAGTAATCTCATCAGTGCTCCGTATCACTGCTCATTGTCTTGTGGTGCTCAGTATACTACAGTATATTACTAATACTCCAGTGTCTTGTGCCGCATATGGCTGCTGTAGGGTGCTGTGGTAGTGTCCTGTCACTGTGCATATGTCATCATTCCAGTCACAGTGATATCTGGTATCTATCTAGTGGTATCTAATTCCAGACATTACCACCGTCTAATTCCAGATATATTACTGGCATATAATTCCACACATTAAAAAATGGAGAACAAAAAGGTGGAGGGTAAAATAGGGAAAGATCAAGATCCACTTCCACCTAGTGCTGAAGCTGCTGCCACTAGTCAAGGCAGAGACAATTCAATGCCATCAACATTATGTAATGATTATACGATACATTATATATCATATCATTGTATGGTTGTAAAATACAACTTAAAAACTTTAATGAATAAATACATAAAGTAGCTTTTATGTAACCTTTTTAAACCTATTAGCATAGACCGAATCTCATCGTGTGTATAGGCCTTTAGTTCAACAACAGCATGGGACCAGTTAGTGTGTTTTGACCACTGCACAGCACCTGGTGTTATATAGTAAGCACCACTATGGCATAGTATACAGCATTATGGGCCTGATATGAGTGTGACCAGCGGTGATGTGGAATGCAGTAGGAGGTGCTGTTTAGCAAGCACCACTTCTATATTCACCATGCAGTATATTGTGTGACTATAGAAGTGTTGGCTGTGTTATGTATTAGAGTAATTATTGCAGCTCCCAGCTAAAATTGCAACAATGTAATTTAGTGACAAGCTGCAGAGATTAACCCTTTCTGTGGCTGCTGCACAACCTCTATTCATATCGCTGAATTCAATTAGGGAGATGTTCTCACCCCGCGAGCAAGCGCAGGTATATGCCACACTTAAATGTATGGGTATGGTCTCCATAAAATGAGCGTAGCCTTGCAGGCAAAGACTACCTTACACCCTAGTTCTTGACCCTGCACCAACAGACCTCGGCCACCACAGGGAAAAAAGTACAGTAATTTCCACCATGTTAAGCCCCACACATTAATGCCCTTTGGAACATATTATGTCACACACCACAATATCTGTGATACACTATGCCCTACAGTAAAGCTTCTAATTACTTTTACAAAAACTGCTCAACGCCAAGAGTTTCACGTGCTGGGTGTCATGCTCATTGCCAGGGGTTTCACTCTCTGGGTGTCATGCTCATTGCCAGGGGGAACGCAGTAGGAGGTGTTATATAGTAAGCACCACTATGGCATAGTATATAGCATTATATATATTGTGAGCACTGGTGATGTTGAGTGCAGTAGAGCTGCTGCTGGGTAATTACAATTTACTACAACCACCAATATATTCTGCTGCACTATATATATGCAAAGCTAATTCTGCTGGGTAATTACAATTGACTACAACCACCAATATATTCTGCTGCACTATATCTATATTTGCAAAGCTAATTCTGCTGGGTAATTACAATTGACTACAACCACCAATATATTCTGCTGCACTATATCTATATATGCAAAGCTAATTCTGCTGAGTAATTACAATTGACTACAACCACCAATATATTCTGCTGCACTATATCTATATATGCAAAGCTAATTCTGCTGGGTAATGCAAATTGAAACATTATTGCATAGTATGTGATTTTTAAGTACTTTTTTAAAGTTTTGAATGATAAAGACCCAGTTTAATCTTTATGGAATGCCTGGTTGTTGTTTTTAAGGTAATTTATTGCCTGGCATTTGAGGTGGGGGGGGTTTGGTTACAGATTTCAATTATTGGTTTTACTTGTAATAGTCTTCTACTTAAGTCCAATGGTGTAGGCTGTGCAAAGCCGTTTGGCTGTGCATTTATTGATCCAAGCGTGCATTTTTATCAAAGCGTGATAAAATTGACACATAACAGCAGCGTTCAATCAGCGTTAATTTATCTTCAGCTGATATCGATTGTGAATTGACGTTTCTTCTCTTCTTGTCACCTACAGTTAATTACAATTGACTACAACCACCAATATATTCTGCTGCACTATATCGATATATGCAAAGCTAATTCTGCTGGGTAATGCAAATTGAAACATTATTGCATAGTATGTGATTTTGAAGTACTTTTTTAAAGTTTTGAATGATATAGACCCAGTTTAATCTTTGTGGAATGCCTAGTTGTTGTTTTTAAGGTAATTTATTGCCTGGCATTTGAGGAAGTGGGGTGTGGTTACAGATTTCAATTATTGGTTTCACTTGTAATAGTCTTCTACTTAAGTCCAATGGTGTAGGCTGTGCAAAGCCGTTTGGCTGTGCATTTATTGATCTAAGCGTGCATTTTTATCAAAGCGTGATAAAATTGACACATAACAGCAGCGTTCAATCAGCGTTAATTTATCTTCAGCTGATATCGATTGTGAATTGACGTTTCTTCTCTTCTTGTCACCTACAGTTAATTACAATTGACTACAACCACCAATATATTCTGCTGCACTATATCTATATATGCAAAGCTAATTCTGCTGGGTTATGCAAATTGAAACATTATTGCATAGTATGTGATTTTGAAGTACTTTTTTAAAGTTTTGAATGATATAGACCCAGTTTAATCTTTGTGGAATGCCTGGTTGTTGTTTTTAAGGTAATTTATTGCCTGGCATTTGAGGGGGTGGGGTGTGGTTACAGATTTCAATTATTGGTTTCACTTGTAATATCTTCTACTTAAGTCCAATGGTGTAGGCTGTGCAAAGCCGTTTGGCTGTGCATTTATTGATCTAAGCGTGCATTTTTATCAAAGCGTGATAAAATTGACACATAACAGCAGTGTTCAATCAGCATTAATTTATCTTCAACTGATATCAATTGTGAATTGACGTTTCTTCTCTTCTTGTCACCTACAGGTAATTACAATTGACTACAACCACCAATATATTCTGCTGCACTATATCTATATATGCAAAGCTAATTCTGCTGGGTAATGCAAATTGAAACATTATTGCATAGTATGTGATTTTGAAGTACTTTTTTAAAGTTTTGAATGATATAGACCCAGTTTAATATTTGTGGAATGCCTGGTTGTTGTTTTTAAGGTAATTTATTGCCTGGCATTTGAGGGGGTGGGGTGTGGTTACAGATTTCAATTATTGGTTTCACTTGTAATAGTCTTCTACTTAAGTCCAATGGTGTAGGCTGTGCATTTATTGATCTAAGCATGCATTTTTATCAAAGCGTGATAAAATTGACACATAACAGCAGTGTTCAATCAGCATTAATTTATCTTCAGCTGATATCGATTGTGAATTGACGTTTCTTCTCTTCTTGTCACCTCCAGGTAATTACAATTGACTACAACCACCAATATATTCTGCTGCACTATATCTATATATGCAAAGCTAATTCTGCTGGGTAATGCAAATTGAAACATTATTGCATAGTGTGTGATTTTGAAGTACTTTTTTAAAGTTTTGAATGATATAGACCCAGTTTAATCTTTGTGGAATGCCTGGTTGTTGTTTTTAAGGTAATTTATTGCCTGGCATTTGAGGGGGTGGGGTGTGGTTACAGATTTCAATTATTGGTTTCACTTGTAATAGTCTTCTACTTAAGTCCAATGGTGTAGGCTGTGCAAAGCCATTTGGCTGTGCATTTATTGATCTAAGCGTGCATTTTTATCAAAGTGTGATAAAATTGACACATAACAGCAGTGTTCAATCAGCGTTCAATCGAAGTGAAAAAGAAGGAAAACAGAAGCACACCAATCTAACAAAACAAAGAAAACTGAAGAACTAATAACAAATGTGAGTCACTTACTCCTCAGATCACTCACCTCCTGATTGTTGCATCTGATTACATAGCACAGAACTACCACCTTACTTGGACATTTCATAAACCATCCATTTCACCTACAAATGCCTGTATCTGTATTATTGTAATTTTGTTTTTTAAGCACAGCTGCACCAATGCAATTTTACCTGCAAACACTTAAAACATCTAACATAATTACCATTGCTTCTTAAACCTCTCACAATCCTTTCATTTCTTACACTCCAAATAAATTTCTGCACCCACTTTATCTACGCTTTTGACTCATTTCATACTAAATCTACACCCCTTGAGCCTACACTGCTTTTCTCACCTGCATTTCTGCAATTCTTCTGCTCGGATTGCCTTACAGTCTCCTCTCCTACTTCCACTACTTCAACCTATTTACCTACTTAACACTATGTCAAGGTTTTCTTATACTCCCCACATCACTCAGTGTCTACCTAATAATGTATCTTTATCCTTCCCCACTAGTCTCCTCCACCTCCTCCTCTCTCCCCTCCTCTGTCTCCCCTCCATCCCTCTGTTTCCTTCCCCCACCTTTCCTGTTACCCCACTTTCATTCACCTCTGCCCCATGGTCCTGCTACCCCACAACTCAGCCCTGCTCCCTCTCTCCCTTCCCTGTCACCTCCCCACACCCCCATCCACATCACACTGACCTCCCTCCCTGCCCACCTCCTGCAGTTTCCCCTCCTAGCTCAGGCACCCGTACCATCACTACTCTCTCATCATCCCTGCCCTCAAAGTTAATCCCACCTCATCGCTACAGCAACCCTGAAAATCTAATTCACATCTCTCCCACAAACTCATACCCCCTATCCTGTGCCCTCTGGAATGCCAGATCTGTTTGTAACAAACTGGTCCCCACTCATGACCTTTTCATTTCCAACTCCCTACACCTACTAGCCATTACTGAAACTTGGATTACGCCCTCTGACACTACTTCTGCTGCTGCTCTCTCTGCTGGGGGCCTTACATTCACACACACACCCCGACCTGGGGGTCGCCATGGGGGTGGTGTTGGGGTCCTTTTACATTCTAGTTACTCCTACCAACTCATACCACCAGAACCATCCCTTATATTCTCTACATTTGAGGACCACGCCATATGCCTCTTCCAACCAGTCCATCTTAGAGTAGCTGTCATTTACCGCCCCCCTGGCACTGCATCCAAATTCATCGACAACTTTGCTTCCTGGCTTCCTCACTTCCTCTCTTCTGACATTCCCACCATTATCCTAGGCGATTTCAACATCCCTATTGACATCCCCACACAATCCCCTGCCTCTAAACTCCTTAACCTCACCTCTTCACTTGGTCTCTCCCAGTGGACCTCCTCACCCTCCCATGTGAATGGGAGCTCACTGGATCTGGTCTTCACTCACCGCTGTGATATTTCTGATTTTTCCAACTCCCCATTTCCCCTCTCTGACCACCACCTGCTCTCCTTCAACCTATCTCTCTCGACTTCCCCATCTCTACCTCCTAAGGCTACCATCACTAAGCGTAACATTGAAGCTATTGACACCACATTCCTTTCCTCCCTGTTTGACTCACTTCTCTCTCCTATTCTCTCTCTCTCATGCCCTGAACAAGCCACTTCCACATACAATGCTTCCCTTACTTCTGCTCTTGACTCTGTTGCTCCACCAACCACTATTCACCCTTGCAAATTAACACCTCAACCCTGGCACACCAAATGCACCAGATATCTGCAAAAATGCTCATGTACTGCTGAGCGACACTGGAGGAAATCACGCTCTAAGGCAGACTTCCTCCATTTCAAACTTATGCTCTCATCCTTCAGTGCTGCCCTTTCTCTTGCTAAACAGTCATACTTCAAGAACCTCATCTCCTCCCAGTCTTCCAACCCCCGGCGCCTCTTTGCCACTCTCAACTCACTCCTCTGCCCACCTCCACCTCGTCTCCCTTCCTCACTCTCTGCTCTTGACTTTGCCACTTACTTCACATCCAAAATTGACTCCATACGTCAGGACATCACATCACACCAGACTATCAGTAACCAGCCTTCTCCCATCCCTTACCAACCCTCCCCATCCCTCGTACCAACTCTGTCATCTTTCTCCCATGCATCTGGAGAGGAAGTCATGGCCCTCATTCGTTCCTGTCCCCTCACCACCTCCCCACTTGACCCTATCCCCTCCCGCCTCCTTTGCCACCTCTCTTCTTCTGCTTGTTCCCATCTTTCCCACCTTCTCAATCTCTCCCTCTCATCAGGCACTGTCCCCTCTGCCTTCAAGCACGCTCTCATCTCTCCTATTCTTAAAAAACCTACCCTTGATCCAAACACTCTCTCCAACTACCGACCCATCTCTCTCCTCCCTTTTGCCTCCAAACTCCTTGAGCGTATTGTCTACAACCGCCTTACTTCCTTTCTTTCCTCACACTCACTGCTTGACCCATTCCAGTCTGGCTTCCGTCCTCTCCACTCCACTGAAACTGCCCTTACAAAAGTATGCAATGACCTCCATGCTGCTAAATCTAAGGGACACTACTCTCTACTTATTCTACTTGATCTCTCTGCTGCTTTTGACACTGTGGACCATCCTCTCCTACTGCAAATCCTTCACTCCATTGGTCTGCGTAACACTGCCCTCTCTTGGTTGTCGTCCTACCTTTCTGACCGTTCATTCTCTGTCTCCTCTCATGACTCCACCTCCCCCTCACTTCCACTAACTGTAGGGGTACCCCAAGGTTCTGTCCTTGGTCCTCTTCTCTTCTCTCTCTATACGTCCTCACTAGGTAAGCTCATTAGTTCTTTTGGTTTCCAATATCATCTCTATGCTGATGACACTCAAATCTATCTTTCCTCTCCAGACCTCTCCCCTACTCTCCTCACTCGTATATCCAACTGTCTCTCTGCTATCTCTTCCTGGATGTCCCAGCGCTTTCTTAAACTTAACATGTCTAAGACCGAGCTGATCATCTTCCCTCCCTCCCGCATAATCTCACCTCCTACAATCGCACTACTATCTCCTCTACCCCCCAAGCGCGCTGTCTTGGAGTAATCCTTGACTCCTCCCTCTCCTTCAAACCACACATTCAGCACCTCTCACAAACCTGCCGTTTTCATCTAAAAAATATTTCCAGGATCAGACCCTTTCTGACCCAGGATGCTACTAAGACTCTTATCCACTCACTGGTCATCTCCAGACTGGACTGTTGTAATCTCTTCCTGACTGGCATTCCTGACAAATACCTCTCTCCACTCCAATCTATCCTCAATGCTGCTGCCCGGCTCATTTTCCTCACCAAACGCACTACGTCCACCTCTCCTCTCTTACTAGTCCTTCACTGGCTCCCCTTCCCTTTCAGAATCCATTTCAAGCTTCTCACACTTGCTTACAAAGCCCTCACCCACTCCTCTCCCATCTACATCTCTGATCTTATCTCGCTTTACACTCCCACCCGTCCTCTTCGCTCTGCTAATGCACACCGACTCTCCTGCCTACGGATTACTTCCTCCCACTCCTACCTCCAAGATTTTTCACGTGCTGCACCACTTCTCTGGAATTCCCTACCTCTCCCCCTCAGACTCTCCACCTCTCTACAAAACTTCAAACGGGCTCTCAAGACCCACTTCTTCACCAAACCCAGCCAAATCTCATCCTAAACCTCTGTTCCATGCTCTCTATGTACCCCATCTGTCTCACCCCTGTCTGTCTACCCCTCCCTTTTAGAATGTAAGCTCTCACGAGCAGGGCCCTCTTCCCTCATGTGCTTACTCTTTTCTTACTTTAATAATCTTCAGCTGCACCAAATCCAGCAGTCTTCTGCCACCTGATACTTATTCCAGTGTCATCTGCTGATGTAGCTATGTTTATTTACCCTGTACTTGTCCTATATTGTCGTCAACTGTAAGTTGCTGTTTTCCTGTTTGATTATTTATGTACTCTGTAATTGGGCACTGCGGAACCCTTGTGGCGCCATATAAATAAAGGATAATAATAATAATAATAATAATAATAATAATAAATAATATAATATATAGCAGTACGGTACAGTAGGCCACTGCTCTACCTACCTCTGTGTCGTCAAGTATACTATCCATCCATACCTGTGGTGCATTTTAGAAAAAAACATGTCTCGGCAGAGCAATCTATAAATCCATCATTTTTCAGACAGCAACAGTGGGTATTGTAATAGTCACCCAATCCATCACTTTTATAGGGTTACATGCACCCACATGCTACAGCCTGTCTCAATAATTTTACTGTCACGCTGTGTGTGTTTGTGTTTTTATTTGGGTATTTTTTGTTGTTGTAGAACTACAGGTACCAGCAAGCCCGTTATTTCCCCGCCTGCTGGTACTTGAGGTTCTCCAAGTACCAGCAAGCGGGGGAGGCTTGCTGGGCCTTGTAGTTCCACAACGAAAAAACAATATTCTTTTTTTACACACATGGCTATCAGCCCGGCACCCACCACCCAGGGGTGCTGGGGACAGCCGCGGGCTTCACCCCTGGCCCTTGGGTGCCTCGAGGGGAGGAACCTCTTGATTTAAGGGGTCCCCACTCCTCCAGGGAACCCCGGCCAGGGGTGACTAGTTGGAGGGGTAATGCCAGGGCCGCAGGGACCTACATAAAAGTGTCCCCCGGCTGTGGCATTATCTCTCTGGCTAGTGGAGCCCGGTGCTGGTTTTAAAAATATGGGGGACCCCTACATCTATTGTCCCACGTATTTTTGGAACCTGGACCGGTCTAAGAGCCCGGTGCTAGTTGTCTAAATACGGGGAACCCTTGTCCAATTTTTCCCCCAGTATTTAAATAACCAGGACCGGCTCAAAGAGCCCGAGGCTGGTTATACTAAGGAGGAAGGACCTCACGCATTTTTTTTAACCCATTCAGACCCTTCTCCTTTAAGTTAATGGAAGCCCTGGACAACAAAATTGCATTCATGTCCTCCTCCCTCACCCTTCCCAGTCCCAAACACTCATTTTTTTTTCTTTAAAAATTTATAATATATAACGAGAACAATGAGCAGGCAGGCAGCGGGCATTGGCGGCATCGGACTGAGATAGAAATTAGTGGTGGAGGGCTGGGTCAGTTGATTGTGGGCGAGTTTGTAAGCCATTGGCGGTGGCAGCGGGTATCGGCTCAGAGGCAGTAGCGGGCATTGGCTAAGGGTCATCGGCAGGATTCGGCGGACATTATGGCTGTAGTGCCTCACTAGCCACTGACCTCACCGCACGCCACTGTGGGACAGATGTAACATGCAGAGAGAGGTAGATTTGGGAGGGGGAATGTCCTAGCATAACTGTTAATTGCAGTGTAATACTGTAATTCAGCTGTGCAGCATTTGTGGCTAAATGTCAAAGAAGCCAGTATTTACCCTGCATGCAAAACAATAAATGTATTTGAACATACCTCCCAACTATCCCAATTTTTGCAGGACAGTCACTTTTTTGGGGAATGTCCAGCTAACCCAAACAACCCCCCCCCCTTCCCATGGGGAAGGGGGGGGGTGGAAGGCTCCCTGTAGCTTGTTGCTCTGCAAATATGCACATTGTGGGTAATTCAGACCTGATCGCTAGGGTGTGTTTTTTGCATCCCTGTAATCAGGTAGTTGCCGCCTACAGCGGAAGGGAAAATTTGCTGTGCAGGTGTGTGATCACATGTGCACAAGAGCTGCACAGCTCAGCACTTACTCAGCCATTGAGGCGACGTCACAAATCCTCCCACAAAACGCCGGGTCCCTCCAGTGTTTTTCCAGACACTCCCTAGAAACATTCAGTTGCCACCCACACAAACACCCTCTTCTTGTCAATCTTCTTGTGATCTCCGGACCGTCGCACTTACGCATTGTGGCACATACGCATGTGCAGTGCAGACCAGATTGCCCGCTGGGTGAAAATAAATTGAAGCGATCTGGTCTGAATAAGCCTCAATGTCTATTCACGGGAGACAGAGGGGCTGGGGCATGGCCAGCAGCTCACAGAGCACCTATAATGACAAAAATGGGAGACATGGCTCATGATCGCGATATACCTGCGAAGGTACGCCCTCTACTGATTGACAGGCAGAGGCATTCGCATTTTCTGCGGGGCACCCGGAGAAAATGTAGGCACACGCACAGGATGGACCCTGCGTATATGCCCCCATCCTCTTCATAGTTTTTGCGGTTGGAACGCGTATTACGATCCAAACTGAATTAGGCCCTATGTCTTATATACACGAGCAGTGTGAAAACATCAATCGATGGGGGTAATTCCAAGATGATCGCAGCAGGAATTTTGTTAGCAGTTGGGCAAAACCATGTGTACTGCAGGGGAGGCAGATATAACATGTGCAGAAAGAGTTAGATTTGGGTGAGTTATTTTGTTTCTGTGCAGGGTAAATACTGACTGCTTTATTTTTACACTGCAAATTAGATTGCAGATTGAACACACCACACCCAAATCTAACTCTCTCTGCACATGTTAAATCTGCCTTCCCTGCAGTGCACATAGGTGGTCATTCCGAGTTGTTCGCTCTGTAATTTTCTTCGCATCGCAGCGATTTTCCGCTTAATGCGCATGCACAATGTTCACACTGCGACTGCGCCAAGTAAATTTGCTATGCAGTTAGGAATATTACTCACGGTTTTTTCATCGTTCTGGTGATCGTAATGTGATTGACAGGAAGTGGGTGTTTCTGGGCGGAAACAGGCCGCTTTAGGGGCGTGTGGGAAAAAATGCTACAGTTTCTGGGAAAAACGCGGGAGTGGCTGGAGAAACGGAGGAGTGTCTGGGCGAATGCTGGGTGTGTTTGTGACGTCAAACCAGGAACGACAAGCACTGAACTGATCGCACTGGCAGAGTAAGTCTCGAGCTACTCAGAAACTGCACAGAGATGTCTTATCGCAATATTGCAAATCTTTCGTTCGCAATTTTAAGATGCTAAGATTCACTCCCAGTAGGCGGCAGCTTAGCGTGTGCAATGCTGCTAAAAGCAGCTTGCGAGCGAACAACTCGGAATGAGGGCCATGGGGGGTAATTCTGAGTTGATCGCAGCAGGATTTTTGTTAGCAGTTGGGCAAAACCATGTGCACTGCATTTACGAACAGATGATTTTTTTATATAAATTTTAAAATGTTAGTAAATGTGTGTGTTTTTTTCAACCTGGAAGCCCAACATCGATTAAGATCGATCTTAAATAGACCCCTGGGTTTTAAGGATAACCATGGTTGAGTCCAATGGTTAATTCACATTGACCGAAGTTATAATTAAGTCACCTGTGCTCAAGCATGATATCCTTAAAATCTGGATTGCAATGACAGCATTTTGGAACTATGCCTAAGGGTTTAATTTTTACATTTATCCACTGACAATAAATCTACCTACAATATCCCTGTAACTGTTATGATTACAGTATTTCACTAAATAATTTAATTTGCTGAACCTTATGTAAAAAGAAATATTAAGCTGCTGTAATTCCCAGATGCAGCAAATTTGTTAGCTAGTGGGCAAAACCATGTGCACTGCAGGGATGGGGGGGGGGGGGGGGCAGATATAACATTTGCAGAGAGATTTAGGTGGGTTATATTGTTTGTGTGCAGGGTAAATACTGGCTGTTTTGTTTTTACACTGCAATTTAGATTTCAGTTTGAACACACCGCACCAAAATCTAACTCTCTCTGCACATATTATACACCCCCCCCTGCAGTGTACATGGTTTTAGCTAATAACTTTGCTGCTGTGATCAGATCTGAGTTAAGCCCTATGTATTTGGCACTGGCAAAGGGTTAGAGGCCTTGCTGTAGAGCTCACACCTTTCTTATCATGCATTGTAATATTTCCTATGTCCTGATGTTGTGCTCTCTGCTCCATCCAAGTAAACAGCAATGTAGCATGGCTATCAAAGAGCGTGAAGTTTGCAGATTTCCTGGGATTAATGCTAAGGAATGCTATTCCAGAGGCTGCTGCTTTAATTCAAGTGTCACTGGGGTTAAATGGTGTTTTTACCTTAAAAACACAGGTAGAGTATATAGTACAGTGGTAAAGTGGGAGCATGTAGTGCTATTGATTACAGATTTGATGGAGCTTAAACATGGATAAGGTCCATGGCTCTAAGAGTTTATCTTGTGTATCCTTTATTCTTAGTCATGGTCAGATAAGATTAGAAAATACCATTTAAGTGGAAATTTCCTGTTAGCTGTTTTTCAGTTTGCTCAACTGTCTGATTAACTGGTCCTAAAAAAGGACCAAAGGAGCTAAATTGCCCTGTGATCTAGCTAAATTGCCCCAGTAAAAAAAAAAAAAAAAAACTAAGCTGCTGTAATTCCTGGATGTTTCCTTACTGCATCAACAGGAAGTGACAAGAAACAATGTAATGTGGAACCGTACAGCAGAAGGGATTGTGGCTACCCCACAATAAGTGCAGCGGAATGTAAGAAGAGGAATTGTTGCTTTGACTGCAGCATTCCCGGGGTTAACTGGTGTTTCTTCAAGTCACAAGGTATGGAGCTGCTGTATAGTTACTCGCAAGTCAGTAGTTGTATGATGCTCACACCTGTTAAACTGGATACACACAGAATGCCCTACACAGGGGGTGAAATGAGCGCCCCCCCCCACCCCCCGTACGCTCAGCACACATCACGCTGTGCTGAGCGGGGGGAGAGATGTGTGCTGAGCAGTTCGCTCAGCACACATCTCTCCCCAAAATCGGGCCGTGAATACGGACCTTTAAACTGGATCCACACTTAGATTATCTGTCCAATTTTTTTTTCTAGTTGAAACAAAATTATGCTAATATGTGGCAGCAAATGACAATTGACCATTTGCTCACAAACACTGGAAAACATCCAAAAATGGTCATTTAGATAAATTGGTTAAATCCATTTCATTTAGATAATTTATCCAAACTACCTTTATTGTATCTTTGTGGGTGAATGATGTGTGGGTCAGTGTTGAGGGTGGTGGAGGAGATGGGTAATAGGCACAGCAGGGTGTGGACAGTCAAATAGTGTGCTTAGAGGTTCAGAGTCATTGTATGAGACTCTGGCAACAGTGACTTGATGAGTCTGGTGTCCATAGGGTGGGACGCATTAACCTTTTTATGCTATTGAAATAGTTCTCCTCCTGACCGACGCAGTTCCTTGCTCCGAGGTTGGTGTATTGTCCTGTTGCAGCGCCTCTCCACTGTGGTCACAGTGAGCTGTGTGGTGTTGCTGGCGCATGCCAATCTCCCCCCAACCTCCCTCTTGCATTTCAGACCTACGTACGCATGATGGGATCTTGTATGATATGCGCGTGTGCTGTAGAGATGAAAGTGGGGGTGAGGAGGCAGATCGTGAGATGGGGAAACTTTGTGGACTGTTAGCGAAGGGGAGCACTGGGCAATCTGAGTTGCAAAGAGGGCAGCAGAAGAGGTTATTGCATGTGCACTGGTGACAGGTCCATCATTGGTGGCCAGCCTCAGTGGTAAAGGGGTACATGAGCTAGTGTCCCTTGGCCAGCCATGTACCATGGCCACCTCCCTACCTCCTATATATTCTCCCTGATCTGTCACTTTGTTACGGTCTGCTGCTGGCACTGGTGTATCGTCCTGCAGTTGCCGTCTCCGCCCATTGCTGTGACTTCCCCCAGAGTTAGCCACACAGAGTGACAGATCTGGGAAAATATATAGGAGATCATTACTTTCACTTGCAGCCTACCTTATTTTTTGCAGCCTAGCATGCTCCTGACCACTTCTCTCACTAATACTTATACAACATTCATGAACTCATCTTAAGGTTTCTTTATTATTCAGTCACACTGTCTTGGATCCAAACCATTTCCTGTGGCATTGCAGTCAAACAATTGAGCTATTTACCCTTGCATAGAAAGGTATAATCTAAGCTAGAGAATTCTATTTGGAGCTCACCTTGTACTTTGTGAAGAAATAATCAGCTTTGTGGCTGAGCAGATATATGGAGTGTGTGGCTGCACACTGCATTGATCTGCTGAGTTGCAATGCTAATAATTTTTTTTTTTTGCAAAGTACCAATAGCTTCATTGTGAAGGTGGAAAGAAGGGTGTTACGGCATGGAATGTACAAACTGCGAGACCCTGCTGGTAGCGCCTTTGTCTATTTAGTAGGAAGGGCACGTAACAGCCGGGGGGCAATGGAGGAAGCCCCTTTAGGGCTGGAGCCCGGCGGCAACTGACTCCGTTGTCTCTGGCAGTTCCGCCCCTGGACTAGAGGAATGGTCAAGAACATGGCAACATTTAATGCCAAAAAATGCAAAATCATACACGTCTCAAAAATGCAAAGGCTAACTATAATATTAAGGGCATTATAATGGCAAGAGGAAAGCTATCTAAGTATTACTATTTCAGGTAAGCAATGTAACAAAGCAATAGGAAAGGCAAGTCAGATGCTTGTTTGCATAGGTTAAAGAACCAGTAGCAGAAAAAAGTAATACAGGTTGAGTATCCCATATCCAAATATTCCGAAATACGGAATATTCCGAAATACAGACTTTTTTGAGTGAGACTGAGATAGTGAAACCTTTGTGTTTTGATGGCTCAGTGTACACAAACTTTGTTTAATACTCAAAGTTATTAAAAATATTGTATTAAATGAACTTCAGACTGTGTGTATAAGGTGTATATGAAACATAAATGAATTCTGTGAATGTACACACACTTTGTTTAATGCACAAAGTTATAAAAAATATTGGCTAAAATGACCTTCAGGCTGTGTGTATAAGGTGTATATGAAACATAAATGCCTTCTGTGCTTAGATTTAGGTCCCATCACCATAATATCTCGTTATGGTATGCAATTATTCCAAAATACAGAAAAATCCGATATCCAAAATTCCTCTGGTCCCAAGCATTTTGGATAAGGGATACTCAACCTGTAATGCCACTGTATAGGTCCTTGGTACAGCCACATTTAGAATCCTGTGTTCAGTTCCAGAAGCCATATCTCCAGAAGGCTGTAAATACATTAGGGCAACTAAAATTGTGCATGGCCTACATCACAAAACTTACCTGGAAATACTAAAAAATGTTGATGTGTATAGTTTGGAGAAGGGAAGAGGGAACATACAGTAATAGAAACATTTAAATATATAGGGAGGAATGTAATAGGGTGTGAGAATCAGAAAGTGAGAGATTTTGTGTTTTTTCCTGTTGTTTTTTTTTGTTTTTGTTTGATTGTTTGTTTTTAAAGTGGCAATCCTTTACATGGCAAAACCAGGTTGATATTTGCCATGTAAAGGATTGCCACCGTGGGCATGTGTAGAAGGGGCACTATTGGCATTATGTGTGTAAGCTGCACTGATATGGTGGTTATGTGTATAAAGGGCACTGCGACTGTGGGTATTATTATTATTACATGCGGTGTAATGACAATAAGATAGTGCTACTGTGTGGCATATTTTGATTTGGGGTGCTATTGTGTGGCCATGCCCCTTCCTTGTGATACCACACCTTCTTTTTTTAAGGAGCGCACTGTCCCTTTATTAAGTATTGGAGAGAGGGCCCAAATTAATAGTTTGCAGGGAGGCGCCAAACACCCTAGCACTGGCTCTTTGGTAGGGGACAGGATTTGCTTCTGCTTGTGCACATATGTTATGATTGCCAGCCAACAGCACTGGTTTTGCCTATAACACTAACTATAAATATTTTGAATTGGTCCTGGACCACCAATCCAAGGCACCCCTGCAAGTGTCCTGATGCACCCCAGGGTGCAGTTTGAGAACCACTGGTCTAGTGAGTACCCAGGATAATTATTGTAGCTGGTCTGCGGGTAACAGCTCTCAGATCCACTACTAGAAAAAATGCAGCAATGTAATTTGAGTGACAAACTGCAGAGATGAACCCTTTCTGTGACTGCTGCACAGGGATCACACAAACTCTATTCATAGGGCTGACTTCACTTAGGGGAGATGTTCTCACCCCGCAAAGAAGTGCGAGTATATACCGCACTTACGGTACCATTGGATTTACAGATATTTTCTTGCAATACACTATGGGGGTCATTCTGAGTTGATTGCTCGCTAGCAGTTTTTAGCAGCCATGCAAACGCATTGTCGCTGCCCACTGGAGAGTGTATATTCACTTTGGAGAAGTGCGAACACTTGAGCAGCAGAGCGCCTGCAAAATCGTTTCAAAATAAGACCAGCACTGTAGTTACACTTCGTGTGCGTTGATTCTAACAACCGAGGGACGGCTTTTGATGTCACACACCCATCCAGCGAATGCCCAGCCACGTCTGCATTTCTTCTGCCACGCCTGCATTTTTCCAAGCACTCCCTGAAAACGGTCAGTTGACACCCAGAAACGCCCTCTTTCTGTCAATCTCCTTGTGGCCTGTTCTGTGATTGGAATAATCGCTAGAACTAGTGCAAAACCACAATGGACTTTGTACCCGTACGATGCGCATGCACATTACGGAGCATGCGCATGCACAGATTAGCCATTTTTTTTCAACTGATTGCTACGCAGCGAACAACGGCAGCATGCGATCAACTCGGAATGACCCCCTATATACATAGAAACATGGATTTTTACTGCAGGAATTATGGTTAGTTTAGGGGTATCGGTTAGGGTCAACAGAGGTGTAGCTAGGGGTCCAAGCGCCCCTGGCAAAGTAAGGGACTGGCGCCCCCCCTTTCGATAAAGCATTGCAGTCCATTGGCGGTTACCATGTTGGAGCCACAGCAACTGACCCCCTCCCCCACACGCTGCCCTACATCATCGGCTGGGATTCACTGTTGGTGTGAAGCCACTGGGAACAGTCTGGTAGCATTAGCAGCAGTCTGTGTCATAGATAGGGAAGGCAGAAGGTTAACTAGCTAATAGCAGTCTGTTGGCAGCAGAGGCTGGGCGGGGGGCTGAGAATGAGCCAACGCTGATCAGTGTCCAGTCTGCTCAGACAAAAATATTTTGTGATCAGTGCTGGTTCTAGACCAAAGGAGCCAATGTCAAAAATTTCCTTCGGCACCCCCCCCCCCCCCCACACACACACACGTACACACACACACACCAAAAAAGAACATATCCCAGTTTAACATAACGCTATGTGGTGCAAGGTGTGGAGCTGGTCACTTGTATCAGACCTCTGACATTTGCCTTTTCACCCATATTGCATACTTTTTCTTGCAGGTTGTGTCTTAATTCAAGAAGTGTTCTAAGTTCTTCAGCTTAGTATCTTTACTGACCCCTCTTTACCCCACACTACATAACTGACCCCTCTATACCCTACACTACATCACTGACCTTTCTATAACCATCACTGCATTACTGACCCCTCTATACAGTACACTGACCTCTATATACCTGCTAGTACATCCCTGATGCCTATATTCCCTAAGCTAAATCCCTGACGCCTCTATTCCCTACGCTACATCCCTGACGCCTCTATTCCCTATGCTACATCCCTGACGCCTCTATACCCTACGCTACATCCCTGATGCCTCTATTCCCTACGCTACATTCCTGATGCCTCTATAACCTACGCTACATCCCTGACGCCTCTATACCCTACGCTACATCCCTGACGCCTCTATACAGTACAATGCATTACTGATCCCTCTAGACCATACATCCTCATTACATCAGAGAGATAGTGAAACACTGGAAAAAATAAGGATAAAGTGGACTACAGAAACTGATGCTCTAAACAAAGGAGAGAGAGAGAGAGAGAGAGAGAGAGAGAGAAAAGCACAAGGGAAAGTGGGCAATCGGAACACCATAGAGAGAGGAGAGATAGAAATGCCTGAAAAAGTAAAGGGGGTTGGGTATGGCATCCGGCGCTCGGGATTCCAGCAGTCACATGATACCTAATCCTAATCCTCTGGGGGGGTGGCGGATAGGGCTAACCCTCAGGGGGTGGCAGCTAGGACTAACCCCCCCCCCCTCCTAGTGCCTTCCCTAACACCCGCTCCCCCGGTCCTAACCCTCCCTCCAATACTCGCCTTCGGGATGTTGGCTGTCTGTGTGCCGGCACCAGTCTCCCAAGTGGTGTCAGGATTCCAACATCGGTCAAATGACCGCCGGTATACCGTCTGCCGGAATGGTAAATGTATCCTGAGGACAGGTAGTGAGTGTGGAGGGATAGGTGGTTCAGTAAAATGTAACAGCTCAAACTGCGATCATTCACTGATAAATTGATTTATAGCTCTCCCTTTTTAACCATTGCAGTCATAAAAGCAATGTTTTTTAAATTTTTAAATAAAGCTTGTTAGCATCCCCAGCACACTGTATATGCTGGGAGATGTAGTTCTCAATATGAAAACATTTAATTACTGTATGAACTCTAATTCCCCAACTGAAACCTCTCACAAACACACACTCCTAAATCTAGTACACACACACACACACACACACATTTCCCCAGTACTGACAACTCTCATCACTTCCACACACTGACAACTCCCTCCTGCTCCTCTCCCCACTGACACTGACAGCTCCCTCACAGTCACACACATCCTCCACCCCCCCACCCCCCCCACACACACACTGATAGCACACATGCACAAATCCCCCCCTCCTCGACACTAACTGTCACGGACTGCTTGGGCAGCAGGGGGCAGGCTCTGACTTGAAGTGCTGAAATTCAACAGCTCTCTCGAACTTGCAAGGCATGGCTGTGCAGCTGTCTCCAGCCATCTCCTTGCCCACTGTGTAATTTGTGGCGTTCTCTGATGTTCCCCGCTCTGCCTCTACAACCGGCACATAATGTACAGCAGTGGTGACTCCTGAGTATGGGCCTGGAGAACTCCGCCTACCGGGGGGTAGGGATTAATAATTTCAAAGGGGCAGAGCTAGGAGTGAAGCAGTGGACAGCAGTTGAGGGGCGTTTCAAACTGTAACAGGGTTGGGACAATTTCAGTATCCTTCCCTCACCGTCTAATTGGTCAGTCCCACGCTGATTGCCATAGCGCCCTTTCGAGACTGCAGAACTCTATCCCTTAGCCACGGTTGGCACAGCTGGATGGTGCCCCTGGCAAGTGCCATCCTGGCCAAGGGGTAGATACGCCCCTGAGGGTCAGGGCCAGCAACAGAAATCTCGGGGCCCAGTACACTGATATCTCTGGGGCCACCTCAACCCCCCCTTAACTTGGCAGAGGGATCTTTAAAAAAAATGGAGCCTTTGACTCGGACCGTCAGTGAGGCCGGCAGGTGGTTTTCATACTGGGCTATCCAGCTCTTCGGTAGCGGTGGCAGGGACATTCAGAAAAGGGCCAGCACAGCAAAATGCATAATAATGGCAATACAGTATGGACCACAGGGACTGGACAAAGTGATGGGGTAAAAGGAGGGGGGAGGGTTTAGTTGGCCTGTTAATTGTTTTCCTGCTTAAATTGAGCAGTTGGTGGATACACTTTAAAAAGCAATATTGGCACTGTGGCCCCATTATTTCTGTTCTTAATACTTGGAGCCCTGAACAAGTGTCCCCTTTGTCCCCCCTGTCACCGGGCCTGTTCAGGCGTTACCTATGGAGAAGCTGCGACATGACATCCTAGGACACGATACTGCACCATGCATCACCATTATATTTCAGTGTGCCTTGTCAATATTTAAATCTTGTTCTGTGTGACGTGAGTTGTAAATGGTTGAAAATCTCTGTGCTACAGTATCGTCACCATGTAGTTATAACAACACCGCAAAACCACCAAAAGACGTGTTTTGGTAGAGGGACTGCTGGAGGGGCCCATTGGGGCCCCCAGTTTGCTACCCCACCCCAGTATACCTGTGCTGTAGCCAGTGGAAGGGGCACTATCTTCCCGGTGATCTCTTCGGGAAGATGGTGCCGCACATAGAAAGCAAAGACTCTGGCTGCACTCTCCTGCCCTCGCTCTAAGCAAGGTGATCGGGCCACAAAAGGACCCCTGTCGGACCTTGGCCTGTGGGCCACAAAAGGATGCATTGGGGGCGGCTTGCGGCCCATGGGTTTGACACCCCTGCCCTAGAGTATCAAAATTTGTTTCACGGCACCCCTAGGCCAAAGTTTTTTTTATTGAGAAATTCAGAAAAAAATATAAAATTAAGTAAATTGTGTTTATAGCATGTCATCCTCAGGTTCAGTTATGTTGTGAGGGAATGGTTTTGCCAATTTAATAAAGTATAAATAATTTTAATTGGTCCTGGACCACCAAACTATGCTACCAGTGCAAGAACCCCAGTTTGGAAACTACTGCCATAAAATAAACCTTTTTTGTTTTTTTTAAACTACATGTAATACACCTTAGATCTCAGTTCCTAAAAGGTTTTAAACCCTTGCATACAGTAAACTACACATATTTAAAAATCCTACACCGGGCACAAGTGCTCACGGGCCAATTTCATGGCAGTCTCGGATAGGAGGGCATTGTGGATTCACCAAGGGAATGCTGATGCTGACTCCAAGAAGAAAGGGAGTCTCTTCCCTATGAAGGTGAAGCCTTGTTTGGCGACGGCCTAGTTAATTTGATCTCGGCAGCTCCCGCAGGTAAGTCATCCTTCTTGCCCTATGTTCCCTCTCAACGGATGAAGACGCATCATTATCTGACGCAGTCATTTCGGCCCAATAGATATGCAAGAAGTTAAGATTCCCCTTTCTTTGCAGGTAGAGGAAGGAAAAGAGGGAAGAGGTCTGTAGCCTCTTCAAGATCGCAGGAGCAGAGATCGTCCTCTGCTTCTGCCAAATCCACTGCATGACGCTGGGGCTCTCTTGCAGGAGCCCGCACCAGTGGGGGGCACGTCTAAAACTCTTCAGTCAGTTCTAGATTCATTCGGACCTGGACTCGTGGGTTTTACAAATAGTGTCCCAAGGGTACAAACTGGGGTTTCAAGACGTTCCCCCTCACCGATTGTTCAAATCAGCCTTAGTCAGCAGGGAGAAGGTTTTTATTCAAGCCTCTTCGTGGTCCCGAAGCCGGACGGCTCAGTCAGACCAATCTTAAATCTGAAATCCCTTAATTTCTACCTAAAGAAATTCAATTTCAAGATGGAATCTCTCAGGGTAGTGATCTCCAGTCCGGGGGATAAAGGAGATTTCATGGTTTTGGTAGACATAAAGGATGCCTACTTATATGTTCCCATTTAGCCACTGCATCAAGCTACCTGAGGTTTGCAATTCAGGATTGTCATTACCAATTTCAGACGTTGCCGTTTGGTCTGTCCACGGCTCCGAGGATTTTCACCAGGGTGATGGCGGAAATGATGGTCCTCCTTCGCAAGCAAGGAGTCACAATTATCCCGTACTTGGATGATCTCCTGATAAAGGCGAGATCCAGGGACCAGTTGGTGCAAAACATCTACTCTCCCTGACAGTTCTTCAACAACATGGTTGGCTCCTAAACTTGCCAAAATCGCAGTTGGTCCCAATGACGCGGTTGTTGTTTTTGGGAGTGATACTGGACACAGAAGAGGTTTTCTTCTAGTGGAAAGGCTCTGGAGATCCAGAGTCTGGTCAAACAAATTCTGAAAACAGCAAGAGTGTTAATCCATCAATGCATTCAGTTGCTGGGGAAGATGGTTGCGGCCTACGAGGCCATTCAGTTTGGCAGGTTCCATGCCAGAGTGTTCCAGTGGGACCTGTTGGACAAGTGGTCCGGATCCCACCTACACATGCACCGGAGGATAATCCTGTCTTCCAAGACCAGAATCTCACTCCATTGGTGGCTGCACAGTTCTCACCACCTAGAGGGGCGATGGTTCGGGATCCAGGACGGGATCCTAGGGACCACGGATGCAACCCTCCGAGGCTGGAGAGCAGTCACACAGGGGGAAAACATCCAAGGAAGATGGTCAAGTCTTCCTTGGATGTTTTCATCTCCACATAAATGTTCTGGAGTTAAGGGCCATTTAATAACTGCAGACACAGTACGCACTGGGACGGGTGCCCAGCATCCTCTACGGACTAAGAGAAAAGGATTTACCGGTAGGTATTAAAATCCTATTTTCTCTAACGTCCTAGAGGATGCTGGGGACTCCGTAAGGACCATGGGGATAGACGGGCTCCGCAGGAGACATGGGCACTTTAAGAAAGACTTTAGTTCTGGGTGTGCACTGGCTCCTCCCTCTATGCCCCTCCTCCAGACCTCAGTTTGATACTGTACCCAGTGGAGACTGGGTGCTTTTCAGGAGCTCTCCTGAGCTTTCTGACAGAAAGTATTTTGTTAGGTTTTTCATTTTCAGGGAGCACTGCTGGCAACAGACTCCCTCATCGAGGGACTGAGGGGAGAGAAGCAGCCCTACTCTCTGAGTTGCAAGGTCCTGCTTCTTAGGCTACTGGACACCATTAGCTCCAGTGGGATTGGTACGCAGGATCTCACCCTCGCCGTCCGTCCCAGAGCCGCGCCGCCGTCCCCCTCGCAGAGCCGGAAGATAGAAGCCGGGTGAGTATGAGAAGAAAAGAAGACTTCAGAGGCGGCAGAAGACTTCATGATCTTCACTGAGGTAACGCACAGCACTGCAGCTGTGCGCCTTTGCTCCCATACACCTCACATACTCCGGTCACTGTAAGGGTGCAGGGCACAGGGGGGGCGCCCTGGGCAGCAATATAAACCTCTTTCGCAAAAATATAACATATATACAGCTGGGCACTTTATATATGTATAAGCCCCCACAAATTTTAGTTTAAGCGGGACAGAAGCCCGCCTCCGAGGGGGCAGGGCTTCTCCCTCAGCACTCACCAGCGCCATTTTTTTCTCCACAGCACCGCTGAGAGGAAGCTCCCCGGACTCTCCCCTGCTTATACCACGTTAGACAAGAGGGTTGAAAAGAGGGGGGGGGGGGCACATAATTCGCAAATTACATACAGCAGCACTACTGGGCAAACATTAAGTTACTGTTTTATTCCTGGGTTATATAGCGCTGGGGGGTGTGCTGGCATACTCTCTCTCTGTCTCTCCAAAGGGCCTTGTGGGGAAACTGTCTTCAGAAAAAGCATTCCCTGTGTGTGTAGTGTGTCGGTACACGTGTGTCGACATGTCTGAGGAAGAAGGCTATATTAGAGAGGAGCGGGAGCAAATGAATGTGGTGTCTCCGCCGACAGCTGATTGGATGGATATGTGGAATGTTTTAAATACTAGTGTAAACTCATTGCACAAAAGATTAGACAAGGCAGAAGCTTTGGGACAGTCAGGGTTTAAACCCATGCCTGATCCTATGTTGCAGGGACTGTCAGGGTCTCATAAGCGCCCACTATCCCAGATTGTTGACACAGATACCGACACGGATTCTGACTCCAGTGTCGATTACGATGATGCAAAGTTACAGCCAAAATTGGCAAAATCCATTCGATTTATGATTATGGCAATAAAAGATGTTTTGCACATCACAGAGGAACCCCCTGTCGCTGACAAGAGGGTACATATGTACAAGGGTAAGAAGCCTGAGGTAACCTTTCCCCCCTCAAACGAGCTGAACGAGTTATGTGAAAAAGCTTGGGAATCACCAGATAAAAGACTGCAGATTTCCAAAAGGATTCTTATGGCGTATCCTTTCCCATCAACGGATAGGTTACGATGGGAATCCTCCCCTAGGGTGGACAAAGCATTAACACGCTTATCCAAGAAGGTAGCCCTCCCGTCCCAGGATACGGCTACCCTCAAAGAGTGTGCTGACCGCAAACAGGAGATTACCCTGAAGTCCATTTATACACATTCAGGTACCTTACTCAGACCGGCAATTGCGTCGGCCTGGGTGTGTAGTGCTGTAGCGGCATGGACAAATACCTTATCTGAGGGGATGGATAGCCTAGACAAGGATACTATTTTATTGACCCTGGGGCATATAAGAGATGCTGTCCTATATATGTGTGTATGCAAACTACAGGTGGTGCTGCAGGGCCCACACCCTTTTACTTGTCTTGTAGAGCAGCTCTGAAGCTGTTACAGTGCCCAGCTGCTGCAAGAAATCAGCTTGAATGCTTCAGAGGCTTGGGCATGGCCAACATGAGCCCCACACCGAAGGAGGGTGGGGGTGTTTAATGCAAACTTGGGGTTATCCAAGCGCCGCAAAAGGCCGCCATGCCCTGCATGCCCCTTTTCTCTTTTCATATACAGATGAGGGTTCCAGCCAACTTTGGCCCACTGCTTGGATGACATCACCGTATGCAAATCCGTCTGCTGCAGACCTTTCCCCAGGAATGCTTGCAATAGTTGTTGCATATGGTTTAATGTCTGAGGGTGCTTCAGTATTAGGCAGCCTTCCGCCCTCCCATGTTCATCTGAAAAGATGTGGTCTCCCTGCAGTTGTTGTCCCCAGACGAGAGTTCCCTTGTGCTTCCTCAGTTAAATCTCCTTAACTTGACGGGGGTGTGCCCGAGCAGCCGCCCTCCCCAGCCCTATCCCAACACATACTTATCTTGCATATGAGATCTCTTGATCATGAAGATAGTTCTCACAGGTTGAGGTTCATCCTGGCCCCGCTCCCCGCTGGAGATCGCTGATGGGGACAGCAGCGGGGCTTCAGCAGAAGGGTGAGTATGTGTGGCCAGAGACCTCCCTTCCCATGTGCAGGCCTGCAGAGTCTGCCACGCAGGATGGGGCATGTGGCACTCTCCCTCCCAGGGGCTCTTCCAGATGTAGCTCCTCAGCAGTATTTTTCCCGGGCTGCGCGGCGCTCTCCCCGACTGGCATCCGCCCTGGAACACTGCCTTCCTCAACGCAACATCAGCAGGGGGCCCTGGCCTCATCACCATCCCAGGTCTTTCTCATGTATGTATCATGTATGTGTGTGTGATATATGTATGAATCATATATGTTTGTGATATATATATATATTCCATAGACAAAAAACCTTACGGTTTCACATGTCCCATTAAGGCTTCTTAGACATGATCGAAATTTCAGAAACCTGTTGTAACTCTTCCACTCAAACTCCAAAAAGCAATGAAATTCCGATCATTAAGGCTGACGCCTTAATGGACGTGTTCCTTGCGCAATACAGATATGGTATGCCATCACAGCCTGTGGGTAAGTGCAGATTCAGCACTCTCACAGAGTGAGATTGCTGTCACTCACACAATGGTGGAGCTGCTAATTCACAGATTTGTGTGCTCATTGGAATACACACATGCAGTCTATGCAACTGAAGGTCTGAGCAGTTTTGTGGTGCTCCCATCCCACACAGTGCCCACAACCATCCCATTCAGTCAACACAACAAAGCCACCTTGTTACAACATCCTTCTAACTCCATACATCCATCTCACTTAGTATACACATTTAGCTCCCTCAAACATCTTGGTTAATTGCTAAACTATAATACCCCATCTACGGTCTATGCATCTACACTTACTTCCCCTATACACCCCCATGCTGCCCGGTCTTCCCCAATCCCTACTGCTGTGTTCTCCCATCTGTGCTAGTCTGTACTAACTTATCTGTACCATGTCTTTCCCCACCTGTGCATTGTCTGTACCACCGTTTCCTTCTCTCTGTGCTGCTCAGTGTTTCCTTCTTCAACGTCACTCTGCCTCCTCCAGTACATGGCACACTGTCTTCTCTCCCATCTGCACCAGTTTTCTACCCATCCATGCCAGTGTTTTCAACCCATCTGCACCATTTCCCCCATCTGCACCGCTCTGTCTCCCTTCCCATACTTGCTGCTTAATCTACCCCCTATCCACACCACTCTTACCCTATTCATGTAGCTGACATCCTGAAGGTAAATTTAGTGGATCCTGCGCTCTTGGCAGGGGGATAACCGCCACAGCCAACCCCCCAGTGGTCCGGAAACGCCTCCGTTGTGCAGACCATGCCCTGCCAATGGCATTCTAACGCTGTTTGCACGCCCCCCTCCTTCCCCGCAACCACCTCTGCCTATCAATCAGGCAGGGTGATAGCATCTCACTGGGCTCCTGGGGTACGCACGCGCCATTGCACGTGCGCACCTCACAAACTAATTCAGACTGCAATCGCTGCTGCTGCTGCGGTCTGAATTACCCCGTGTTTCTCTGTCCCCCCCATTAGTGCTGCTTAGTGTTCCCTCTATCCACACACTTCTGTTCCCCCATCCACACCGCTCTCCTCCCTCCAATCAACAACACTCTTACCTCATCTGAGCAGCTTTGTCTTCCGCTCAGACCTTCAGTTGCATAGACTGCATGTGTGTATTCCAATGAGCACACAAATCTGTGAATTAGCAGCTCCACCATTGTGTGAGTGACAGCAATCTCACTCTGTGAGAGTGCTGAATCTGCACTTACCCACAGGCTGTGATGGCATACCATATCTGTATTGCGCAAGGAACACGTCCATTAAGGCGTCAGCCTTAATGATCGGAATTTCATTGCTTTTTGGAGTTTGAGTGGAAGAGTTACAACAGGTTTCTGAAATTTCGATCATGTCTAAGAAGCCTTAATGGGACATGTGAAACCGTAAGGTTTTTTGTCTATGGAATTTCATCGCTTTTTTTAAATTTATTTTTTTTATTCAGAAATGTAAAATTTCACTGTAAGAATAAACATTTGATTTTTTAAATGTTTAATGAAAATGTTCGTATAACATCACTGTTCTGTGCAAAATTATTTTATTAACCAAACCAAATTGTTTAAGGTCCGTACACACTTAACGATTTAATGAGCGACGTCGCTCATTTTATCGTTAAGTGTGTATGCAGCCAGCGACAAACGATGCGCGGCCCCGCGGGTCGGCAACAATCTTCGCTGTCGGTAGGGCATGCAGGAAGGATGTGGACTGTCGTCCACGACCTTCATGCAGGGCTGGCGGGGGCGTGACGTCACTGAGCGATATGAGCGGTCATATCGCTCAGTGTGTACAGTCGGCCGCCGGCCGGCCCGGGAGGGGAAACATTAGACGATGTAGCTCACAGAGCGACATCGTTTAATGTGTACGGGCCTTTAGACTTTGGTCAAAATATTTTGCTGCCTTTGCAGCTGATGCAGGGAGGGGGGTAGGCGGCAGCAGCCTGTAACTGAGGCTGGAGGTAGGCGTGAAATGCATTGCTTGTACGTGTGAGTGCGTGGTGTCAGGTGCTGCGCGTGTATATGTGTGTGTGTGTGTGTCAGGTGCTGCCTGTGTATGTGTGTGTCAGCTCCTGTGTGTATGTGTGTGTCAGGTGCTGCGTGTATATATGAGTGTGTCTGATGGTGCGTGTGTATGCGTCAGCTGCCGCACGTGTGTGTGTGTGTGTCAGGTGTTGCGGGTGTATATGTGTGTGAGTATCAGGTGCTCCGCGTGTGTACAAGTGTATGTCTGGTGCTGTGCATGAATACGTATGTCTGTGTCAGGTGATGCGCGTGTACATGAGTGTGCGTCAGGTGCTGCGCGTGTACATGAGTGTGCATTAGGTGCTGCGCGTGTACATGAGTGTGCGTCAGGTGCTGCGTGTGTACATGAGTGTGCGTCAGGTGCTGCACGTGTACATGAGTGTGCGTCAGGTGCTGCGCGTGTACATGTGTATGCCTCAGGTGCTGCACGTGTCTATGTGTGTGTGAGTAAGGCACTGCGTGTGTATGTGTGTGTCTGATGGTGTGCGTGTATATGTATGTGTCAGGTGCTGCGTGTATATGCATGTGTCAGGTGCTGCGTGTATATGCATGTGTCAGGTGCTGCGTGTATATGCATGTGTCAGGTGCTGCGTGTATATGCATGTGTCAGGTGCTGCGTGTATATGCATGTGTCAGGTGCTGCATGTTTATTTTATTGTGTCTGATGGTACGTGTGTGTGTCAGGTGCCGCACGTGTATATGTGTGTGTGTGTCAGGTGTTGCGCGTGTATGTGTGGGTCAGGTGCTGCATGTTTATTTTATTGTGTCTGATGCTACGTGTGTGTGTGTCAGGTGCCGCACGTGTATGTGTGTGTGTCAGGTGTTGCGCGTGTATGTGTGGGTCAGGTGCTGCATGTTTATTTTATTGTGTCTGATGCTACGTGTGTGTGTGTGTCAGGTGCCGCACGTGTATGTGTGTGTGTCAGGTGTTGCGCGTGTATGTGTGTGTCAGGTGCCGCGCGTGTATGTGTGTGTCAGGTGCCGTTCCCCTTCTTCCCATCCCAGCTCTCTCTGTAGAATACAGCTCTGCACCCAGAGAGAGGGAAATACTAGGGGGCTGATCACTGCACTGCTCACTTTTTGGTCATGAGTTCGGCCTCCTGTTTCTTCCAGTGCTGTGTTCCTGCAGCCTAGCCCTCCCTGTTGTACCAGAGAATCAGCCCTTCCTTCCCCTGACAGAGAGAGAGAGAGCCCGAGGCAGAGACACTCTTCCCGTAGCTGGCCTACCCCCAGTACTTCAGCACTGGCCATGCGGCAGTCAACAAAGGAGACCAGCAGGGGGTTCTGGCAGCATCAGCTGTGGCCGCAGCTGGATCGGGGAGGCCTGCAGTGTCTGAGGTGGGCAACACTTCCTCCGCCGCTGTCACCTTCCCCTGCCGGAGAGAAAGCCAGATACATACCCTTCCCGCAGCTGGGATACCCCTAGTACCTCAGCGCTGGACAGGCAGAAGTCTATGGAGGGGACCGGCAGGGGTTTCGGGCCGCAGCAGTAGCAGCGGCCGCAGTCAGATCAGGGAGGCCTGCAGGGTCAGAACTGGGCAGCACTTCCACCAACACTGTCACCTCTGTGCTGGGCATGTACACCAGTCCGTACGGACGGAGGTGTCCACAACAGGCAGCAGTATAATGAGTCAGACAAACTCATTACACGCTGCCCACTGCTGCGCCGCATGCCCTCGATGGAGGAAGCCTAGATGCGGTCCCCAGCGGCAGCGAGGGAGAAGGGTGATCACATCACCCTTCAACCCAGCACCTCACAATCAGCTGGGGATCTGCAGTAGCTTCATCTCTCTCTTCCTCTCCCTCTCTGACAGCACAGCAGCCCCTCTGGGTCCCATGTAGCTCTGCCCCCCTGCTCACAGTTCACTCGTCCTCTCCTGATTAAAAAGAAAATAAGAGCCTGACCTGCTGCTCAGATGCGAGGAGGGGACGGACGGTAGGTCCTCTGTGAGTACACTACACAGTCAAAATTAACTCTGACTCCTCACAACAGTGTGGACTGCAGGCGACGTCAGATGCCAATTTGGGTATGCTTGCCGCACTACCTGCCCATCAAGCCCAACGTGGCATTTTGTATTAGGAACCCTATAACAGCATTCCGACATCCCTCCCTATGACGCTGCCATCCATACACTGCCGCTCTCATACATCCGTACACCGCCACTCTCATACATCCGCACACTGCCGCTCTCACACAACTGTACACTGTTGCTCTCATACATCCATACACTGCCGCTCTCATACATCCGTACAACCCCGCTCTCATACATCCGTACAACCCCGCTCTCATACATCCGTACAACCCCGCACTCTTACAGCTGCACTCTTACAGCCGCACTCTTACAGCCGCACTCTTACAGCCGCACACTGCCGCACTCTTACAGCAGCACACCGCCGCACGCATACAGCCGCACACCATCGCACTCATACAGCCGCACACCGACGCAGTTATACAGCCGTACATTGCCGCTCTCATACATCCGCACACTGCCGCTCTCATACATCCGCACACTGCCGCTCACATCTATACATACATAGCCTCCATACATCTACACATCCAATCCCCGCGCAAGGGAACACTGAAATCACTATCACTTTTCCCCGGGGTGTGACCACAGCCAGCCACTACTCCGGCCACCTTCTTGTGACACCAAAATGCATCTTACCTATCATCAGGGTGGTGCTGCTGCTGGGGGCAGGTTGCTGCCTCAGTCTCCTAGTTGGTGCTGCGATTGGAGGGGGTACTGCTTCCCTGTGCTGCCACTGTCTCCCGGATCATCGTGCCGCTGGCTGAATTGCAGCTTGACGCTACTGCTGCCGGGAGTAACAGCTTCCTGACTGTTGTTGCTGGTGGCTGCCTACTGCTCATTGCCGCCGGAACACTGACCGGCTCGGCAGTGATGCTGGCGGAGGAGTAGTGGCGGTGGGGTGGTGCCTGCTCCCTTCCCTCGAGCATGCCGCAGTGTAAAAAAAAAAATAATAGAGAGCATACCAGGGTGAGAGTCTGTATGGATCACAGTGATTACACGGGGCACAGCATAAGGACACCTTGCTGTGAGGGGCTCTGCCCACACAGATTGCTGCACCCTCTCTGATGTCAGCCGCTGCCCTCTCGTTCTCTGGGCGGCCAGTTCCAGTGTGAGGTAGGAGAGGAAGAGAACACACAGGTGTTAGGCGCCGTGGTCCGCGATGTCCTCGCGGCCCGGCGCCTAGCAACTAGGGACGCCGAGCGTGCTAGCCGCCGGCTCCCTAGCAACGCTAGGACGCCGGGCGCGCTGAGCCGCCTGGACCCTAGCAACGGGGACGCCACGGACGGACTGCGCTCCCCTTGCAGGGTCAATCAAGTGAACTACACACACACACTTGTCTTCTGGTCGTGCAGCAAGGCAGCTGCACGGCATTGTGCTAATCAGGCTCTGAACTTCAGATTGAAGGACTCCCTGCTAAATACCTTCTCAGTGCTTCACACAGACGCCGGTAATAGCTTCCTGCATGCTGCTTTGGTTTGCTGACGTCTGTTCCAGTTCTGCTGTGTCCGGTCATTCCTGTCCTCAGAGTTCCTGAATCTTAGTGTTGTCATCTCTTCCCAAGGAGTCTTCCAGTCCTCATTTACCCGCAACAGTCGCTAGAGGATCTCGTGTGGTTTTCGCGAGTGGCGGCTCTGCCGCGTGCTGCGGCCTAGGCCGCTTTATTTTGTATTCTGTGTTGGTGCATTTGCGGAGGTTTACGCTCCCACACTCCTCTCCGGAACTCGCCGGTGCCGGGTAGAAGAGTGGACAAGTGGATATTTTGGTTGTCCTTTTCCCTGGCGGTTTTCCGCACATACTCTAGTTTAAAGTTAGTTTTGAGCCCCTGGCTTTGTTGTTTAGTAGAGGGCCCCTTGTTATCACCCTGTCTCGGATTTCTCTTTGTCTCCCATTAAGACCTGAGGGGGCATAGGAGTTGGGCAGACGTAATCCGCCCTTCAAACGCGGCTGCCATGGGCCCAAGCAACCATAGTCTCGCAAGAGATTTCTGACAGCACGGGCGAGACAACGGAGATAGGGCGCCAGGGGCTATTCCCGTTCCCACTCCCTTTCCAAGCATTACGTTCCAGTACTCAGGTCCTTGCTATAAGATATCCCCAGACCAGAGTATTGGAATCATAACAACAGGAGAGCAGCCCTGATATATAACAGAGGTGGAAGTTCTATAGGCAGCAGAGACGGAGACCAGCCAGCCAGTCTCCCAGTGCCCTGATCACTACACGCCGCCAGCACAGCATTACAGGAGGGTCCTATAGTGCTGCCCTGAGCTAACAGGTGTGTGTACCAGTGTGCTGCGCCCTGGTGTCTCTGAGAGGGGTTAGGTCACCGTGCCGCTTTAGTATATGGCTTTTCCTTAGTACTGTAAGTTACAGCCCTGCACTAGTAGTGGCAACTCTGCCCTATGTGAACCTGTGAGGTTATTTTCCTATTTACAGAATAACCGGGGAGAAGGCGGCCATGTTGTGGCTCTCAAGAGAAGGCACTCTAGTACACCCCCTGCTGGCGGCCACTGCGCAGGCGCAACAAATTGAAATGCCCGATCTCTATAATGGGGCATATTTCTCTTAATTAAAAAAAACCTGTAACTTTTTGAAAAACCACAACCCCAAAAGGCACTTCACAGGGACATGCTCTATCTAATAAAACAAACCCCAAGTCATATATATATATATATATATATATATAATAAGATTTTACTCACCGGTAAATCTATTTCTCGTAGTCCGTAGTGGATGCTGGGACTCCGTAAGGACCATGGGGAATAGCGGCTCCGCAGGAGACTTGGCACAACTAAAGAGAGCTTTAGGACTACCTGGTGTGCACTTGCTCCTCCCCCTATGACCCTCCTCCAGACCTCAGTTAGGATACTGTGCCCGGAAGAGCTGACACTAAGGAAGGATTTTGAATCCCGGGTAAGACTCATACCAGCCACACCAATCACACCGTACAACTCGTGATATTATACCCAGTTAACAGTATGACAACAACGGAGCCTCTGCACAGATGGCTCTCAACAATAACCCTTTTGTTAACAATAACTATGTACAAGTACTTGGGATGGGCGCCCAGCATCCACTACGGACTACGAGAAATAGATTTACCGGTGAGTAAAATCTTATTTTCTCTGACGTCCTAAGTGGATGCTGGGACTCCGTAAGGACCATGGGGATTATATCAAAGCTCCCAAACGGGAGGGAGAGTGCGGATGACTCTGCAGCACCGAATGAGCGAACTCCAGGTCCTCCTCAGCCAGGGTGTCAAACTTGTAAAATCTTGCAAATGTGTTTAACCCCGACCAAGTAGCAGCTCGGCAAAGTTGTAAAGCAGAGACCCCTCGGGCAGCCGCCCAAGAAGAGCCCACCTTCCTCGTGGAAAGGGCTTTTACTGATCTAGAATGCGGCAGTCCCGCCGCAGAATGTGCAAGCTGAATTGTGCTACATATCCAGCGAGCAATAGTCTGCTTTGAAGCAGGAGCACCCATCTTGTTTGGTGCGTAGAGGATAAACAGCGAGTCAGTTTTCCTGACTCCAGCCATTCTGGAAACATAAATTATCAGGGCCCTGACTACATCCAGCAACTTGGAATCCTCCAAGTTCCGAGTAGCCGCAGGCACCACAATAGGTTGGTTCAAATGAAACGCTGAAACCACCTTAGGCAGAAATTGGGGATGAGTCCTCAATTCCGCCCTATCCATATGGAAAATCACATAAGGGCTTTTACATGACAAAGCCGCCAACTCTGACACACGCCTGGCCGAAGCCAGGGCCAATAGCATGACCACTTTCGACGTGAGATATTTTAACTCCACGGTTTTAAGTGGCTCAAACCAATGTGATTTAAGGAAATCCAACACCACGTTGAGATCCCAAGGTGCCACTGGAGGCACAAAAGGAGGCTGAATATGCAGCACTCCTTTAACAAAAGTCTGAACTTCCGGCAGGGAAGCCAGTTCTTTTTGGAAGAAAATCGACAGAGCCGAAATCTGGACCTTAATGGACCCCAATTTGAGGCCCATATTCACCCCTGACTGTAGGAAGTGCAGGAATCGACCCAGTTGAAATTCCTCCGTTGGGGCCTTCCTGTCCTCACACCAAGCAACATATTTTCGCCATATGTGGTGATAATGTTTTGCGGTCACGTCCTTCCTGGCTTTGATCAGCGTAGGAATGACTTCCTCCGGAATGCCCTTTTCCTTCAGGATCCGGTGTTCAACAGCCATGCCGTCAAACACAGCCGCGGTAAGTCTTGGAACAGACAAGGCCCCTGCTGCAGCAGGTCTTGTCTGAGCGGTAGAGGCCATGGGTCCTCCGAGATCATTTCTTGAAGTTCTGGGTACCAAGCTCTTCTTGGCCAATCTGGAATAATGAGTATAGTTCTTACTCTTCTCCTTCTTATTATCCTCAGCACCCTTGGTATGAGAGGAAGAGGAGGAAACACATAAACCGACCGGTACACCCACGGTGTCACTAGAGCGTCCAACGCTATCGCCTGAGGGTCCCTTGACCTGGCGCAATAGTTTTCTAGCTTTTTGTTGAGGCGGGACGCCATCATGTCCACCTGTGGCCATTCCCATCGGTTTGTAATCAGCCGGAAGACTTCTGGATGAAATCCCCACTCTCCCGGGTGGAGGTCGTATCTGCTGAGGAAGTCTGCTTCCCAGTTGTCCACTCCCGGAATAAACACTGCCGACAGTGCTAACACGTGATTTTCCGCCCATCGGAGAATCTTCGTGGCTTCTGCCATCGCCATCCTGCTTCTCGTGCCGCCTTGTCGGTTTACATGGGCGACCGCCGTGATGTTGTCTGACTGAATCAGTACTGGCTGACTTTGAAGCAGGGGTCTTGCCTGACTTAGGGCATTGTAAATAGCTCTTAGTTCCAGAATATTTATGTGTAGGGACATTTCCTGGCTTGACCATAGTCCCTGGAAATTTCTTCCCTGTGTGACTGCTCCCCAGCCTCGAAGGCTGGCGTCCGTGGTTACCAGGACCCAGTCCTGTATGCCGAATCTGCGGCCCTCCAGAAGATGAGCACTCTGCAGCCACCACAGTAGAGACACCCTGGTCCTTGCAGACAGGGTTATCCTCTGATGCATCTGAAGATGCGATCCGGACCACTTGTCCAACAGATCCCACTGAAAGATCCGTGCATGGAACCTTCCGAACGGAATTGCTTCGTAAGAAGCTACCATCTTTCCCAGGACTCGCGTGCAGTGGTGCACCGACACCTGTTTTGGTCTTAGGAGGTCTCTGACTAGCGATGACAACTCCTTGTCCTTCTCCTCCGGGAGAAACACCCTTTTCTGTTCTGTGTCCAGAACCATCCCCAGGAACAATAGACGTGTTGCAGGAACCAGCTGCGACTTTGGAATATTTAGGATCCAGCCGTGCTGTTGTAGCACCTGCCGAGCAAGTGCTACTCCGATCAACAACTGTTCCTTGGACCTCGCCTTTATCAGGAGATCGTCCAAGTACGGGATAATTATAACTCCCTTTTTTCGCAGGAGTATCATCATCTCGGCCATTACCTTGGTAAACACCCTCGGTGCCGTGGACAGACCAAACGGCAGCGTCTGGAATTGGTAATGACAGTCCTGTACCACAAATCTGAGGTACTCCTGGTGAGGAGAGTAAATGGGGACATGCAGGTAAGTATCCTTGATGTCCAGTGATACCATGTAATCCCCTTCCTCCAGGCTTGAGATAACCGCCCTGAGCGATTCCATCTTGAACTTGAACCGTTTTATATACGTGTTCAAAGATTTAAAATTTAAAATGGGTCTCACCGAACCGTCCGGTTTCGGTACCACAAACATTGTGGAATAGTAACCCCTTCCTTGTTGAAAGAGGGGTACCTTGACTATCACCTGCTGCAAATACAGCTTGTGAATTTGCCTCTATCACAGCCTCCCTGTCCAAGGGAGATGTTGGCAAGGCAGATTTTAGGAAACGGCGAGGGGGAGACGTCTCGAATTCCAGCTTGAATCCCTGAGACACTACTTGTAGAATCCAGGGATCCACCTGTGAGCAAGCCCACTGATTGCTGAAGCACTTGAGACGGGCCCCCACCGCACCTGGCTCCACCAGTGGAGCCCCAGCGTCATGCTGTGGACTTAGCGGAAGCGGGGGAGGACTTTTGTTCCTGGGAACTGGCTGTATATATATATATATATATATATATATATATATATGCACACACACTCATGTATATACATGTATACACAAATACACGTATGTACATGTTTATGTATGTATAATACACTGATAGAGTACATTATATTTATGAATTAATTGCTTCCCGATTCTGCAGCAGCATCATCAGCACCATCAGTGTTACTCACAGTCACTTCACACTGACTGCTGCACAACACATCACTTAATTTCCGGGCCGCCCGCCACCTGGTGAAGAGACATGGGAGATGAAGGACCAGCAGTGCCACGTTGAGCGGAAGTATTGTGAATTAGTTACCCACACACTCCTTGTGACACCTGCTCCCCGTCTGCCCTCCCACCCGCCGCCTGCCATCCGGAACCCGCACTGACAAGTAAGTCTCAGCAGAATGTGTCTGCCGGCGGCTCCCAGTCCCCCCTAGAGGAACACTGCCAGTGGTGTGGCAGCCGCGGCAAACTAGGACTGAGAGACCGCAGCGGGAGGAAAGCACGGGTGGGCGGGAGGAGAGCATAGGCGGACATCACCACGTCACATTACAAGGTGACACCAGTCCCCCCAGTGAGGCCGCCGACGAATGCACTCAGCATAGTATTAGCAGCAGGCAGAGGGGGGGCGGGCGCAGCGGTGGTGGGAGGTACGGAAATGAGCTATAGGCTAGGCTCCACCGATCACACACTCAGCGATCACTGTGCCACAGCAAGCGTGGCGTGCAGCGGTGCTGGACATTAGGGAGTGCCTGTGCGCACCAGGCACCCCCTGTACGCACGCCTATGCGCTACCACCCCCCATATGCCACACTACATCACTATGCTATAGCCCTCCCATATGCTGCACTTCATAGTTACACTATACCCCCCATACAACATACTACATCACCACACTACACTACTCACAATAAAATTAAAACATCCCAGTTCCTCATTCTTAATGAGCTCACGTGAGTTCTCTCCCCAACGGAGCTCCAGACCAAGTAACAATGAAGACACCAGCAGCGTGTAGGGGGCAGGCCTGGTCCACTTGTCAGGAGAGAGCAGTCACTGGAGGGTAAGAAGGGGGCGGGGCCTAGTCCTACAGACGGGAGAGAGCACAGACAGGAGAGAGCAAGGTACAGGGGTAGAAGGGGACGGCTGATGTGAAGAAGGGGGCGGGGCCTATTCTTGCATCCTTTCAAAATTCGACTTTTTAAAATTCAACATTTGACAAATTCGACTTTTCTGCAATGGTACAAATGCGGCAATTCAACAAAAGTATATTCAATTGAAGTTTGTAAATTCGACAACAGTGCTTTTAAACAGTAAATTCGTCATTTTCAATCCGCCACACTTTGCAGGCGGAATCTAATAAAAAAAATTTAAAACATGTTTTTTTTGGGGTAATAGCATATCTATTTATATTAGAAGGGATTAGGTACTTGGTTTGTCTTTTTTGGAGGCACAAGTATTATTTATATATTTTTTAAAAGATTATTATTATTATTATTTTTTTTTAAATGGAATGTGAAAAACCCGGAAAAGAAAAATTGCGTGGGGTCCCCCCTCCAAAGCATAACCAGCCTCGGGCTCTTCGAGCCGGTCCTGGTTCTAAAAATCCGGGGGAAAAACGGACAGGGGATCCCCCGTATTTTTAAAACCAGCTCCGGGCTCTGCGCCTGGTGCTGGTGCAAAAAATACGGGGGACAAAAAGAGTAGGGTCCCCCATTATTTTTACACCAGCATCGGGCTCCACTAGCTGGACAGATAAAGCCACAGCCGGGGGTCACTTTTATACAGTGCCCTGCGGCCGTGGCATTAAATATCCAACTAGTCACCCCTGGCCGGGGTACCCTGGGGGAGTGGGGACCCCTTCAATCAAGGGGTCCCCCCCCCAGCCACCCAAGGGCCAGGGGTGAAGCCCGAGGCTGTCCCCCCCATCCAAGGGCTGCGGATGGGAGGCTGATAGCCTTGAGAAAATTGAAAGAATATTGTTTTTTCCAGTAGTACTACAAGTCCCAGCAAGCCTCCCCCTCAATCTGGTACTTTGAGAACCACAAGTACCAGCATGCAGGAGAAAAACGGGCCCGCTGGTACCTGTAGTTCTACTGGGGAAAAAATACCCAAATAAAAACAGGACACAGACACCGTGAAAGTATAACTTTATTTCACACCTGCCGACACACACATACTTACCTATGTTGACACGAAGCAGTCGGTCCTCTTCTCCAAGTAGAATCCACGGGTACCTGAAAATAAAAGATAATTATACTCACCTGATCCAGGTTCCAGATTAAATCCACGTACTTGGCAAAACAACAAACCGAACACCCGGACCAGACGGACTGAAAGGGGTCCCATGTTTACACATGGGACCCCTTTCCACGAATGCAGACATCCGAATCTCGCGGGAATCCGACAGCGGGATGATGACGTTCGGGCGCGCTCGGGTTAGCCGAGCAAGGCGGGAAGGTTCGAACCTGCCTCGGACCCATGTAAAATGGGTGAAGTTCGGGGGGGTCCGGATTCCGACGAACCGAACCCACTCATCACTAGTATGTATGTGTGTGTCAGGTGCCGTGCGCGTACGTACGTGTGTGTCAGGTGTCGTGCGTGTACGTGTACGTGTGTGTGTGTCAGGTGGCGCGTACCTACATGTGTGTATTTCAGGTGCTGTGCATGTGTGTACGTACACGCGTGTATGTGTCAGGTGCCGCGCGTGTACGTACGTGTGTGTGTGTGCCAGGAGCCACGCGTGTACATGCGTGAGGGTGTCAGGAGCCGCGCGTATACGTACATACGTGTAGGTTTCAGGTGCCGCGCGTATACATACGTGTGTGTGTCAGGAGCCGAGCGTGTACGTACATGTGTGTGTGTCAGGAGCAACGCGCGTGTGTGTCAGGAGCCACACGTGTGCATACGTGTGTGTGTGTCAGGTGCCACACATGTACGTACGTACGTGTGTGTGTGTGTGTGTGTGTCAGGTGCCGCGCGTGTACGTGTGTGTGTCAAGTGCCGCGTGTGTACGTACGTATGTGTGTGCCTGGAGCCGCGCGTGTACATACATGTGTGTGTGTGTGTCTCAGGTGCTGTACGTGTATGTGTGTGTCTCAGGTGCTGCACGTGTATATGTGTGTATTTCAGGTGCTGCATTTGTATGCGTCAGCTGCCACGTGGGTGTCAGGTGTTGAGCGTGTATGTGTTTGTGTCAGCTGTCGCATCTGTATGTGTGTGACTGTCAGGTGCTGCGCGTGTATGTGTGTGTCAGGTGCTGTTCATGTATGTGGGAGTGGCAGGTGCTGCATGTGTATATATGTGTGAGTGGCAGGTGCTGCGTGTGTATACGAGTGTGTGTGAGGTGCTGCGAGTGTATGTGTGTGTTAGGTGCTCTGAGTGTATATGATTGTGTGTCAGGTGCTGTGCGTGTGTGCGTTAAATGCCACATGTATATATGTGTGTCAGGTGCTGCGTGTGTGTGTGTGTGTGTGTCAGGTGCTGCATGTTTGTATGTGTGTGTGTGTGTCAGGTGCCACATGTCTGTATGTGTGTGTGTGTCAGGCGCTGCATGTCTGTGTGTGTGTGTGTGTGTGTGTGTGTGTGTGTCAGGTGCTGCATGTCTGTATATGTGTGTGGGTGTGTCAGGTGATGCATGTCTGTGTGTGTGGGTGTGTCAGGTGATGCATGTGTGTGTGTGTGGGTGTGTCAGGTGCTGCATGTCTGTGTGTGTGTGTGGGTGTGTGTGTCTGTCAGGTGCTGCATGTGTGTGTCAGGTGCTGCATGTCTGCGTGTGTGTATGTCAGGCGCTGTATGTCTGCGTGTGTGTGTCAGGCGCTGCATATCCGTGTCAGGTGCTGTGTGTGTGTGTGCGTGTCTGTCAGGTGCTGCGTGTCTGCGTGTGTGTCAGGTGCTGCGTGTCTGCGTGTGTGTCAGGCGCTGCGTGTCTGCGTGTGTGTCAGGCGCTGCGTGTCTGTCAGGCGCTTCGTGTCTGCGTGTGTGTCAGGCGCTGCGTGTCTGCGTGTGTGTCAGGCGCTGCGTGTGTGTCAGGCGCTGCGTGTCTGCGTGTGTGTCAGGCGCTGCGTGTCTGCGTGTGTGTCAGGCGCTGCATGTGTGTCAGGCGCTGCGTGTCTGCGTGTGTGTCAGGCGCTGCGTGTCTGCGTGTGTGTCAGGCGCTGCGTGTGTGTCAGGCTCTGCGTGTGTGTCAGGCGCTGCGTGTGTGTCAGGCGCTGCGTGTCTGCGTGTGTGTCAGGCGCTGCGTGTCTGCGTGTGTGTCAGACGCTGCGTGTCTGCGTGTGTGTCAGGCGCTGCGTGTCTGCGTGTGTGTCAGGCGCTGCGTGTGTGTCAGGCGCTGCGTGTCTGCGTGTGTGTCAGGCGCTGCGTGTCTGCGTGTGTGTCAGGCGCTGCATGTGTGTCAGGCTCTGCGTGTGTGTCAGGCGCTGCGTGTGTGTCAGGCGCTGCGTGTCTGCGTGTGTGTCAGGCGCTGCGTGTCTGCGTGTGTGTCAGGCGCTGCGTGTCTGCGTGTGTGTCAGGCGCTGCGTGTCTGCGTGTTTGTGTGTCAGGTGCTGCGTGTGTGTGTCAGGTGCTGCGTGTGTGTGTGTGTCAGATGCTGCGTGTCTGCGTGTGTGTCAGGTGCTGCGCGTGAGTATGTCAGGTGCTGCGTGTGTCAGGAGCATGTGAGTGTCAGGTGCGTGTGTGTGTCAGGCGCTGCGTGTGTCAGGCGCTGCGTGTGTCAGGCGCTGCCTGTGCGTGTGCGTGTGTGTCAGGCGCTGCCTGTGCGTCAGGCGCTGCGTGTCTGTGTGTGTCAGGCGCTGCGTGTCTGTGTGTGTCAGGCGCTGCGTGTGTGTCAGGCGCTGCCTGTGCGTGTGTGCCAGGCGCTGCCTGTGCATGTGTGTCAGGCGCTGCCTGTGCGTGTCTGTCAGGCGCCGCGTGTCTGTCAGGCGCCGCGTGTCTGTCAGGCGCCGCGTGTGCGTCAGGCGCCGCGTGTGCGTCAGGCGCCGCGTGTGAGTCAGGCGCCGCGTGTGCATCAGGCGCCGCATGTCTATGTGCGTCAGGCGCCGCGTGTGAGTGTGTGCGTGTGTGTCAGGTCCATGTGAGTGTCAGGTGCTGCATCTGTGTGTGCGTGTGTCAGGTGCTGCGTGTGTGTCAGGTGCTGCGTGTGAGTGTGTGCGCGCGTGTGTCAGGTCCGTGTGAGTGTCAGGTGCTGTGTGTGTGTGTGTCAGGTGCTGTGTGTGTGCGTGTGTGTCAGGTGCTGTGTGTGTGTGTGTGTCAGGTGCTGTGTGTGTGCGTGTGTGTCAGGCGCTGCATATGCGTATGCGCGTCAGGCGTTGCATGTCTGTGTGTCTCAGGCGCTGCGTGTCTGGGGGGGGTGGCCGGACACACAGCAGAGAGGGGGGGGGGTGGCTGGACACACAGCAGAGAGGGGAGGGTTACCGGACACACGGCAGGGAGGGGAGGGGGTAGGGGGTGGCCGAACACAGCGGGAAGAGGGGGGAGTTGCCGAACACACAGCAGGGGAGGGGAGGGGATGGTGGCCAGACAAACAGCAGGGGAGGGGAGGGGAGGGTAGGCCGGACACACAGCAGGTGAGGGGGGGGGGGCTGGACACACAGCAGGGAGGGGGGGTAGGCAGGACACACAGCAGGGGAGGGGAGGGTGGCCGGACAAACAGCAGGGAGGGGGGGGGGTAGGCCGGACACACAGCAGGGGAGGGGGGGTGGCTGGACACACAGCAGGTGAGGGGGGGGGCTGGACACACAGCAGGTGAGGGGGGGGGCTGGACACACAGCAGGTGAGGGGGGGGGGGCTGGACACACAGCAGGTGAGGGGGGGGCTGGACACACAGCAGGTGAGGGGGGGGGCTGGACACACAGCAGGTGAGGGGGGGGCTGGACACACAGCAGGTGAGAGGGGGGGGCTGGACACACAGCAGGTGAGGGGGGGGCTGGACACACAGCAGGTGAGGGGGGGCTGGACACGCAGCAGGTGAGGGGGGGGTAGGCCGGACACACAGCAGGGGAGGGTGGCCGGACACACAGCAGGGGAGGGGAGGGTGGCCGGACACACAGCAGGGGAGGGGAGGGTGGCCGGACACACAGCAGGGGAAGGGAGGGTGGCCGGGCAAACAGCAGGGAGGGGGGGGGTAGGCCGGACACACAGCAGGGGAGGAGGGGGGGGCTGGACACACAGCAGGTGAGGGGGGGGGCTGGACACACAGCAGGTGAGGGGGGGGTAGGCCGGACACACAGCAGGGAGGGGGGGGGGGTAGGCCGCCGGACACACAGCAGGGGAGGGGAGGGTGGCCGGACAAACAGCAGGGAGGGGGGGGGAGGCCGGACACACAGCAGGTGAGGGGGGTGGTGGCTGGACACACAGCAGGTGAGGGGGGGGTCTGGACACACAGCAGGGAGGGGGGGGTAGGCCGGACAAACAGCAGGGAGGGGGGGGTGGGCCGGACACACAGCAGGGGGGGGGGGGTAGGCCGGACACACAGCAGGTGAGGGGGTTGTGGCTGGACACACAGCAGGGAGGGGGGGGGGTAGGCCGGACACACAGCAGGTGAGGGGGGGGGGCTGGACACACAGCAGGTGAGGGGGGGGGGGCTGGACACACAGCAGGTGAGGGGGGGGGGTAGGCCGGACACACAGCAGGTGAGGGGGGGGGTGGCTGGACACACAGCAGGGAGGGAAGGGGGTAGGGGGGTGGCCTTATTATAATAACCGTGTGGGGGAGGAGTCTGTGGCGGTGGGTGAATGAGATGTGGGGGCAGGCTGCTAAGGGTGCAGGGGAGGAGGGGAAGGGAGCCGGATGGATCTGAATGTGAGCCGCACGTAAGGGACCATACTGATCCTCCCCACCTCAGCCCGCTGGTGCTGCTGCTGCCTGACTTCTTCCGTGCAGCACAGCTGTCTTCTCCGGCTGCCGCTCCCGCACCCGCTTCAGGTGTGGGGGTACCACACCGCTCAGTAGGCAAGCGCTGTCAGTCAGGAGTCAGCGCTGCACCGGATGTCTCTTCTGGATGTCCTCTGACTTTCTCCTGCGGCGCAACTCCAGCTATTCCTCCCGCTGCGGCTCCCACTTCGGGTAAGGGGACCATATTGCTCAGTAGTGAGCACTTTCGGTAAGCCTGCGGCTGCTATGCCGCTACCCCTCTCCTCCACAGTCCTAATGGGTCGCTGCAGTCTGTAAGGGACCGCAGGTGCACACACCCAGGAACCGCTGGCTCTCCTCCCGCCGCCAGCAGCTACTTTTATAACCTCAGCCTGCACGAGACCCCTTCCCTCACTCACTCTCGCTCTCCTGGCGGCCACTGCGCAGCCGCAACAAATTGAAAAGCCCTATCTCTATAATGGGGCATATTTCTCTTAATTAAAAAAACCCTATAACTTTCTGAAAAACCACAACCCCAAAAGGCACTACACTGGGGCATACTCTATCTAGTAAAACAAACCCCAAGTCTTAATTCGTCCTCTATCCGGAGTTATGCCTTCCCAAAAAATATCTAATTCACTCTATAGGAAAACGGTGTCAAAAAGCCACAAAGGAAGTCACAGAAAAAAACTGACAGTTGGAACTTTAGGTTACTCCCAATTCCTCATTTTTTATTATTTTGCCCTGAAATTTGGCATGCAGCACCGGGTGACGATTCTACACGCCCATGCCAAATTTCAGCTCAGTACGTCCAATCAGTTTTGAGGTGTAGCCCCTCAAACACCATGCCCCCATCTCAGAAGTTCCCTATGGGAGAATTCCGTTTGTTCGATTCAGCCTTAATATAAGGGCACGACCGTGCCCTTATAATATGTATCTATCTATCTATCTATCTATCTATCTATCTATCTATCTATCTATCTATCTATCTATCTATCTATCGTATGTGTGTGTATATATACATCTATACATACATGCGCTAACACCTGGACATACACTGATGTACCCACACCTAATATCCATACATACACGCCCTGACACCTGGACATACACCAACATTCCCACACCTGCATCTATACATACACATGCTGACACCTGGACATACACCAACATACAAGCACCTGCATCTATATATACACGCGCTGACAAATGGACATACACCGACGTACCCACACTTGCATCTATACATACATGTACTGACATCTGGACATACAAGCACCTGCATCTATACATACACGCGCTGACACCTGAACCTACACTGACCTTCCCACACCTGCATCTATACATACACATTCTGACACCTGGACATACACAGACGTACCCACACCTGCATCTATACATACACGCGTTGACACCTGGACGTACACTGACGTACACACACCTACATCTATATATGCATGGATGCAAATGTGGGTACGTCTGTATACGTCCAGGTGTTAGCATGTGTATGTATAGATGTTAGGTGTGGGTACATCAGTGTATGTCCAGGTGTCAGCACATGTATGTATAGATTCACATGTGGGTAAGCCGGTGTACGTCCACGTGTCAGCATGTGTAGGTATAGATGCAGGTGTGGGTACGTTGGTGTACGTTTAGGGGTCAGAGTGTTAATGTATAGATGTTGGTGTGTGTATGTCAGTGTACGTACAGATATAGGTGTGTGTATGTATGTATGTATGTATGTATGTATGTATATGTATAGAGGAAGGTGTGATACATACATATAACACATGCATGATAGATACATACATATATCACACACACGATAGATAGATAGATAGATAGATAGATAGATAGATAGATAGAACACATACATACAAGATAGATACATACATACATACATGATAGATACATATATACACACACATACGATAGATAGATAGATAGATAGATAGATACATACATATATATATATATATATCACAAACATATATGATTCATACATATATCACACACACATACATGATACATACATGAGAAAGACCTGGGATGGTGATGAGGCCAGGGCCCCCTGCTGATGTTGCGTTGAGGAAGGCAGTGTTCCAGGGCGGATGCCAGTCGGGGAGAGCGCCGCGCAGCCCGGGAAAAATACTGCTGAGGAGCTACATCTGGAAGAGCCCCTGGGAGGGAGAGTGCCACATGCCCCATCCTGCGCGGCAGACTCTGCAGGCCTGCACATGGGAAGGGAGGTCTCTGGCCACACGTACTCACCCTTCTGCTGAAGCCCCGCTGCTGTCCCCATCAGCGCTCTCCAGCGGGGAGCGGGGCCAGGATGAACCTCAACCTGTGAGAACTATCTTCATGATCAAGAGATCTCATATGCAAGATAAGTATGTGTTGGGATAGGGCTGGGGAGGGTGGCTGCTCGGGCACACCCCCGTCAAGTTAAGGAGATTTAACTGAGGAAGCACAAGGGAACTCTCGTCTGGGGACAACAACTGCAGGGAGACCACATCTTTTCAGATGAACATGGGAGGGCGGAAGGCTGCCTAATACTGAAGCACCCTCAGACATTAAACCATATGCAACAACTATTGCAAGCATTCCTGGGGGAAGGTCTGCAGCAGACGGATTTGCATACGGTGATGTCATCCAAGCAGTGGGCCAAAGTTGGCTGGAACCCTCATCTGTATATGAAAAGAGAAAAGGGGCATGCAGGGCATGGCGGCCTTTTGCGGCGCTTGGATAACCCCAAGTTTGCATTAAACACCCCCACCCTCCTTCGGTGTGGGGCTCATGTTGGCCATGCCCAAGCCCCTGAAGCATTCAAGCTGATTTCTTGCAGCAGCTGGGCACTGTAACAGCTTCAGAGCTGCTCTACAAGACAAGTAAAAGGGTGTGGGCCCTGCAGCACCACCTGTAGTTTGCATACACACATATATAGGACAGCATCTCTTATATGCCCCAGGGTCAATAAAATAGTATCCTTGTCTAGGCTATCCATCCCCTCAGATAAGGTATTTGTCCATGCCGCTACAGCACTACACACCCAGGCCGACGCAATTGCCGGTCTGAGTAAGGTACCTGAATGTGTATAAATGGACTTCAGGGTAATCTCCTGTTTGCGGTCAGCACACTCTTTGAGGGTAGCCGTATCCTGGGACGGGAGGGCTACCTTCTTGGATAAGCGTGTTAATGCTTTGTCCACCCTAGGGGAGGATTCCCATCGTAACCTATCCGTTGATGGGAAAGGATACGCCATAAGAATCCTTTTGGAAATCTGCAGTCTTTTATCTGGAGATTCCCAAGCTTTTTCACATAACTCGTTCAGCTCGTGTGAGGGGGGAAAGGTTACCTCAGGCTTCTTTCCCTTGTACATATGTACCCTCTTGTCAGCGACAGGGGGTTCCTCTGTGATGTGCAAAACATCTTTTATTGCCATAATCATAAATCGAATGGATTTTGCCAATTTTGGCTGTAACTTTGCATCATCGTAATCGACACTGGAGTCAGAATCCGTGTCGGTATCTGTGTCAACAATCTGGGATAGTGGGCGCTTATGAGACCCTGACAGTCCCTGCAACATAGGATCAGGCATGGGTTGAAACCCTGACTGTCCCAAAGCTTCTGCCTTGTCTAATCTTTTGTGCAATGAGTTTACACTAGCATTTAAAACATTCCACATATCCATCCAATCAGCTGTCGGCGGAGACACCACATTCATTTGCTCCCGCTCCTCTCTAATATAGCCTTCTTCCTCAGACGACATGTGTACCGACACACTTCACACACAGGGAATGCTTTTTCTGAAGACAGTTTCCCCACAAGGCCCTTTGGAGAGACAGAGAGAGAGTATGCCAGCACACCCCCCAGCGCTATATAACCCAGGAATAAAAAGTAACTTAATGTTTGCCCAGTAGTGCTGCTGTATGTAATTTGCGAATTATGTGCCCCCCCCCCCCTCTTTTCAACCCTTTTGTCTAACGTGGTATAAGCAGGGTAGAGTCCGGGGAGCTTCCTCTCAGCGGTGCTGTGGAGAAAAAATGGCGCTGGTGAGTGCTGAGGGAGAAGCCCCGCCCCCTCGGAGGCGGGCTTCTGTCCCGCTTAAACTGTAAAATTGGTGGGGGCTTATACATATATAAAGTGCCCAGCTGTATATATGTTATATTTTTGCGAAAGAGGTTTATATTGCTGCCCAGGGCGCCCCCCCTGCGCCCTCCACCCTTACAGTGACCGGAGTATGTGAGGTGTATGGGAGCAAAGGCGCACAGCTGCAGTGCTGTGCGTTACCTCAGTGAAGATCATGAAGTCTTCTGCCGCCTCTGAAGTCTTCTTTTCTTCTCATACTCACCCGGCTTCTATCTTCCGGCTCTGCGAGGGGGACGGCGGCGCGGCTCTGGGACGGACGGCGAGGGTGAGATCCTGCGTACCAATCCCACTGGAGCTAATGGTGTCCAGTAGCCTAAGAAGCAGGACCTTGCAACTCAGAGAGTAGGGCTGCTTCTCTCCCCTCAGTCCCTCGATGAGGGAGTCTGTTGCCAGCAGTGCTCCCTGAAAATGAAAAACCTAACAAAATACTTTCTGTCAGAAAGCTCAGGAGAGCTCCTGAAAAGCACCCAGTCTCCACTGGGTACAGTATCAAACTGAGGTCTGGAGGAGGGGCATAGAGGGAGGAGCCAGTGCACACCCAGAACTAAAGTCTTTCTTAAAGTGCCCATGTCTCCTGCGGAGCCCGTCTATCCCCATGGTCCTTACGGAGTCCCCAGCATCCTCTAGGACGTTAGAGAAAATAGGATTTTAATACCTACCGGTAAATCCTTTTCTCTTAGTCCGTAGAGGATGCTGGGCACCCGTCCCAGTGCGTACTGTGTCTGCAGTTATTAAATTGCCCTTAACTCCAGAACATTTATGTGGAGATGAAAACATCCAAGGAAGACTTGACCATCTTCCTTGGATGTTTTCCCCCTGTGTGACTGCTCTCCAGCCTCAGAGGGTTGCATCCGTGGTCCCTAGGATCCCGTCCTGGATCCCGAACCATCGCCCCTCTAGGTGGTGAGAACTGTGCAGCCACCAATGGAGTGAGATTCTGGTCTTGGAAGACAGGATTATCCTCCGGTGCATGTGTAGGTGGGATCCGGACCACTTGTCCAACAGGTCCCACTGGAACACTCTGGCATGGAACCTGCCAAACTGAATGGCCTCGTAGGCCGCAACCATCTTCCCCAGCAACTGAATGCAATGATGGATTAACACTCTTGCTGGTTTCAGAATTTGTTTGACCAGACTCTGGATCTCCAGAGCCTTTCCACTAGAAGAAAACCTCTTCTGTGTCCAGTATCACTCCCAAAAACAACAACCGCGTCATTGGGACCAACTGCGATTTTGGCAAGTTTAGGAGCCAACCATGTTGTTGAAGAACTGTCAGGGAGAGTAGATGTTTTGCACCAACTGGTCCCTGGATCTTGCCTTTATCAGGAGATCATCCAAGTACGGGATAATTGTGACTCCTTGCTTACGAAGGAGAACCATCATTTCCGCCATCACCCTGGTGAAAATCCTCGGAGCCGTGGACAGACCAAACGGCAACGTCTGAAATTGGTAATGACAATCCTGAATTGCAAACCTCAGGTAGCTTGATACAGTGGCTAAATGGGAACATATAAGTAGGCATCCTTTATGTCTACCAAAACCATGAAATCTCCTTTATCCCCCGGACTGGAGATCACTACCCTGAGAGATTCCATCTTGAAATTGAATTTCTTTAGGTAGAAATTAAGGGATTTCAGATTTAAGATTGGTCTGACTGAGCCGTCCGGCTTCGGGACCACGAAGAGGCTTGAATAAAAACCTTCTCCCTGCTGACTAAGGCTGATTTGAACAATCGGTGAGGGGGAACGTCTTGAAACCCCAGTTTGTACCCTTGGGACACTATTTGTAAAACCCACGAGTCCAGGTCCGAATGAATCCAGAACTGACTGAAGAATTTTAGACGTGCCCCCCACTGGTGCGGGCTCCTGCAAGAGAGCCCCAGCGTCATGCAGTGGATTTGGCAAAAGCAGAGGACGATCTCTGCTCCTGCGATCTTGAAGAGGCTACAGACCTCTTCCCTCTTTTCCTTCCTCTACCTGCAAAGAAAGGGGAATCTTAACTTCTTGCATATCTATTGGGACGAAATGACTGCGTCAGATAATGATGCGTCTTCATCCGTTGAGAGGGAACATAGGGCAAGAAGGATGACTTACCTGCGGGAGCTGCCGAGATCAAATTAACTAGGCCGTCGCCAAACAAGGCTTCACCTTCATAGGGAAGAGACTCCCTTTCTTCTTGGAGTCAGCATCAGCATTCCCTTGGTGAATCCACAATGCCCTCCTATCCGAGACTGCCATGAAATTGGCCCGTGAGCACTTGTGCCCGGTGTAGGATTTTTAAATATGTGTAGTTTACTGTATGCAAAGGTTTAAAACCTTTTAGGAACTGAGATCTAAGGTGTATTACATGTAGTTTAAAAAAAACAAAAAAGGTTTATTTTATGGCAGTAGTTTCCAAACTGGGGTTCTTGCACTGGTAGCATAGTTTGGTGGTCCAGGACCAATTAAAATTATTTATACTTTATTAAATTGGCAAAACCATTCCCTCACAACATAACTGAACCTGAGGATGACATGCTATAAACACAATTTACTTAATTTTATATTTTTTTCTGAATTTCTCAATAAAAAAAACTTTGGCCTAGGGGTGCCGTGAAACAAATTTTGATACTCTAGGGCAGGGGTGTCAAACCCATGGGCCGCATGCCGCCCCCAATGCATCCTTTTGTGGCCCACAGGCCGGGGTCAGACAGGGGTCCTTTTGTGGCCCGATCACCTTGCTTAGAGCGAGGGCAGGAGAGTGCAGCCAGAGTCTTTGCTTTCTATGTGCGGCACCATCTTCCCGAAGAGATCACCGGGAAGATAGTGCCCCTTCCACTGGCTACAGCACAGGTATACTGGGGTGGGGTAGCAAACTGGGGGCCCCAATGGGCCCCTCCAGCAGTCCCTCTACCAAAACACGTCTTTTGGTGGTTTTGCGGTGTTGTTATAACTACATGGTGACGATACTGTAGCACAGAGATTTTCAACCATTTACAACTCACGTCACACAGAACAAGATTTAAATATTGACAAGGCACACTGAAATATAATGGTGATGCATGGTGCAGTATCGTGTCCTAGGATGTCATGTCGCAGCTTCTCCATAGGTAACGCCTGAACAGGCCCGGTGACAGGGGGGACAAAGGGGACACTTGTTCAGGGCTCCAAGTATTAAGAACAGAAATAATGGGGCCACAGTGCCGATATTGCTTTTTAAAGTGTATCCACAAACTGCTCAATTTAAGCAGGAAAACAATTAACAGGCCAACTAAACCCTCCCCCCTCCTTTTACCCCATCACTTTGTCCAGTCCCTGTGGTCCATACTGTATTGCCATTATTATGCATGTTGCTGTGCTGGCCCTTTTCTGAATGTCCCTGCCACCGCCACCGAAGAGCTGGATAGCCCAGTATGAAAACCACCTGCCGGCCTCACTGACGGTCCGAGTCAAAGGCTCCATTTTTTTTTAAAGATCCCTCTGCCAAGTTAAGGGGGGGTTGAGGGGGCCCCAGAGATATCAGTGTACTGGGCCCCGAGATTTCTGTTGCTGGCCCTGACCCTCAGGGGCGTATCTACCCCTTGGCCAGGATGGCACTTGCCAGGGGCACCATCCAGCTGTGCCAACCGTGGCTAAGGGATAGAGTTCTGCAGTCTCGGCGTGGGACTGACCAATTAGACGGTGAGGGAAGGATACTGAAATTGTCCCAACCCTGTTACAGTTTGAAACGCCCCTCAACTGCTGTCCACTGCTTCACTCCTAGCTCTGCCCCTTTGAAATTATTAATCCCTACCCCCCGGTAGGCGGAGTTCTCCAGGCCCATACTCAGGAGTCACCACTGCTGTACATTATGTGCCGGTTGTAGAGGCAGAGCGGGGAACATCAGAGAACGCCACAAATTACACAGTGGGCAAGGAGATGGCTGGAGACAGCTGCACAGCCATGCCTTGCAAGTTCGAGAGAGCTGTTGAATTTCAGCACTTCAAGTCAGAGCCTGCCCCCTGCTGCCCAAGCAGTCCGTGACAGTTAGTGTCGAGGAGGGGGGGATTTGTGCATGTGTGCTATCAGTGTGTGTGTGGGGGGGTGGAGGATGTGTGTGACTGTGAGGGAGCTGTCAGTGTCAGTGGGGAGAGGAGCAGGAGGGAGTTGTCAGTGTGTGGAAGTGATGAGAGTTGTCAGTACTGGGGAAATGTGTGTGTGTGTGTGTGTACTAGATTTAGGAGTGTGTGTTTGTGAGAGGTTTCAGTTGGGGAATTAGAGTTCATACAGTAATTAAATGTTTTCATATTGAGAACTACATCTCCCAGCATATACAGTGTGCTGGGGATGCTAACAAGCTTTATTTAAAAGTTTAAAAAACATTGCTTTTATGACTGCAATGGTTAAAAAGGGAGAGCTATAAATCAATTTATCAGTGAATGATCGCAGTTTGAGCTGTTACATTTTACTGAACCACCTATCCCTCCACACTCACTACCTGTCCTCAGGATACATTTACCATCCCGGCAGACGGTATACCGGCGGTCATTTGACCGATGTTGGAATCCTGACACCACTTGGGAGACTGGTGCCGGCACACAGACAGCCAACATCCCGAAGGCGAGTATTGGAGGGAGGGTTAGGACCGGGGGAGGGGGTGTTAGGGAAGGCACTAGGAGGGGGGGGGGGGGGTTAGTCCTAGCTGCCACCCCCTGAGGGTTAGCCCTATCCGCCACCCCCCCAGAGGGTTAGGATTAGGTATCATGTGACTGCTGGAATCCCGAGCGCCGGATGCCATACCCAACCCCCTTTACTTTTTCAGGCATTTCTATCTCTCCTCTCTCTATGGTGTTCCGATTGCCCACTTTCCCTTGTGCTTTTCTCTCTCTCTCTCTCTCTCCTTTGTTTAGAGCATTAGTTTCTGTAGTCCACTTTATCCTTATTTTTTCCAGTGTTTCACTATCTCTCTGATGTAATGAGGATGTATGGTCTAGAGGGATCAGTAATGCATTGTACTGTATAGAGGCGTCAGGGATGTAGTGTAGGGTATAGAGGCGTCAGGGATGTAGCGTAGGTTATAGAGGCATCAGGAATGTAGCGTAGGGAATAGAGGCATCAGGGATGTAGCGTAGGGTATAGAGGCGTCGGATGTAGCATAGGGAATAGAGGCGTCAGGGATGTAGCGTAGGGAATAGAGGCGTCAGGGATTTAGCTTAGGGAATATAGGCATCAGGGATGTACTAGCAGGTATATAGAGGTCAGTGTACTGTATAGAGGGTAGAGATGAACGGGTTTGGTTCCTCGGAATCCGAACCCGCCAAAACTTCAGGTTTTTTTACACGGGGCTGAGCGACTCGGATCTTCCCGCCTTGCTCGGTTAACCCGAGCGCGCCCCGAACGTCATCATCCCGCTGTCGGATTCTCGCGAGGCTCGTATTCTATCGCGAGACTCGGATTCTATATAAGGAGCCGCGCGTCGCCGCCATTTTCACACGTGCATTGAGATTGATAGGGAGAGGACGTGGCTGGCGTCCTCTCCATTTAGACTAGAGTACTAGAGAGAGACACAAATTTTGGGGAGCATATTATTAGGAGGAGTACTACTTGCTGCTGATAGTGTGACCAGTGACCACCAGTTTAATTAATCCGTTCTCTGCCTGAAAAAAAACGATACACAGTGTGACACAGTCACATACCATATCTGTGCTCAGCCCAGTGTGCTGCATTATATGTAATACTGTATATCATTATCTGACTGTGCTGAGTGCTCACTGCTCACACAGCTTAATTGTGGGGGAGACTGGGGAGCAGTTATAGCAGGAGTACATATTTTAAGTACAGTGCACACTTTTGCTGCCAGAGTGCCACTGCCAGTGTGACTGACCAGTGACCACTGACCACCAGTATTGTGATTGTCTGCTGACCACCAGTATATTGTGATTGTCTGCCTGAAAAAGTTAAACACTCGTCGTGTGGTGTTTTTATAAACGCATTCTGCAGACAGTGTCCAGCAGGTCCGTCATTACATAATATATACCTGTCCGGCTGCAGTACTAGTGTGATATATATATATATTTTAATTTTATCTCATTATCATCCAGTCTATATTAGCAGCAGACACAGTACGGTAGTCCACGGCTGTAGCTACCTCTGTGTCGGCAGTCGCTCGTCCATCCATAATTGTATACCACCTACCCGTGGTTTTTTTTTTTTCTATCTTCTTGATACTAGTAGCTTACTTTAGGAGTCTGCAGTGCTGAGTCTGACAGACAGTGTCCAGCAGGTCCGTCATTACATAATATATACCTGTCCGGCTGCAGTACTAGTGTGATATATAATATATATATATTTTAATTTTATCTCATTATCATCCAGTCTATATTAGCAGCAGACACAGTACGGTAGTCCACGGCTGTAGCTACC